>NC_056727.1:239602784-239935284 GCF_019279795.1 Protopterus annectens
TAAAGAAATAGAAACATAAATCGGATTTCTTATTAAAAGTATAATAAACTTAAATTTAGTAATATAGACATAAATACAGAGAACAATCACAAAATAACAGTTTTAATTCATTAACAGCCTAAAAGGTAATTATGCATTTCGTTATCAATACTCTACAACCTGGGATGTACAGATCATCAGAAACAATTTTTTTTTTTTCTGATGTTAACACATAGCAGCAAAGTTCAGTGTTGCAACTTGCTTTAAAATATATAAATACTAGTACCTTACCATAGAAACTCACCACTCTGTTGGCCCAAAAAGACCAGCTTGAATTTTCTCAGAGGATTCTGAAATCACCTCCCGCTGACATGGTAAGATGACAGTGACGCACAGAACGAAAGGCAGGGAACCGAGCAGGGCTGGGGTCTGTTGCAGGCAGCAACTACAGAATGGACTGGACAACTGGGAGTCTACTGGACTCAAGTGAAACTAAGTGGGTGGTCCAGGTGGTTTCCGGTACTGGTAGTGGCACTTGCTGGTTATTAAGCCGCAATACAAGCCAAGCGGCTAAGCAGTGATTGCCAAGTATAGCACTACCTCTTCCCACAACCTCCAGCCACCTCTCTGTAACTTAGGGGGAATAAAGGTAATTGAACAAAAAACTACGGGCACTCATAAAATTGTCTAAGGCCAGCTTCGAGAGAAAAATTGCACAGGACACCAAGGATAATCACAAGGCTTTCTTTAGTTATGTTAGGAACCTGGGTGGTAATACCCAGATATGCTCAGAATTAGTCCAAAATGACAAAAAATACACCGAACCCACAGACATTGCCAACATCCTAGCTGACAGGTTCAGCGCCAACTTCTCCCCCACCAAAAGGGCAAATATCTATCCCAGCAGAGTGCTGCCCCTGACATCTCAGATGCTCAGGTAAGAGCCGCCTCTCCAAAGCAAAAACACAGCATTAATGGGACCAGACGGTGTCCCGGGCTGCATCCTACATGAACTCCAAGAAGAGCTAAACCCAAACATAAAACTACTGTTCAGTCTCAGCCTTACTACAGGATATGTGCCCAAAGAGTGGCGTACAGCAACAGTGGTCCCTCTCCATAAAGGTGGTGCCTCAACGGATCCTGGAAACTATCGCCCCATAAGCCTGACTAGCTTGGTCTGCAAAGCTATGGAAAGGATTATCATGGACCTCATAAATAAAGATATTGGGGACCTACAGACACTGGATCCTACCCAGTTCGGCTTTGTTAAGGGCAGATCCTGCCTCTTAAACCTGGTTGATTTCTTTGAAACAGTCACCAAGGCCATTGACGAGGGGAAGGTGGTCCACACAGCCCACCTGGACCTCGCAAAAGCCTTCGATACAATACCCACTCGGGCATTATAGATAAGCTCACCAGCTTAAATATAAACCCCTATGTCACTAGATGAATTGCAAACTGGCTCAAGGACAGAATCCACATGGTTAGAATTGCTGGAACCATGTCAGACTCCAAACCAGTTAGAAGTGGTGTCCCACAAGGCTCAGTCCTGGGACCTCTTGTTCGGTATATATTTCTCAGAGGTACAGGCCAACACGGAAGGACTGTGGCTGACCAAGTTTGCAGATGACTGCAAACTGGGCGCCATAATCAACTCTCCAGCTGACACAAGCATCCTCCAAAAGGGCCTCATAGAAACAGACAACTGGTGCCAGAGCCATGGCCTCAAGCTAAATGCCAAAAGTGTATAGTCATCCCTTTGGCAAAACAGTGCCCACAAATTACCACATAGGTGGTAATCCATTAAGTACAGAAGAAGTAATTAGGGACCTGGGGACCTAAGTTGATAGCAATCTCTCATGTGACAACCACGTGGCCAAAGTGGTTAGAAAAACATTTTATATAGCCCACCTAATCATGAAGGGATTCACATCTAGATCAGGGGAGGTCATCGTGCCTCTTTACTCATCCCTCATCAGGCCCATAATTGAGTACAATGCCCCTTTTGGGATGTACCTTACCACACACCTGCGGCAACTGGAAAGACCCCAAAAGTACCTCACCAAGAGGATCAAAGGGCTCAAACAGATGCCATATGCTGCCGGGTTAAAGAAACTCCAGCTCTACTCAGTGGCATACCGCCTGTTCAGAGGCGATCTGTGCCTGACATATAAAGCCATGTCCAACCCGGAATTATTGGACATGCTGCACCTCAGAAAATCCAAATCCCATCGAGAGAGACTTGAACCTCAGCACTGAAATAAATAGGGCATGCTGGTGGGACAGATTCATAACCCAGAGGCTCCCTTCACTCTGGAATAAAATCCCAGTCCAGGTTAGGCAGAGTCCCTCATTGACTCTCTTCAAGAGGAATCTTGATGAGTGGATGGGAGATCGTAGGTTTACCCCGGGTATCACTTCTGTGTCACTGTTAGACAGAGGCACAGTATACTAACCTCGAAAAAGGGCATAGCAAAATAAATTTAAAATGGGTGAAAGCCAAACACATTCTGGCTAGGCTTATAAATGCCCTAGGGCAGATAGCCTAGTATGAACCTATGAACTACAACAACCTAACATGCTGCACAGTCAGAAACCACACCCAATAGCAAATCTGAG
This sequence comes from Protopterus annectens, assembly GCF_019279795.1. Classification (NCBI taxonomy): domain Eukaryota; kingdom Metazoa; phylum Chordata; order Ceratodontiformes; family Protopteridae; genus Protopterus; species Protopterus annectens. Next base: position 239,605,383 of record NC_056727.1, read on the forward strand.
CAATGTGTAGATCCTATGATTTACATGTTGTGAGGAAGCAAGCATGACATTGGTTATATGATGGGTGCTGCTACTGTGTGAGACTTTGTAATTTGTGTTAGTATTCTCTCAATTGTTCACACTGTAGGTTGTGACCCATATTGGCTATGGAAGGAATAAGTAGGGGATTGTAACCCATGTTTTCTATGATATTTACTATTCTTTGTTTTCTCAGTATCAGTACTTCAGCATTTAATTTCAATAACTTAGCAAAATGGCGCAAAACCCGGACTTCACCTGTCCGGTTTTGAATGAAATTGGTAACTGGACAATTTGCCAGAAAACCGGACAGTCCGGTCAAAAACCGGACAGCTGGCAACCCTACTTCTATCATATCCATTTACAATCAAAATTCATTATATTAAGCTTCCTGCTGTGGTCTAGGCAGAGGTAGAAATCTAAATAAAGCATTTGAATTGCAAGAAGCTATAGAGTTTGAAGCCAGGGTGCTACCTTCAGGTTAATTTAGATGTAGTAATAGGCCTGCAGCTTCTTTCATACTGCTGTGGGCCTAAATTTGCAAAGAGTGTCTCCAGAGCCTCTTCCTCAGAAGAGGGAAGTTGTATTCTACACATTTCCTGCTTTTAAACCAAGTTACTGGAAGTGCAGTAAAGTGTGCAGTAAGTTAGATAGATTTGGGAAGAATCAGAGTGTTTCTCTTTGACTGTGAGCAGAAGTTCCATGATCACATTTCCCCTATCATGAATACTCAGAAAAGAATCTGAAAACAATTACACTAAACAGTCAATCTGGAAAGAGAGCTCACGCTATGGAAGAAGTATCCAGTGTGATACATGTAGTGAACTGCAGCAAATCTGATGGTACATTCAGGGTCTACATGCTGGAACTGTCTGGGGTTGGCTGCAGAAACCTTCTAAAATCATGACAGGTGAAGTCCATAGATAGAGATTATTCTCTTTCAAAAAAGTTATTGCTGGGTTCTGACAGTATAGCTGATTGGTGTCTGCCATAGGGAGTTGGTTTGCTTTCTCTTACAGAGAAGGTGCTTTTTTTATGTGTTCTATGTGCCTATCTATCTTGATATACACCACAGACGTGTATTTGCCTCAGGCTATACCCACACTCTCTTTGAATAGGGTTTTGATTCAGATAAAGAAAAGAACATGACACAGAATCATTTTAACTGGAACTATCATGTTGAAAACATTTTCAATAGTTTTTCTCTAAAGTAGGTGAAGGTAGACTCTACATCTTAAAATGACGGGGTTGAATCCCTATGACTGCAGCAAGGTGTGGGCATGTCATTTGTCTTTAATTCACAGCAGGGAATTTTCTAAAGGAAAGCAATATTTACACATGCAGGCAACTAGGTATACCTCTCAACTCTCCAGATTTTTGCAGACTGTCCAGATTTTTACCACATATATTTGGTCTATTCCTCATAAAGTTTTGGGTTTTCTTCCAAATCATTAAGGCTTGAAGTCACTAAATAATGAGATACATTTCACTTTCAGACGTCCCATCCTTCAGAAAATGCATGCTAACATAAATACTGTTATGCTAGCAACTTTTTTAAGTTTATAACAGCAATATTTAAAAATCAGTCCCTATTTTTGGGCTCAACCCCCATTATTTTAGGCTTTGCCTAGATTTTTTTCAATAAGAGGTTGCATGATATGAAACTAAGGAGACATTGTTTAGTAAGTCTGACACAATCTTGCTCCATTTTGATATGGATTCCAAGGACTTGCATACAATATAGTCATGTAGGTTGATTTATCCTGCATGGAGAAGGATAGGATTTACTGTCAGGTTTGCAAGTGCTGAAGGCGTTCCAGTTATGTTAGAGTTCCAGGCAATTAATATTCAAACTCCCCAACACTCTTCATTTACTGAGGACCCAGAGATGGCTCCGTGTCATTGTGGTAATGTAGCTTTATTGCAGATCTGTCCTGCTTTAAGCAACTAGTAGTTTGTTAAGTCTTCCTAACAGCATTGGAAATGGCAGAATCCCTGTCCTGTGCAATCAGTGCTTTGGTCATTCAAATTGAGGACTGAAGCCAGTGATTTTTTGAATGCCTCTGCCTTATTACTGTTTCTGTTTATACGGTAGGTGATGCAAGCAGGTACTGACCTTTTGGTATTAGAAATTTGAGCTATGGGGCTAAGATTACTGGAACATATGTAAAACGAGTTGTGAATGTATGGGATCTAGACACTACATATGTAAGCACTTAATATTTGTTTATTCATCTATTTATTACTTATTTATATGTTTTTGCTGACCAGGAAAGTCCGACTGGGTTGAAAAGCTAATTTTCAGCCGAGGCCTGGGGGGGGGGGTCTTCACAGAATCAATATTTTTACATTAATTTGTAGACTAAAAAACAGATATGTCTTACACAAAATTGATACTTATAAGAACTGTAGCTTAGAAACAGAGTAGTTTAGCATATTGTTAAAATAGATTATGTACTTGAATGATAGTACAGCGAACACCAAATGTTCTTACATGAAATTGTAACTGGAATTTTATAACTTTTCCACATGATATTAATTCAGTCTGTGAGGCTGAATTGCAGCAACACATACAACATACAGCTATGGTAACTGATAGGTATGAATATAGTTTATACAGAAAAGGCAACAGTGAAAAAGCAATCCACCCTTAGAAAGTAAAACTATTTATTAAAAGAAAAATAGTTAAAGAATAAGGAGTAACCTGCAGTATAGTAGAAGAGTACCCCCATGGAGGTTGTTTATTTATTTATTTGCTTGTTTGTCTGTCTGTTTGTTTGTTTGTTTGTTTGTTTGTTTGTTTGTTTGTTTGTTTGTTTGTTTGTTTGTTTGTTGGGAAGGTCCAGGTGGGAAATACTGTGCCCCTTTCAGCAGAGGCCCAGGGAGAAATGCACTACAATCGATTACATCTTGCACATATTAAAAATAGGTTGACAGACATAGCAACGTAACATAGATGTTCAATGAGCTATGAGAAAAGGCCTAAAAATACCTTATTACTATATACAATACAAGAAGCTATGCAAGATTGTGGCTAGAATATAATGAAAAAAAAGAAATTTAAAACAAAAACTTTTTGGTGTAGAGTATTAGAGAGTGGACTTTGTTAGAAAATATGAGCCACAGATGATATAGAGGGAGGATATAGTATGGACAGAAGAGAATTAGTTAGAAAGAAAAGTTAGTTGAACTGAAAAAAAAATGAATGGGGAAGTATGAAGGAAGGATAAAGAAAGAGAAAAAGAAAGACTTGGATGGTAAAGGAGAGATGAATAAAGTAGATGGTAAGAAAGAATCAGGGGAGGGTAATGGATTATTGACTTACACAATCATAAAGCCCTTTGTGATTCTCAGGAGTGGATCACCTGCCAATTCAAATGAACTACTGGGGTATTTGTCTAATCATCTTGCACTTGAATGCATTATGCCTATTAGTTAAAGTTTAAGGATAGCTCCTTTAACTAAGAGTATGCTAGTGAAGTGTACAAGATGGGGGTTGTAACTGTAGCTGTTAAAGCATTCTAGTGGAATCCTGAGTTAAGTCTGATACTATCATCACATCAGGTACAAGTCTCTCTAACATCATTTCACTAATAGGTACTTTATGATGAAGGAATCAAGCATAATAATGTGACCAGACACACACACACAAACACACACACACACACACACACACACACACACACACACACACACACACACACACACACACACACACACACACACACACACACACACACACACACACACACACACACACACACACACACACACACACACACACACACATACACACGGACCTCCGTTGTTAAATGGAAAGTACGGTTCATCGAACTGTACTTTGTCAAACTCACTTCTGTGAAAGTGCATTCCATCACTACACCCTCTACTTTAATATTCTCACTCTGAGATCGCACTACAGCAGGGAAAAGGGAATATTCCCTTATCCCCACTGTACTACGATCTCATCAAGAATTTCCTTAGTTGTACATCAACAGTATACACTGATGTACAACTAATGGTACATGCAAATGGCATGTTTTTTTTTTGTTTTGTTTTCTTTAGCGAAAGTGCATTTTTGACAAAATGCTCTTTCGCTAAAGTAATTTCAATAAAGTATGGTTCGATGAACTGTACTCTCGACAAAACAAATAGGACCCCCCACACACACACACACACACACACACACACACACACACACACACACACACACACACACACACACACATACACACACTCACACACATACACATGCTCACATTTCATGTGAGGCAACTCTACCTCAGAAGTAGCAAGCATTTTGCTTGTTTGATAATACCAAGTACATAGCCTTCACTTTATATTCTGTGCCATCAAACAAATATTAAACCACAAAAATACATTATTTTCTACAAGAATTATAATTTTATGCATAGGGGTGCATAATTTATGTAGGGGTGGGATGTTGGCATAATGGTTAAGGCGTTTACCTTGCAAACACAAAACGTAGGGTTTGATTCTCACATGGGGTAATTGGCTAGGCTGAAAATGGCCCACAAGGGCAGTTAGCCTAGTACTAATCTATGAATCTATGAATACATGTGTGACAAAGGGTATTGCAAAACTTTAAAACATTGAACAACATACCTCAGTGCAAAAAACACAATGTATGCAAATTCTGTTATGTTTCTTGTTGAGTAAGACAGTTGTTGATTACAATAGTGCAAATAAGACATGTCTAAGAAATAAAAAAGGTCAGTACTACAAAGACAAACTTGAATACTGAGTTGTTCCAGGCAATAACCACAACACCATAGTTTGCGATATTCTGAGTTATGCATCCTCCAGCATGCAGCTCTAAATCCAATTCAGAAAGTTGTTCATGCATATTTAAGTAATATGTCTTACAATAAAATACATTAAATGAGATGATTTGATGAGCTAAGACACTAATTATAGCCACATAGTTATCTCCTGGCAAATGAAACAGCAAGTAGCCCATCTCCTGCATACACAGCAAGCTAATACCATTCACAGAAGTAGCAGAGATGCAAAAACATGATGAAAATCTGTTACATGATAGTACTACAGTGAAATGGTCCCCATAATGCACATATTTGACTCATGGTAAACAGTTTGGTGCTTTAAAAATGTGATACAGATTTAAAGGCAAGTGGAATGACAAATATTAAAAGAATATAGATAATCAGAAAGTGGTAAGTACAATAACCAAAAATATTTTTTATCGAAGCAGCATCTTCTTGCAGCTATTTCTTGGATCTTTTAATGGACAGACTGTCATAGTGCGTATCATTAGTCAGTAAGATTTCTTTAAGCGAGAACTTAAAAACTAGCTAGGTGAAGGTTGTGGTGCTACAGGTATAGCTCTGTTTCAACACAAATCCCTAGATATGGAAGTGCATAGGCAAGATTTATAGGACAGTGATGTGGGTTGAATGTCAACAAAGAGTAGTCCTAGTAGAGTGCAGTCTTAAAGTAGAAATATGGCTAAAGGCAGAAACATATCAATAAGGCAATTGTTGAATGACGGATGGCAGACAAGGTTTGCATGTGTTCTCACAGGAACAACCAAAAAACTAAGAAAGGGTCATCTTACCCTGTTTTTGCTGTCAGCTATGATATAAGGGGCAGCATGCTTGTTACAGTTGCCTCAAGCAGCAGGTTTCTAATTTCTTAACTGCAGTGGTTAAGCTATTCTAGTGATATGGGGGTAAATAGGCTAACTAGTGCTGAAGGTGGTCAGTTGACCATTGGACTGAGTGCAAAAGTTACAGACAGCTCATTGTGGATTTGTTGAAAGAAGGAGGTTGCACATGATATGGTCTGGAAAAAGAAGAGAAAAAATGTGAAGGAGGGCTTAGTTATGAATCTTAATAAATACAAAGGAAGATGAACAAACAATATAAGGAGCTAGAATGCAATTTCATTGCACATAATATTGACTTAAATCAAATAGTTCACAGCTTACATTTCAGTTTGGTGGACCCAGAGTGTGAAATGTGAGTGAGTGAGTGTGTGTGTGTGTGTGTGTGTGTGTGTGTGTGTGTGTGTGTATGTCTGTACTTGTGCATGTTTGTGTGTGTGTGTGTGTGTGTGTGTGTGTGTGTGTGTGTGTGTATGTGTGCGTGTGCCTTTGTGTGTGCGTGTATGTGTGTGTGTGTGTGTGTGCGTGCGTGCGTGCGTGCACGTCTGTGTGTCTGTACTTGTGCATGTGCGTGTGTGTGTGTGTGTGTGTGTGTGTCTGTACTTGTGCATGTTTGTGTGTGTGCATGTGCATGCGTGTGTGTGTGTGTGTGTATACGATAGGAAGAGAATGGATGTAAATTATGGTGCCTGAAGAGCCAGACAATGTTTTTTTGCAGTACATGTGGGAGTCAGCCTTTTAGGCTGATAGCAGTTTTATACACGTACGGCCAGCTGACTTTAGAGCTGTAACTGTTGTCTTAGCAAATCTGCATAACAACATGGAAGACATCTGCATAACACTAAAGTAAAGTTCACAGAAACATTGCATAAGCTGTCCAGAATCTGCAGCTTTAATATCTAAAAATGTGTTTGTATTGTTTCCTCCCTTATGAAAATGAAGATATCTTTGAATCTGAGACTTTTTGTTTTTTTCTATTTTTCCTGTTTAAGCTAATACAATCTGTTCTTTCATTACTTGATACTATCAAACTGCAAACTACCATCTAAACCTTATAATATCCCCTTTTCTGTGGTGTGGTTTTTGTACAGGAATAATATTTTCACATTTTTATATTAAAGCTCGGTGATCACAGCACAGAACCACATTCCTACTGTTAGAAAGGACCTACTTTTTGGTTCCATTTAGTATTGATACAAGAATGTAAAGATAAAACTCATTCACTGTCTTAACTGGTTACTTGTTCAGCCACTACACTCCTGCCTGCCTGGATGAAAGCTGAAACCAGTGAAGCAGAAATGAACATAGTAAGTGGTAAAAGAGGCAACTGTAATCACTAAAAATTAATATTGCTGAATAACAGCTGTAGAACTTCATTATGTGGAAATGAAAAGCCAATAAGCCTACTATTTAAATCATTAAACGACACATGAACTGGAATAACAAAGATTTGCTTAGCCTGAATTTAAAATGATGTATGCGATGCATTTACATTACATGGAGCAGCATTAATGTTTGAAGTCATGTGATGTAATCATACTCGGATGTTATCATTCATCTGTGCTTTTCCTATAGAACCATAATTAAGGCTGTTTGCTCTCCTTCAGTCTTTGCACCTACCCAACTGAACTGGTGTACATTGTTATACTAACTTTTTAAATAATTTGCTGTTAATGGAAAATGCTGTTCTTCATTTTGTAATATGTCGCCGTCTACTTTGCTGCCTAGTATTTTCTTATCAGCAAGATGTCATCTTTGCTATTGCAGGCATCTTGAATATGCACTGTGCAAATCCCACGGTTCTCATCGAGAGATGATTGAAGACTTGATGCTCATAAGATTATTGTCTTATTACTGTACCCTCTTCAAATTATGTTTTGACATTTTTATCATACATACCTTTTGATTAGTATTCACATCTTTTATACTCTATGCTTTTATTTTTATTTAGCAATAAACATTCCAAAAAGTAGTATGGATACCGTTTCTGCAGGCAACTTAAGGTGTGATGACTAGGAAAGATGTAGTACTCATTTATCTCATTATTCAATAACCGCTGCAAGTCTTAAATCTTTTAACAAAAAATGCTGGTTTCTAGCATATCCCTAGCAAGAATATTCATGTTACATTAAAGATATAGCTGATGCTCTACTATGGGTCATTTTTAGGTGTTTAGCATGCTGTCCTGATGCTTCAGTAGTGTATAGAGTGCCTATTACAAACAAAAATTCCGATACCCCTCTTCATCAGCTGATTATCTTCCGTATAACTTCCTAAATTGTGTACCCACTTTAATTTTTATCTATAAAATTCATTTGGAAATGCAGATACATGACATCAAGAAGGAATCACTCCATTCTACTACTTTGGAATCAGGACCCTCTGAAACAATATGTATGGGAAAAAAACGCAAAGACTATACTTTGCTACATCAGAAAATAATCTAGACAAATATTTCAATGACATTTTTGCACAGAATACAAGAGAGCAACAACTACGTAGGTTGTAGTTATGAAACAACTTAGTATTAAGGAACAATCATTTTAATTTACACATTATCTGAGCTATTTAGTATATGGTCATATTTTTTTTTTTTATATCTAATGTTGATATTTCTTTTCCACATTATCTGGTGATCATTAGAAATAATAATTCTGTTTTGTACATATCCTATGTATTGTTTCTCACAATGGAAGCTCAGAATAGGGACAATTTCAGTTGAAGACAAGAAGCCTGTACTAAAGGAATCAGTTCTGAAAAAAGGACCAATTAAATCCCCTAAGCTGTTTCTTAAATAGGCAAAGGCTTTCATTGAATCTATGCATGACTCAAATGCCTCAATTTGCTCTTGAAGTTACATTACTTTTTTCACCCCTGACCTTTGTAATGACTTTGTAATTTAATCATGTGCAAATCACTAAGTTTATGTGCTGGGTTATCCAGAAAGATGTCTGTATGTAGTGGCTAGTTTCAGAGAATGGCTAACATACATAGAGTGCACTCTATGTATATTACAATTGGCTTGCTAGACGTGTCTGTGAGACAGTCAGTGAGATCAAACACTTCCACGGAGCTCTGCAGTCAGACTAGTTAGACAGAATGCAAAACCAGCTACTTAAAAGGAGAATGTCTAAAACACTAAGTCGGAAATGAATATGCACTTCATCAGTCAAAATAATCAGAGCACAGAGAACATGGCCGCATGCTAAATACCAAAAAATGACCCTAATAAAGAGAATGTACATGGTTTCTTAGTTGCTATTGCCCTGGTCATGGTTATTAAAGTGACAAAGCATGTAACTTATGATGCCTTTAATATAGTCCATGTTATATTATGTGCCATCAGGTAAATATCAAATCACAGGAACAGTATTTTCTATAAAAGTTATAATTTTATGCATATATGTGTGATAAAGAGTAATGCAAAACTGTAAAACATTGAACATCATGTCCTAGTGCAAAAAAAAGTGCAATATAATATCATGCAAATTCTATTCACAAATTGAAGTACAGAAGGCTTATAACATAAACAAAGAACATTCAGGTGTGATCTTTAAAACATTTCTTTTATATCTGTATTATATTATATCAAAATTAAGCAAAGGACATGTGATGGAATCTGTATATTATATTTTAGTTTTTTTTCATGAATTGGGGATGTGTCTCCATTTTATTCTTATTTTACCAGATGTCCTATATTTTGGCAGTTTACTTTTTAACAAGTCAATTCATTGTCCACACTGATGACTGTTTTACCTTCAGCCCTATGAAATGGAAGTCATGCATGCATTCCTTCAGAAGCAGCATTTCAGTACTTTGCCTATTAGGGTACCTTAATTGCTGTTAGCATGTTTGCTTCTACCTTCAGGCATTTGAAATGGTGGTTTTGCATGCTTTAATTTTTGAAGTAGCATGCTGTACTAATAGCTGCCTAGCAAAACTTGTGATCTCGGTATAGCTGAGAATTTGGTGGCATTTCAGCTTTTGTGTACTATTGACCTGATTGCTACATGGGCTGAGCTTGACAGTACTATATTTTATGAAGTAAAGTCATGTTTATATGTGTTGAAATGCGTGCTGTGTAGAATTTTAATGATTGCATAACTACAAGTACATTTGGACCTAAAAAAGTGAAAACCTACGACAGGACAGAACTGGCTGTTGGTCCCATCTTAAAACTTTCTTTAGCACATAAATTATCAGACAGCTGGCATTTTATGGACTCATCAGATGCACTGCTTAAAAGAGGCTTTCAACCCTTGGAAATTACTCTCACTCTAACGAGTTCTTTTCTACTGACTACAGACATCATTAGGGGATGGCTATAGCCTGAGGCCGTGCATGAACTTTTTCATCTAACTGTACACTTTATCTATAATTTAGCTTTCTTTCTTAAATTATTCACACAAATAGTAGGTGAAAATAATGGAGTTCACTGAGACACTCTTTCAGAGTATTCAAATAAAACAGTTTTTATGTTGATTTGAATTTTTAAGCTTTTTAATCATAGATTTCAAATGGAATATGCATGTCGCCCATGATTCTAAAGTTGTGTGCTTATATTAGTTTTTAGCTGAGGTAAAGTTTGAATTAGTTTTTTAAAAAAATGTCATTAATTAATCACAATTATAACTGTTCAAGGTTAAAAAGATTCTGATGCTGGCAAAATTTTAAACATAAAAAATATTTTATGCATTTAATATGCAGCATACACTTATGCACCTAAAACAAACTCGCCAACACTCTCTTTGCCTTTTATATAATGACCTCCCTTCAGATGAAAGAAATTTTCTTTACTTAGAAGTCAGTGAAACTAGGGTTAATGCATTAAAAATGGACTGAGACTTAAAAATATCTGACTTTATGGAAGGACACTCAGTCATATTTAAATGTGCTTAATGTACTGATTATACTCTTTAAATATATATTTTCAAAAGTGCTGAAGGTTTAATTGCTTTTTTTTAAATTTTATTATTGTAATGAAAGACAAATCCTTGGGGCATGTTTTCATGTAAGTGCTTTGATGACATTTCAAAAAGCATATTTTCAGAAAACAGTACTTTATTGTTTGTAAGTTTGGTTTGTATGGAACCACATTTTTATTATCACTGTTAGATTATTTCAACAGCAAGAGGTTACTCAGTAGTCATTCTATACAGGTGTTCAGAAAATCTAGTAAAGAAAACACAGATGTGTTTTAACAAGTTTCCTAGATGTCCAACCTGATAGCAGAGTGTGAATTTTATCCTTAATGTTAGCTGTTTCAGTTTCCAGGCAAAAAAGAACATGCATTTGATGCAACTCACCTGACAAAGCCTATAACAAAATATTTTACTTAGCTTAAAAAAAAATATTACTCACTTCAGTAAGTGACAGTATCAGCTGCTCTACTTTGAAAATGCTCTCTCAGTGTAACTCTTTCTGTCTCTCTCTTCGACTTTCACTGTCTACACACACACACACACACACACACACACACACACACACACACACACACACACACACACACACACACATATATATATATATATATATATATATATATACATATATGTAAAATGATCTATATATGCTGTCTTTCATGCTAAATGTAAATGTGTTGCTTATATTTATTGACTTCAGCCTGTGTGATTTACTCACTGTAGGTCCCCCATGAAAATGATATTAACCCTCAAGTTAACAAATATAAAAAAAGTAATTCTTTTGTACTATGAAAGACAGCAAAATAAAATCAGAATGAGTCGCATTGTAATCCACTGAAATCAAGTTTCTGAGACAGTTTTTTTAAACTGACCTTTTGCCCCCTCCAGTACAACCATCAACAACCCCTTCTAATAAAGACCTCTTTGTTCCTTCTGATGCCTAACATCATTAGGAGAGCAGAACAAGGAGGCACGTGCAGCCATTCAGTAGGAACACGAGATGTTTAAGTTTGATGATAAACACAGAATCTTGAGAATTTTTTTCTTTTATGAAATATTATGTGGCACTCTGGTATTAATGTTGTAGATAAATACTACTATTTTAGGAGGCAAGAAAGTACTCCTCAGGGGTACAGCTTGAGAGGTCACTAAAATCCCTGCCAGGATTAAGAAGGTTTAACTACTTAATTAAATAGAACATTCAAGTCATATTTTTACATTGCATAGATACAGTTATGGGTGGTTTAATGTCTACTTTTTTTTTTTTTAAGATTTACTTTTTGACAGTTTTACCTGGGACTCTGGAAACGGTCTTGTTGTTAAATGTACTTATACAGTTTTAAAATTGCAGAGTGCCAGATGTTATATAGCATGGCCAATTTAGATGAAAAGCACTAATGGCTGCCATATCTTAGTACAGCATGACTGCATTATTACGCTTGATGATTCCCTGGTGTGGCAATCTATTTCCTTACAATGGACCAGTATATCAGAAAGTCAACATCACCTATGTATAGAATGAGTATAGGAACATAAAGACTGGCGGAAATTAATTAACATGTTTCCTTCTATTTGTTTCTGCTTCATAAGAACTGAAAAAAGCTGCAGGTCTTTACATCTTCTGTTTTTACCCTCTTATATTATCTATTGGAAATTGAAATTCTGTGCTTGTGTCTGTACCATATATTACCATATTCCCTCTGCATGCATACCTGCACTTCTGTTTAAGCCTCTTACATTTTCCATTGGAATTCTGTGCTTGTGTCTGAACCATACATTACCATATTCCCTCGGCATACATACCTGCATTTCTGTTTTTACACTCTTACATTTTCCATTGGAATTCTGTGCTTGTGTCTGTACCATATATTACCATATTCCCTCAGCATGCATACCTGCACTTCTGTTTTTACACTCTTACATTTTCCATTGGAATTCTGTGCTTGTGTCTGTACCATACATTACCATATTCCCTCGGCATACATACCTGCACTTCTGTTTTTACACTCTTACATTTTCCATTGGAATTCTGTGCTTGTGTCTGTACCATACCTTAACATATTCCCTCCGCATGCATACCCGCACTTCTGTTTTTACACTCTTACATTTTCCATTGGAATTCTGTGCTTGTGTCTGTACCATATATTACCATATTCCCTCAGCATGCATACCTGCACTTCTGTTTTTACACTCTTACATTTTCCATTGGAATTCTGTGCTTGTGTCTGTACCATACATTACCATATTCCCTCGGCATGCATACCTGCACTTCTGTTTTTACACTCTTACATTTTCTATTGGACTTCTGTGTTTGTGTCTGTACCATACATTACCATATTCCCTCAGCATGCATACCTGCACTTCTGTTTTTACACTCTCACATTTTCCATTGGAATTCAGTGCTTGTGTCTGTACCATACTATAGCAATAACCCATGCCTGGGTGTGGGTAATGCTGGATTTACCCACGGTTGGTGTGGTTTGGTCACAAGGGCGAAACCCGAGTTGCCAAACAAAGACAACTGTGGGTAAATCCAGCATTACCCACACCCAGAAGTGGGTTATTGCTATTATACAATGACATTATTTAAGAAAAAAAATAATTACTTTTCTTAAATAATGGCATTGTATAATGCCTCCTTGCTGCCCTTCCACAGCTGTCTGGTATTCTGCGGCAGTTCTGATGTTCTGCACATGCGTATGCTTACGCAGTACATCAGAGCTGTGGGTGGAAGCAACGGAGAAAGCAAGATCTCTGTTGCTTCTTACAAAGTGTCTCGCTATGTTAAAGGAGTTTAACGTAGTAGACAGCTTTAAAAAAAGCAACGGAGAAAGCAAGATCTCCGTTGCTTTTTACAAAGTGTCTCGCTATGTTAAAGGAGTTTAACATAGTGAGACAGCTTTAAAAAATGCAACGGGGAAAACAAGATCTCCGTTACTTTTTTTAAAGCTGTCTAATTATGTCAAACTCCTTTAACATAGCGAGACAGTGTGTAAAAGGCAACCGAGATCTTGCGTTTTCTGTTGCTGTAAAAAAAGACTTATACTAATGGAAAAAGTCCGGGCGACCGGACCTTTTTCCATTAGTATAAGTCTGATTTACAATGTGCACACTGACCAATCAGCATGCACGTTTTGGAATATTAATGGAGGGTTGTTGTATAAATTACCATATTCCCTCGGCATGCATACCTGCGCTTCTGTTTTTACACTCTTACATTTTCCATTGGAATTCTGTGCTTGTGTCTGTACCATATCTTAACATATTCCCTCCGCATGCATACCTGCACTTCTGTTTTACCATCTTACATTTTCCTTTGGTATCCTGCGCTTGTAACTGTACCATACGTCACACCTTTATTCAGTAACTTCTTTTTTCCTATTTTACTTTTCCTGTTAGAGGACTGTGTCATTGCATATCTCTTTGTCCTGAGTACTGCTGCCTTGCAAGTGTATGCATGAGCATGAGCCACAGAAATATGAAAGTTCATTTCCTATTTATTTATTTTTTTTGCTCATAAGTTGTTCTTGCTGAGGCTTCCTAACACAAGCATAGCGCAGCAGTCATATCACAGATCATCTTAGTACTAGTTCTTTGTAAGATCTTTATGTTTAATTATTGGATACATGAATCCACCCTTCAAAATGAGACTACAATACCCAAGAAGTGCCATATCAAAAATAATTTTTTGATATGGTGGGACACTTTGTTAAGTACGCTATCTCTGTGCAGTAAAACTTCCTTGAGTCAGATCATTAACTTTTGGTAAAATGGAACCACTTTTATGCACGTGCTAAAGATGCAAATGGAAGAGGATAACCTACTAGCTGCAGCATCACTTGAGCTAATGTAACATTTTGCTTTATGTTCTGCCATCATTCCAATAGAGTGATGTCATATTCTGGTGCCCACTCACTTCACCAGATGGCATCATCCTTTTCTTGTACTGCAGCTCCTGCTGGATGCAGCCCAACTGGTTCCTACTCTCAAACCCTGGAATGGGGATATAAATACATTTGCATGTTTATGTAAAATATATAATATAAAGCAAATGACAAAACAAACATTGGCATTAATTGCTGTTAACAAGCAATAAACAGACAGGGGTTAGACACTGCTCAATTGCAGTGAAAGATGATTGCCATGTTCAGCCTAGAGTATGACAACTTTCTTCTTTATTATAAGGCTTTCTGAATCATTGTCCAGTGTGATATCTTGCTTCTGTTTTTATTTGTTTGTTAACAACTAAAACTAATGTTTGTTATAATCTTTATATTTTGATAAACATGCTTCTCTAAAAGTGATATAGATAGCTAGCTAGCTAGATAGATAGACAGGAAGATAGAGAGGTAGATACATAGATTGTTAAATTGATAGACAGATTGACTGACAGATAGATAGATAGATAGATAGATAGATAGATAGATAGATAGATAGATAGATAGATAGATGATTGAGTGATTAAAAGGCAGACAGATAAATAGATAGATAGATAGATAGATAGATAGACAGACAGATAGATAGGTAGATATATAGACAGACAGGTAGACAGACAGGCACATATATAGATGGATATATAGATAGATAGATAGATAGATAGATAGATAGATAGATAGATAGATAGATAGATAGATAGATAGATATGGGAGCCCTTAAACTGTTTGAATGTGAGCTAGTCCACAGTTTTTTTTTCAACTTAATTTATTTTACAAGAAAGCTGTTGATAATTTATACTTGGGGGGATGGATTGGGGTTCTCTCTCTGTAATGTGTGATCTCAAAGTTGGCATATTTATTCAGCATTGTCTTTTAATTGCATGTTCCAGGGTTATGTCTCAGAGCATGCACTACATGCTGTCAATTTTGTTTTTAATTTTTTTGTCAACAATATCAATGTCAACTTACTGGAGTTTAATGTAAGTAAGTGTACCCATTTTTTTTATTTTAATTATTTTGCCAGAAAAGTTCAATTGGATTAAAAATCCCTTTTTGGTGGAGTCCTGGGGAGAAAAGTAAGTATTCTATAATTCATAGTGAAAATAATAGTTTTACATAAAAATTTAATGCACTTCTTTAACAGAAAATCAGAAAGTAACAGACTTGTATGGCACATTATACATTTTAGATTTTATATCCATCTATCAAAGGTTAAATAAAAAGACCTGATAACTTCTTTTCATCGGGATGAAAAGCCTTTAGACATTAGTTATGTTAAACAGACGGATTTTGTGACCAGTGCTGCTACATTGTGATTGAAGGAGAGGGAATTATTAACTCATGTTCTAAAATTCCTCACTGTATTATCATTTTGGAGTGGGATGCTGGCTATACTGTATATTTGGTTTACCTTTAAAACTGCAAACTGCAGTTCTTCGAGTGCTCATATGAGTGACTTGAAACCACAAAGCTGACAATGTCTACAAACTTTCATGTTCGAAAAACAGCAAATCAAACAGCAGATTCGCTGTTTTTTGAACATGAAGGTTGAAGAAAAAAAACAAAGTGAAAAGCAGGGGGGCAAGCCCCCCAGTACCCCCCATGTGGGGGGCAAGCCCCCCACACCCCCTACTTTATGATTTTAATGCCGAGACATCACTACAGTGGGGAAAGGAACCATTTCCTGATCCCAACTATAGTGCGATTTGCCCCTGAATGTTGAATGTGCAATGAGCGAATCTCACTGTGCATTCGCTCATTGCACATTCAAACCTTTTTCCATTCAGCGTTTGCAAACCTTGCAAACTGCCTTTCGGAAATGTTCTGTTCGCCCTTCTGCAATAAGCGGTTTTAAAGGTAAACTGTATATTTACAGAGAAAAGTGATTATCAAATGTGTTACTTCTATACTTCTTTGTATGCAATTTAAGTCCTTTTCCCATACACTGTTTGTTTTTGATTTTTAATTCTTGCTGTTACTCATTGTAAGTATAAGAGGAAAATCTGACAATAACACCGTATTTGCAATCATCTGCAAACTAAGCTCACCACAGGTCCTGATTCTCAATCTGATGACTGGAGAAGTAGATGGCAGAAAGGAGGGTTACAAATACTGAGACTTGGAGTGCACCACTAGTTACCATCATACTTTCTTAGCAGGCACCTGTCACCAAAAATATGTAGGCCTGTCTTGCAGCCATTTGGCTATCCACCTCTACATATATGGATCAATCTTTAAGCCACTTAGATTGTTTACAATGCCAACATGGTGGATAGTGTCAGAATAAATAAGTAGTGTGAACAAACTGATCACTGTCAATATCCTGTGTGACTTTTTTGAAGAAGCTAAGTAAACTGAATAGACAGTAACTCCCTTTAACAAAAACATAGTGAATGTGGTCTAGCCTGATCAGGTTCTCGATATCATAGCTCATGAGGTGAGATGTGATGTGTTCCTTGGATTTGCAAATCAGACTAGTCAAGCTAATGGATCTGGAGTTTACTGGATAATTTATAGTGACTTCACCACTGAAGTTCTCAAAATTTCAGGGACAAATCCTAAAGCTAATCTTAGGTTAAACAATTTAATGAGGGTCTCCACATGGACTTGTTTGACAGTATTTATTAGGCATCCAGGCAAATTATCAGGCCCCACAGAAGTAGTATTTTTGTTTTAAGAGAGCACCTTCAGTATGTGGTCCTTTGTGATATTAGACGCTGTAATGGGTTCAAGAATCTATTATATTTTCAGGAAAAAATATTGTACAAAATTGCTCTGCTAGTATATTTGCTTTGTATACTGGGTTTAAATAGGTGGTGCCATTTTGTATAAGTTTAGACCACTGCATGGTTTTCCTAAGAAGGACTTAACTTTGGCTTCAGAAGCAAATGTAAGTTCATGACTTGCCTTACTAGATCTGATATCAGATGTCAGTTCATTACTGATATTCTTGATGTGATCTTTAACATATTTAATAAGAGGAATTTTAGATATGTTGGATGATTTAAGAAGATTTCTTTCTCTTGTTATACAATTAATTTAAGCTGTCAGACTAGCTAGTTTGTTTTTCTGTATTTGGCTCTTTTAAGGATGGCCAGGTCCAGGCACTTAAATCTCCTTTATATAAATAAAACCTAGTAGGTAATAGGTGTGCTGTAGTGCCAAATAAATTTAGACAGCTCATCACAGACTTTAGGAATGTTGGTCCTTCTGTAATCAGTGGTCAAAATTCGTGACTGCAGGGTTTTAGAGATTTTGAATGAGAAGGTTACAAGTTTGTAAGTAGAGAAACCAGAGGGGTAGTACATGTAGTGGCTTTATTAGTTAATACAAGGTCAAGAATTAGAAGCATAGCTGGCTCAACCAGTGCCCAGTGCCAGTATCATGAACCAGCACCTTTCTTCTAGTAGCTGTAGCCACCCTTTCAACCTTGATTCCCAGGCCTCGTCTAGGCGGTAGCTAACTGTGCCTAACCATCTATTCTTTATCTAGCATTCCATTGCAAATACACATACATTTCCCTTGAGAAAAGAACAGTCTGTAGTTTTCCCTTGAGAGTTGTTATTTTTACTTGCCCCATGCTTAGCCAGAAAAATATTTTTTTCCCTTCTACGGAAAACACAGACCTGACTTTATATTTTCAGGCCTATTCTACTATATTTATTCTCCCTTATGCCTAACAACTACTTTTAAGTGAAAAGCTTAGTCTTACAATCTATTATGATGGTATGACCATTAGTCAGACTCAGCCTAAAAATGTCACTAAGTTACAGCAAGGACTTTATGTTACATGTTGATACATACTAGGCCTACCTGTCAGAATGACACCAACTACAAAACCAAGTGCTGAAGTCAGCCATCTTATCTTTGTATAAAGGCATCATTCTGAGCAAAGAAGGTGTCCTATTCAGGGCCAGTGCCTTGCACGATTTAGACACTTGCATGGGGAGATCCATCATGTATTTCTGTGTATCCTTCATGGTAAACCATCTCAAGTCATACATTCTCTCATGGACTTCCACTAGATTGCTGTCTGGTGAGATGGACTTTAGAGACCATTTGATGTCATGAACCCTGTTACCAGAATGACAGCTAATAGTTATTTTAAGTGAAATTCTTTCCTCACCTGGTTATAATGACTATGAATACATGAAGGTGTACATGTACAATACTTAGTTGAGATCCATATGTTATACTTTTAATCTTACTATCTTGATTTATTGTGAGAGTATGAGCAGTAATTTAAACATTTTGCCTCCTGATTATATTCATTTAAATAATTGTGGAACTGAATATGTTCTCATGACAATTAGAGGATATCATTTATTTTTTAGAATAAATTATTCATCAGTTCACAGGTCAAGAAGACAGCAAGGATCTAATCATAGGTTCATAGGTAGGTACTAGGCTATATGCCCAAGGGCATTTATAAGCCTAGCCAGAGTGTGTCGGCTTTCGCCGCCCCATTGATTAATTAACTGATCCTCTGTCAAGCAGAGTCAATGAAGTGATCCCAGGGGTGCATTTTCTGTTACCCATCCACTCGTCAAGGTTTCTCTTGAAGAGTGTTAATGAGGGGTTCTGCCTAATGTAGTTTGGAATTTTGTTCCAAAGCATGGGGAGTCTCTGTGACAGGAATCTATCCCTCCAGCATGTTCTATTTATGCTTGTGGTGAGGTTTAGCTCACTAGAGCACGTGGCTTGCAATGACTTGGATTTTTTAGGTGGAGCATGTTCATCAATTCTGAGTTGGACATGGCTTTGTAAGTCAGGCAGAGATCACTTCTGAGTAAGCGATATGCCACTGAGTACAGCCGGAGTTATTTCAGTCAGGCTGCATAGGACATATGTTTGAGGCCAGTAATCCTCTTGGTGAAGTACTTCTGTGGTCTTTCCAGCTGTTGGAAGTGTCTTGTGAAGTACATCCGAAATGGGGCATTGTACTCTATGATGGGTCTAATGAGTGACGAGTAGAGGGGCACTATAAGCTCTTTATTTCTAGAAGCAAACCCTTTAGCAATTAGATGGGCCACATAGAAGGATTTCCTAACTACTTTGGCAATATGATTGTCAAAGGAGAGATTAGTATCTACCTGGGTCCCCAGATCTCTTATTACTTCTTCTATATTAAGGGGGCTGCCACCTATGTGGTAATTCGTGGGTGTTTTGTTTTTCCCAAAAGGGGTGACTATGCATTTTTTGGCATTTAGCTTGAGGCCATGACTTTGACACCAGGTGTCCATCACAGTAAGGCCCTTTTGGAAGATGTCCACGTCAGCCGGAGAGTCAATTATGGCTCCCAGTTTGCAGTCATCGGCGAACTTGCTTAGCCATAGTCCTCCTGTGTTTGCCTGTACTTCTGAGAAGTATATGCCTAACAGTAGGGGTCCCAGGACCAAGCCTTGCGGGACACCACGTGTAACTGGTTTAGAGTCGGACCTGGAGCCTGCTATTCTTACCGTGTGAGTTCTGCCTTTAAGCCGGTTAGCAATCGATCTTGTGACATAGGGGTTTATGTTCAGGCTGGTGAGTTTTTCTGTAATACCCGAGTGGGGAATGGTGTCGAAAGCCTTGGTGAGGTCAAGGTAGGCTGTGTGAACCACCTTTTCCTTGTCTATGGCCTTGGTGACTATCTCGAAGAAGTCAATCAGGTTTAGCCAAACTTGGTCAGGTCAAGTGTTTGGAGGTTCCCAATGTCTTTGTTAATGAGTTCCATGATGATGCGCTCCATAGCCTTGCAGACCAGGCTAGTCAGGCTTATGGGGCAATAGTTACCAGGGTCAGTTGTGGCCCCTCCTTTGTGGAGAGAAATAACCATTGCTGTGCACCATTCTAGAGGCACATAGCCTGTGGAGAGGCTGAGGTTGAAGAGCGTGTTTAGGTTGGGGGTTAGTTTATTCTGTAGTTCGTGCAAGATGCAGCCTGGGACACCATCTGGTCCCACTGATGCTTCATTTTTGGCTTTTGAATGGGCTGTTTTCACCTGTGCATCTGTGATTTTTGGGACACTACACTTTTCTGGTATTGTTGTGGGCCCTTTTGGAGGTGAGAGGGGGTGAAGTGTGCACTGAATCTATCTGCCAGGATGTTGGCAATATCAGTAGGTTCAGTATATTTTGTGCCATTTTGCACTAGTTCAGTGCATATCTGCAGGTTGCCACTTAGATTCTTAACATAGCTAAAGAAGGCTTTGTGGTTATCTTTTGAATCCTTGGCTATTTTTCTTCGAAGTTAGCCTTGGACGATTTCATGAGGGACTTTAGTTTCTTACTGATACTGATCAGGGTTGTCTTTCCTTCTTGGAATTTGCTTCTTTTCTGAACTAGTTTCCTCCTTCTATTGTATAGCCTGTTTATTGCAGGGGTCCACCAAACTAGTTTCCTTCTCTTAGAGGAGTGAGTCTTGGTTTTTCTAGGGATGGCATGATCCATGCATCCTTGTAGGTACTCATAGAGTGCATTTGTAAAGGTTTCTGCATCTTGGACAGCATTATCCTTTATTGTGGGGGCTGTGAAACTTACCACCTCTGTCTTAAGTAAGGTGAAGTTTGCTTTAGAAAAGTTTTTTACTGTGGTTTCCTTAGTTGGGGGTGGTGGTGGGGTGAGGACATCCAGAGTGATTAGTTTATGGTCTGATCTAACCAGTGACAGGTTGACCTCTGGTGTGGAACACCTGTCGCCCATGTTGGTGATGACCAGGTCCAATATGTTTTCACCTCTGGTAGGGGAGTTTACCAGCTGATCCAGGGCATTTGAGTTGATGAATTCCAGGAAGCGCTGGGCCTGGGAGTTTGTACTCGAGTAGTTTTCCCAGTGAATGGTAGGGTAATTGAAATCAGCCAATATCAGGGTGTTCGGTGGGACCTTCATGTTTTCCAGTGTCTCCAGAAAGGTGGAGTGGTGGTCCTGGGTCATGGAAGGTGATCTGTTGCAGGCCACAATTTGCATTGCAGATTTGCCCGATGTTAGTTGCACATGGATGATCTCAGAGGTATTGTGCTGCGCCACTAACCTGGAGGTGTAGGTATTCTTGATGAATATGGATACACCCCTTCCTTTTGTGTTTCGGTCCGTGTTCTGTGGCCGAAACGTGTGGTATGAGTTGTAGCCCGGTAGTGCTGGGGTGCTCTCTGGAGCCTTGAACCAGGTTTCAGTTACTGCACAGATGTCAACATTCTCCATATTGAAGAGTGCTTCGGGCGCATGCATTTTGAGATTTAAACTCCTGGCGTTGAGTAGCATAGCCCTCAGTTTTTTGTTAATTGTACTGTTTACGGAGGTTCATGCTTTGAATTTACACCAATGTAACGCAAGAAGTCTGGCAAATAAAATAGATGACCTTAACAGTAATACAGAGTTAAAAAAATGATGAATTATATACACTATTGAATCATGAGATACTAGTTTACTCACTTTTACTTGTTAGAACAAATATAAGTGTTTAAGAGAAAGTGGGCAGGGAGGTGGAATCATGATTCTTTTGGAAACTTTTCAAGATAACCTGATATTGACTAATAAGTTGATAGAAAATTTAGCAATAGATGTGAATCTTGGTTATTTTATATATATATATATATATATATATATATATATATATATAATATATATATATATATATTAATATTTATATTACCCAAGGATTATTTCTTTAGGTGACTTTAATTATCCATACATTGATTGGGAAATAATAGTGTTAAATATGATGAGCTATGTAACAAATGTCTTAATATTAAATGGGCAGAATATGTTAATGATGTAGACTTTAGTTATGCAGTTTTGGAATTATTGTTAACATCTTCAATAAGGAAGACCTAGGTAAAGTGTGATTTTCCAAAATATAATCTTCCATTTTGTTGGAATAATAAATTGATAAACTTATATAAGAAGAAAAAGAGATTAGTCCAATCATTAAGTAAATATGCAACAAGGAGAAATAAATTTAAGTTAAGAAGCATTTTCATAGGTTTTAGGAATATGTTAAAGGAAGTTAAAGTTAATTTCGAAATTAGTGTGGTATAAAATAATGCAAAAAAGAAGCTATATTATAAATGTATAAGCAATCAAAACAATGCTAAATACAGTATTAAGAGTTTGGAGATTAATGGAAACTTAAGTGGTAATCAAACAATTATAACAGATGAGATTAATTATTTATTAGTTATTCAAATACTCTAGCTGAACAAGATCTACATTATTTAGATAATAAATTAATTTTAGAAGTGTGCCCAAAAATTACTGAGCAAACCTCTCAACTGCCCAGATTTTCGTAGGATGTCCAGGTTTTTGCCTCAAAATTTTAGTCTGTTTCTAATAAAATTTTTGGTTTTCTGCAAATCACTGGGATGATCTGAGAAATAAAATTAGTAAATAATGTTGTACATTTGAGTTTCAGGCTTCATATCCTTTAGAAAATCCATGTTAATACATATTCTGTTGTTCTAGCAACTTTCTAAGATTATAAGAGCAATACTTAAAATCTGTGCCTATTTTATGCATTTATACCTCCTCCATTATGGCAGGCTTTGTCTATATTTCTTGGGCTAAGAGATGGTGAGACTTTCTCTTGATAGAGTCAGAAAAGATACAGCTGTAGGTATTGATGAGATGCCTGACATTTTATAAAATAAGTTCAAAACCTCATTGATTAATACTTGAAACAGAATGTTTAACAATATACTTAGAAATAATGTTGTACCCAATACATTGGAAGACTTCTATTATCACTCCCAATTTTAAGAAGGGTGGGTCATTGCTTCAAAACTATAGGCTAAGTTTGACATCCATTTTAGGAAAAATATGTTGTCACAGTCCAATTATTCAAGATTCAATTTTGATATAAATCAGCATTTTTTTTTTTGCAAAGGTACATCTACTCTTAATACATGTTTAAAAACCTATTAGCTTAGCCATGGATAAGGGGATTACCAGCAGGAGCAGTGCATTTGGATTTAAGTAAGGCCTTTCATACGCTTTCATATTATGCTATA
This sequence comes from Protopterus annectens, assembly GCF_019279795.1. Lineage (NCBI taxonomy): Eukaryota > Metazoa > Chordata > Ceratodontiformes > Protopteridae > Protopterus > Protopterus annectens. The sequence goes on from NC_056727.1 coordinate 239,628,888, forward strand.
ATAAATACTTTAAAGAGGAATGGTCTAGCCTACTGCATTACAAAGTAGAATGAAAACTGGCTTATTGGAAGGACCCAACAGGTCATGCTAAAAGGTGCCTGATCTGATAATGTATCATCAGACTTGTGAGTCTCACCAGGGTTATAACTGGAAGACTTCTATTATCACTTCCAAGAAGGGTGGGTCATTTATTCAAAAGTATAGTCCTTTTTTGTTTAATTAGATTATGGCAACTTTACTAAGAGATACCAAGTGTTGGATGAATAAATTTGATGATAAATGCAAAGTTTGGTTTTTGGTAACATCAGATAAGGATTATATACACATGCAAATGGTTATATGGAAAGCATTACTAGATGATCTAAAGAAATATCTTAACATGTAACTTTTGCAATTATCATGTCATGTATTTAGGTAAAATAGTGCATAGGTAGCCATTAGTTTTTGATAGACTAACATTGTCATTAGCTGATGAAAAAATTGATTTGGGTATTATCGTAACAAATAAATTGTTGTTTGACAAGCACCTTTGCATCATTAGATATGTTCTGCTCTGTGCAGGACAGTGGCTGTGAAACTCCCCCAAGAGACTAGTCTTTGCAATCTAAGGACTGCTTCTCTAATTGGTCACTTTCCATTCATGTGACCAATCAAAATGATGCTAAATACACTTAAATAGTATTAAGAGTTTGCAGGAGAATAAAGTTGGTAGCATGATACATAAAGACAGCCCAACAGAAGGCTCTTAAGCATAATTCTTACACATAGTCACTTAGAAGTGTAGGTCTGTAAAAGGCTCCATAATGAACCTCTAATCAAACTGTACCACTTAAGTTTCCAAAGAGGAAATGCAAAGTTCTGCCAGCAACGCTGTAATGCTTAGTGGTAGGTTAGTGAGCATTCAGGTAGGCAGTATATTTAAAACCTTTACCTTCTGTAATGACTTTTTTACACCCCCAGCATAAGTGAGTTTAATATGTTTGTGATGAGATGCTGATGGTAGTGTGTGATGTTCCCAGGCCATCTTATTAAGTGAGAGGGATGTCCCCAGATTGTATAGATATTTGCACCTCCCACAGACTGAATTATTTGTATCAAGTAGAAGTTCATTTTCTTTGTGAATATGGCAGTTCCTACGTTGCCTGAGCATACCTAGTGCTACCAAGCTGGTAATAGAAGAGTTACAAGCAGTTTTCCTTTTTATTTTGTTCAGGATACTCTTGGACTTAGTTTTGTCTAACTGCAAAAAAACATACTGCTTGTAGTCTGGCTAGGTGTAGGGTGTAGAAGGGAAACTGAGGGCATTTCCATGATGAGCCCATTTGTCTTCCCCTACCAGCATGTTCTTGTTCCAGAGCTACTAATCACTCTTGTGCCCTTGGGCTACAGTCAGGGCATTATACCTTTCTGATAAAAGTATAGGAATTAAGTACAGATTTGCTCCACTATCTTCAACTTTTTCTGTTGCAGATACTACATTTCCCTATATCCATTTGTATCCTACCACCACCTCTTGATTCAGATTTGGCATATCCCTTATATCCATTCAGGGATAATGATGCTAATTCTTTGCCAGGAATCCTTCTTGTACTTTTTCCCACTGACTTTCTCTTCACATAATTTAATTCTACCTTCCTGTCTTTTGCAAACAAAGCACAAGTGAATGTTTTCATACAGGCTTTTGGCTGCATAAGTACAGTATTCATCATTATTCATCTCTTTTTATCCTTATCTAGTTTATTAACACTGTTTCATTCACTTGGTAGTATTATGGTTCACTGTAAGATGTCTGCCACTCACATCCAATGTTTCTTTTAAAGTCCAGGCCAGGAGTCACTGTACATGTGTCACCAGCATTTCTCCCTATGTCTGTCATTCTGTTGTTACACCATTTTTCTCCCAAAAGCACATTGATTGTTTGACCACAGTTAATTGTTGCTGAATTGTTGTATGAAAACACATAAACACAAAGTCAAACAAGTTTTCTTTCACTTACTGAAAGCAGAAACCAGGAAGTGGGAGAGGAAGCTAGCTTATTCCTAGAGATGGAGAAAGACTTAGAGAGGCAAACTAAGAGAAGCTAGGCTAGCTTAAGAATAGAAAGAAGTTAACAAAGTATATGAAAGCATGGACAAAATAGTTATAGCAGGAGGTGTACTGATGGAGAAACACAGTGGTAAACTGTATACGGCTGTATGGAGCCAATTATCAGACCACAGCTCTGTACTGTTATGCAAATTATAAAACCATCACTTAGAGTATCCATCAAGTTTCCGTGGTGGTGCAGTGGTAGCATTGTTGCCTCACAGCAAGAGCTTCTCCTGTTCGATTCTTGGCTTGGGTTGTGAGTGCCTTCTGTGTGGAGTCTGCATGTCCTCCCTGTGGTCAAGTGGGCATTCAAAAGACATGCGTTGAATAGGTGTTCCTTCGTTGAAGGTTGGGTGTCGGGCTGGCAACTTGACACCATAAAAAACAACTGGCAGTCATTAGCGGACCGGAGTTCCAGTGTGGCGACCCCTAACCAGGAAAAGCCGAAAGACAAACAACAACTTAGAGTATCCATCAAATTAGTACATGCACAGAAATATGTACATAATATCAGCATATGAAACTGCATACATGAATCACATACTTTTTAAAGGGCAGAGTCTCAATATGTGTAAAGCTTTTTCAAATGCAATAATGATTTTATTATTTATTTGTCTTGTTAACCAGAAAAGACCGACTAGTCAGACTCCATTTTCAGAGGAGGCCCAGGGAAAAATATCCCTCAGAGCACATTTATATTAACAAGTGAATTTCAGACAGTTCTCAGTATAAACAATAGTTACATTTCTCATGAAATAACAAACATAAATTTCAAGACAGGATATACGGTAAAGTATATACATCTCCAATTATAAGTCTATACAGTTTTTCCAGCAGTAAAATCTTGCAGAAGTAAATGGCTTCATACTGAAGAAGGGAAACATTATTGTGAAGAAGTTTAGTGTTCTTACATTTCAGTAAAGAAAGGTCTACAAGCAGTTCAAGATATGTAACATAGTAAGTTATAAAATTATGTAGGAAGGGAGATTTTAGTATTGTATAGATGTGTAAAAAGTTTAAGAGATATAATGAGGAAAGTTATAAAATTATATAGAAAGGTAGGAGAAATATTAGGATTATATAAGAGGATAGTTGTAATAGGATATGTCTGAGAGAGCAGGGTATAGTATTGGTTCTGTTTAGGCTGCCTTTTCCAGATTGATGTATTTAGAATGGAACTTAGGTATGCAGGGGGTGCATGACAGGGTAGAGCAGTGGATGGGGGCAGTTAGAAAAAGAAATATGAGGAGCATCATTTAAGAGGGGGTAATGAGGGATATATTGATTCAAGTGCAGCAGGGAAATTCGTTAGGGGTGTAATAATTCGAGTAGAGGAGCACAAAAAGTTAATGATAAACAATAAGAAGCATGTGCCTTCGCTAGATGTCTTAATCTGGTGATGAACATTAGCATGACCAGAACTGGTAAAAACTGCAAGAAAAACCTAGGCAAGCTAGAGTTTTTACTGTGTGATACCTTAAACCTCCATGACCCCTTAGCTTGGGAGCTTGTTAATCATTTTTACTTGTGTCAGGATGATGTTCCAGTGCTTGGAGATGTAACATGAGTACAGTGAGTCCCCTAATTATTTATTTGCTTTAGTTGTGCTTAGCAAAAAATCACCAGAAAAGAGGTCCCTTGTGGGTCTGTAGGGCAATAATATATATATGTTTAATGCAGGGCAACATTTAGGGAAATATATCAGTTTTTATGCTATAGCTAGCTGAGAGTATGTTACATAGTTGTTAAGATCTAGCCAGTTTAGCTGCTTTAAGGCTTGGTAGTGGTCATCTCACTGTGCAGTCTTGATAATTAATTTAGCTACTTTGTTGTAACAAGAGGCTAGTTTGGATTTTAGTATGGAGCTTAGGTTTCTAAGCATAGCTGAGGCATATAAGAGGTTTGGAAGCAAATATGATGAGGCTGGGGATTTTCTTGCTGACTCTGTAAGGTGCTGTTTTGCTTTGTAAAGGGAGACAAGTTTCTTGTGGTTCTTTTCAATTGTTTGAAGAATGTGTTGATCACATTTAAGACTGTCATCCATTACAAAGTCCAGTAAATTAGCCTGTGGTACTACCTCAAGTTTACTATTATTTGAAGCTATAACCAGAAAGATTGTTTTTGATGGAGATGATGTTTTGGGGTGAAGAGCATCAGTTTTGTTTTATTGAGATTAAGAGTAGGTTTGAATTTTTAAGCCAGGTTTCAATTGAAGAGAAAGAAATTTGGGTGATTTTTTGTAGTCTAGATATTGTGGGGTCTGTACATATTAAAGTCAAATCATCTGTATATTATACTATATTTGCTGGGTATATGGCAATGTGAAGCTAATTTGTAGAAATATTAAAAAGAAGGGCTCCCAGTATAGGACCCTGAGGGACACCTATGGTAACTGGAAGAGAGGAAAAGAGGTCCTGTTAACATCTGGCTGATTGCTGTCTTCTAAATAGATAACTAAGGAACCATTTAAGGAAGGATTGAGATAGACTATGGGAGAGAGTTTAGCAAGTAAATGCTAGTGTGATACAGTATTGGATGCTTTGGATAAGTCTAGGAACAACTGATACTAAATTATCATTGTTCCTATGCTGGTTTATAGCATTGGTGAAGTAAAGGAAGGCAGTGGTTGTGTTGTGGTGTGGTTTGAAACCATGCTGTAGATATCAGATTAATTGAATTTAGGTTATGTAGAAGCTGTGCATAAGTACATTTTTCAAGTATTTTGATATAGGGGAGAGGATTGCAATGCACCTGCAGTTATTTAACTTTGTAGCTGTACCACCTTTGTGAAAATGTATAATAATGGATTTTTTTTCCAGCTGTAAGGAACATATTTTTTGGATATAGATCTGTTAATTGATATAGAGACTGGGAAAGCAATTGCATCTGATTAGCAGCTAGGGTGGTTGATTTTAGCTTATGTATAAGCTTTTTTTAATGGAGGAGGTAGGTACTGGACTGAAGTCAAATAGCTGAGAATATTTAGTAGGGGCTGCAGGTACAGCGAAGGTAGTTGAGGTATTAATGTTTGTGAGAAACATATAGTCTGCATACAATAGTTGCTGTGTGAGAATTGAATCAGTATTATTGTTGGATGTAGGGGTGGGTGGGATAATTTGGCCTGGATGTAAAGGTTTATTTATGCATGTCCAAAATAGTTTTGGGTTGTTTTGATGTTTATTTTGGAGGACATTATAATATGTTTGCTTGCCATGTTTTATTTGGTATGTTGTCCTATTGCTTAGATGCTTGAAAAGTTGAAATGTGTTTTATATTCTATTTTTGAGCCAACTTTTCCAGGCTTTGTCACACTGCATCATTAAGTTTTTGAGTATTTTTTTTTTTTTGGTAGCCACATTGCAGGATTGGATTTCACCGTCTTAGTATGTACTAGCGCAAGGTTACTGAGAATTATTTGGAATATTTCATTGAAGTGTGAGACAGTCTAATAGCATTCCAGTTATATTTTCTTAAGGATATGATAAAAGTGTGTTTATCAAAGTCTTTTGAGTTACAAACTTGGTTGCAAATTATATGTTTATCTTGCATACTCTAAATTCTGACTTTTTCAATTTCTCCAAGTCTTTTGGGTTTCTAATACCATGATGGGAATGAACCCCATATCTAAGTCAAAGCATGATTAAAGTTCATGACATTAGTATTGCTTCAATCTTTGATGTCAGCCAAAAGTGTCACAGCACCCGCAATGTGCCCAGTAATGACTCCTTCTGCAATTCATATGGATTTACATGTATTGGTAACATATCTAAATACGACTGTATATTCATTTATATAAAACCCATTGCTCCTACTACTATTGGAACCGTCTGGGTATCTTTCTTCCATATTGGTCTCATTTTTGCATGCAAATCCTGATATTTTATGACTTTGTGTCTTCTGTATGCAAGGCATTGTAGTCAATGGGTGTGGTGATTTCAGTGATCAATGCTATTTTGCCTTCTTTTTATGGACCACTATATCTGGATTTCTAGCATTTATCTTTTGAACTGCTGGTAATGGGTGATCCCATGTCATGTAGACTTCATCAGTTTCTGTGATGCTTTATGGCTCATATTTCCAGTGTTTTTCAGCCACTTCAATGCCATAATGTTTGCACAATCCCCAGTGCAACTGTCTTGTGACATTATTATGCCTTTAACTATACAGTCCTTCTGCCATTTGTATGTCACAACCAGCAATGAGGTGTGCATTTTTTTTCCAGTTCTGTTTTACAAAACTCACATTTGTCTGTTTCTCCTACATGTTCATTGGATTTTCTAAACCAACATATTCATAGCCCACTATCTTGGGCTGCCAATATTAACCTTTCATCTCTTGGTTTGAATTTGCGTCTCCTTAACCATTCCTGCATTCAGTCCTGATCAACATGGCATTCTTCCAGAAGCTTTCTATACTTGCAACTATATTTATGCATTTTCCACATTTTTGCCTTCTCATCTGATCCTTCACCGTATATTCTTTCTTTTGTTTTTGGCACATTCAGTTGCTGCCTGATTTTTATCTACTAGTTTGATTTCCATTCCTGCTTGATGCCGTTATGCTTCTGCTAGATTAAGCAGGAAGTAATCTTAGATTTATTCTCCTTATATTTCAAAACTTTCACTATGTTTGGGTCTTGTGAGGCCAGCAGATATTTGTGCAGTCCCCGACTGCAGATCTATACATGTAGTCAATTTCAAGAATGCCCATCCCTCCTTTGGAACCGGGAATATATAATCTTGGTATGCACTGATTTTTATAAATCATTTGGTGAGCATGAAGCATCCTTCCTGGTTTCCTGTATAATCTATCCAACACATTTTGGGGTCAGTCAATCACTCCAAATAAGTTAGGACAGGAAGAGCAAATTGGTTTATAGCTTGAATTGTGTTCCTAGATGTCAATGCTGTTTTCAGGATTAATTTAAATCTTCTAATCTGTTCCTTACTAAGTTTTATTCATATCTGTTCATGTTTTATTGTTGATTCTTCATCAGTTTCCAAATATTTATACACCCCCTCTTGCTCAGGTTCTTTTATATCACATTCTTGTCCCAAACTGATGTTTTCTTGGTGCTGCAATTTTCCTGCTTTAAAGGTTACTTTTGCACATTTATCAAGACCAAATGACATTCTTATATAATCTGAAAAAGTTTTGGCAACTTGCAGTTAGGCTTCCAGTTCCTCTTCTGATTAACTATAAAGCTTTAATTCATCCACAAAGAGAAGATAAGAAGTCTTTATACTTCACTGTTTTCTGGGAGCCAATTTGTAACCATGACCCAATTTATTACGTAGACAGCTTAATGGTTAAGGGCAAAACAAAAGAGCAGTGGTAACAAGTCACCTTGGAGTATCCCTCTTTGAATTTTTGACCCTGGGATAATAATTTGTCCTTTATCATAGCTTAGCTGTAGATTGGTTTTCCGCTGTTTCATAGTCACTGTAATGTAATCAATCAATGTAGGGTATTTCAATTTTTAGCATTCTTTTATCCATGAGTGTAAGATGCTTTCAAATGCTTTTTTGCAGTCTATCCATACCATACTTAGATTATCCCCTTTTTACAATTCTCTGTTATAACTTTAACAACAAATACTCCTTTGTTCCATATGACTTTCTTATTTGTTTATATTTAGGGAATTCTTGCAGATGATGGCTATTCCACCTGCCTGCTTATTTTTCGTGTCAAGCTTAGTTATACTGAAACCATGTGGGATCACTTCCTTGTCACTTATGTCTTTTTTCAGCCATGTTTCTATGTCAATAATTACATCTGGGGAATATGTGGTAATACAAGCATGCATGTCTTGGATTTTATTGCACATGCTTCTAAGATTGATATTTAGGAAGAGAAGGCTAGAATTGGGGGATGGGCGAGGAAAAGAGAATGGTTCATTTAAAAATGTGCTGTTAGTGTGAGGCTTTTGCTGTTGTGTGGGGCCAGGATTTGGGTGAATGACTCCACTGATATTTTGGGTGGAAATTTTATGAAGGAAAGTATGTAGCCAGATGCATTTATGCTCTAGTTTTATTGGATTTCATATGGTAACATATTTAGATTTAAGATACCTATAATTTAAAAAAAATCTAAGAATGCTTGCTGGTACAGTGTGGGTGCTGTGGTGATTGATAAGACTTGGTAACTGTTGTTGTAGTGATGGATTTTTAGGACTATTAATTATTTTTATTTGGGAGGTGTGGTAGTTGGTAAAGAGTGGTAATATGCTGAGGATTAGCAGGGTTTGAGTTAGAGTCATTTTTATGACATGTAAGTTAGATTTTGCTGAAGATGTTAGTTTGTAATGTAAACTGCTGCTGGGCAGAAGTACTTGTAGTTGTAGCAGTATGACTTCCAAAAGGACAAGCTGGGTAGCAGCCCTTTAAGTAAATGAGTCAGAGATAGCAATTATAGGACAACTGTGATTGGGCTATGTTATGAGAGGTTGGAGGAGGTGTAAGGGTAGAGCTGGGATATTTTAAATGTAGAGTAGAAGGAGGAGGTTGATGGGAGTTGGGGGTAGGGGAGGGGAGGGGAGGGAGAATGGAAGTGGGGTCCAACCACTGAATCAGCAAAGTAACAGTGTTGACAAAAACAGTCAGTAAGCTTTGGGTATATCAAAAGGTAAGACGTTTTCTAGAGATAGTTAACTGTGTGAGCTGAACAGTGTAAAGCAGAAGGTGAAAGGGGGAAAAAGAGAATTACAGGGAGCAATACACAAGCCCAGGAAGACTAAGCAGAGATTTACATCTGTGGCCAAGTATTAAGAGAGTTAGCTATAAGATACTGTAGTAATGAAAGAAAAGGAGGCAGAGGAAGTAGTCTGAAAATGAATGGAAAGCAAATACTTTGTCCTGTCCTGGTGGGGGTGTGGATGAGGGTGGAGGTAATAACAAGATATGCATTGGTGGTTAGTTTGGACTACACACAAACCTGTTAAACTGATTGCCCATTATTATGGACTATAGTATACAGGTGCTGTTGGGGGGTTCTATGGCGCCACATCCTCTAGTACAGAGTACGTGCCAGTACAGCTACCTATTTCAGGTGAGAGTGTATGGACACTCAGCTGTCCCTATCATCTGATGCTACAAGTTGCAAGCCTTAGTTTATGTTAACTTTACTAGATTATCCATACATCTCTACTTTGACTGTACATTGTCAGTCCTTTCAAGGAAGGACTTCAGGCTTGGGAGATAGTTGTGGACATTGATAGTTCCCATGCAGACTATGCAGTGTATTAGCAAGGACTAGTTTGGTCAAGGTCGACAGAGGAGGAGTAGAGAAGGTATCTACATTGACTGCATATAACACACTACCAAGTCTTTCTCAGTATTCAACACATTAATAGCATAAACAGAAATGTTATATCATATGACACATCCCTGCCCTATTGAGGAAGGCAGTAACAGAGTGCATGTGGAGACCTAATTGAGGATTAGAATTGAGTACATTTAATTCAGTGATTCAGAGCTGAATGGGAGATAGAGGTGTGAATTTGCCCACGATTCAGCACGTGCTTCAAACCTGAGCTGTTTTATAACTCAACCAGGGAGGCCATTCACTTCAGAAAACAATGTGTTTGTAGCTGGTGCTGAGTCATTAGTATGAAAGGACAAAGTGAAACAGGTTTGCTTTCAGTTACTGAAAGAAAAAAGAAAGGTGCTGGGGGAGGAAGCAGCTGGTTTAGACAGTATGTGTTAATGGTCATGTGAATGAATAGTGACCAATTAGGTAAGCAGTCCTTAGTCTGTAAGGACTAGTCCCCTGGGGAGTGCCACAGCCACTGCCTAGAAAAGAGCAGGGAATATCTGGGGTCTTCATGCTTTTATGTTGCTTAAAATTCTAAATAAATAATCTCTTGACAAACTAAACTGAATAAAAAACTGTAAAAGAAAAACCAAAGGTGGATACCCTCCAAAAACCAAAGGACCACTTTGTAGATGAAAAATAATCACTAGAAACGATAAGAATCCAATAACATATATTTAATTTAAGCTCAACACACAGGCTTTTCATCAGTATCACTACCAACTTCTTCAGAAATGGAAACAGCGTCACACAATTAAAACTATATTAAATACTGAAAACAAAGATGTCACATGTTCTCTAAGTTCTGCGAGACCGCATAAAAACCCTCATAGAACATATTTGATAAATAAATGGGTACATTCCTTGTCAAATAGTGGGCTATAACTAAAAACTGTAGACTTGAAAAAACCCCCAATAATACAAAAGTAAAAACTTATATTATACAAGTATCTGATGAATGATCGGAATAAGCATTTTAACACATGATCATGAAAAATGAAAAAATATGAAAAAATAGAGCCGCATCAGCTAGAAAAATCGACTAACCCTGATACATGTCAAAAGTAAATGCGGAGCTTGTCTCTTTTTCTATCCTGTGTAAATCCTAAACATACTGAAATATTTCTAAGCAGCACATGTTAAACAAATAAAACAATAAAAAAAAAAAATATATATATATATATATAAAATATATATATATATATATATAAATACATATATATATATATATATATATATATATATATATATATATATATATATATATATATATATATTAAAATGAATGATATTGTACTGCTATAATAGTGCCGACTGACTTTAAAAATAGATTCGCTGTGTGATGTATGTTGCTGTCCAAAATCAGTTACAAACAATCACCTGCACAATCAATAAACATATACAGACAAGAAAAGTCACTATTAATTACTCTAATAACATGTATTTCAGAAAGAACGTTAATATAATATTATAAGTAAAGTCCCAAACCTATACAGAATAAATTAAATTAAAATAAAATAGTAAGGAACTATGTGCGGCCAAGACTTGAGCGACTCCTTCTCTCTCATATCCCACTGAAGATGCACAAATCTAGATATTCCCAACCTACTCCCGACAGGTAGTAGTTCCTTACTATTTTATTTTAATTTAATTTATTCTGTACAGTTTTGGGACTTTATTTATAATATTATATTAAAGTTCTTTCTGAAATACTTGTTATTAGAGTAATTAATAGTGACTTTTCTTGTCTGTATATGTTTATTGATTGTACAGGTGATTGTTTGTTACTGATTTTGGACAGTAACATACATTGCACAGCGAGTCTATTCTTAAAGTGTGTCAGCACTATTATAGCCGGGTACGGCATGTCATGCATTTTAATATATATATTTTTTATTGTTTTATTTGTTTAACATGTGCTGCTTAGGAATATTTCAGTATGTTTAGGATTTACACAGGATAGAAAAAGAGACAAGCTCCGCATTTACTTTTAACCTGTATCAGGGTTGGTCGGTTTTTCTAGCCGATGTGGCTCTATTTTTTTCATATTTTTTCATTTTCATGATCATGTGTTAAAATACTTATTCCGATCATTCATCAGATACTTGTATAATATCAGTTTTTACTTTTGTATTATTGGGGGGGGTTTCAAGTCTACAGTTTTTAGTTATAGCCCTCTATTTGACAAGGAATGTACCAGTTTATTTATCAAGTATGTTCTATGAGGGTTTTTATGCGGTCTCGCAGAACTTAGAGAACATGTGACATCTTTGTTTTCAGTATTTAATGAAGTTTTAATTGTGTGACGCTGTTTCTGTTTCAAGAAGTCGGTAGTGATACTGACGAAAAGTCTGTGTGTTGAGCTTAAATTAAATATACGTTATTGGATTCTTATCGTTCTAGTGATTATTTTTCATCTACAGAGTGGTCCTTTGGTTTTTGGAGCATATCCACCTTTGTTTTTTCTTAAATAAATAATCTCATTAGACTGCTATTCACAGGTACAGCTTTTGCACAGGGCCAGTTCTCAGTGGTGTAATATGCAGCAAAGAACCTGCTGTATGCGTTACAGAAGACATAATCTGATGACCACTTGCTATTGCACAGTAAATAATCCCACTAGGCTACCACTCACAGCTACAACTTTTGTACAGGGCCAGATCTCAGCGGTCTGAAGTGCAACAGAGATCCTGCTGTTTGAGTGACAGAGGACAGAATCTGATGCCCATGGGTTCTTGCACAATAAGCAAATCCCAATAGGCTGTTGCTCACATGTATAGCTTTTACATAGGACCAGTTCAAAATATATCACTTCCCTTGAGAAGAACATTCCTCACTCCCTGGATGTCACTTCTGACTGTTGTTAAATTAAGAGTTAAGTGACATGGACATTGAAGACATCTGTTTTGGAGTAAATATCCAAGTAATGGCTTTATCAGTCATGTAAAACTGAGTTTTATTTTTTGTTATTTTTTTTTACTCAGTAAAATTGTTATAGGTAGTTAATTATACAGAGCACTGAGAATATTTCTTCTCCACAGAAATTGAATGAGCAAATATTCTCATTGTGTTTAGTTCTCCTAAGTGCCTGTCAATAAGTATGCATCACCTCACTTTGAAAGCCTTGTTTAATTAAGTTATTAAATCTGGATGTGTCTGTCAGTCTAAGGATCTCGATAAGCTGCTACAGACAGTGAACACTCATCCCAACATGTTGATATATGTATCAGGTGAGATACAGAAAGGTCAGACGTGCTCAGATTGTTTTTGCACATTTACTGGCACAGACTGACATGTGGCTTAAACATTGCTTCTGCCTGAATACTCTTGAATACAGTGTTATTTTTCTGAAGCCTACACTGTGTTTGCAATACATATCCAGCATTATGAATAACAATAATTCTTTGGCTCAGCTTGACTTTGTTTGAGTGCCAACTGGCACTGGATGATATTGTAACACATGACACAGCAGCTGTATCCACATGTTTCCAGGCTACAGCATCCATTTGTTTAATGCATAACTCTGTTTAGCATTTGAACTGTTCCATTAATCCCAAAGGAGCCACTTTGTAACAAAATAAATTCTGTCAATTTAATTCTGTTACTTAAATGGCACTAGAAAACTATGGCAACTTCTTTGTTATTGTCACTACACACTTGATTGATTATTGCTTTTTGTTCAGCAATGACAGTTATTGCTGAGTTCTGCTCACTCACTTGCAGCCTTTGTCCATGATTATCATCCAGGATGATAACTTCACTAACTAAAAGAGTATGATCAGTCCAACTTAGCTTTGTATGTTAAGAAGATAGCATGTAAAATGAAGGCTTTTTACACATGCAAAACTATGTAGAGCTAGCGTGAATTTTTATATGCAAAGAAAACGGCATAACATGATCTATTTTAGCAAAGAAATGATTTTCAAAGTGGTTATCTGAATAGTTTGAGAAATGTAAGTTTAAGACAACAAACATAAAATGTACCATTATTTACTTTTGGCGGCTGAATACTTATAATAATTGTTTTAGTTAAGTTTCTTATCTAATTGTACGTATACAGATTTATATAAACTGACAAGTAAATGAATAAGCCATGCAAACTGTATGAAAATGGATGTTCTGTAAAATTGTTTCAAAGTGCAAGATGTTAACTCGACTAGCCTAATATAGTAATGCAGTTTTCACAGTTGAACTTCCTGTTGTATAGTGATTATCAACAGTCAGAATCTGTACCTAAAATTGTTCATAACAACCAGTTAACCAAAGCCTCAAGACGTCTACACAACAACCAAAGACTTTGAGAACTGTAGCTAAACCAGGTCTGAGGTATTTCATACGTTCATTGTAAATAGTTTAGTACTAAGCTAACTGCTCTTGCGAGCCATTTTAAGCCTAGCCAATTATCCCTTGTGAGACTCAAACCCTGTACCTTGTGTTTGTAAGGCAAACACCTTAGCCATTAAGCCACCTTCCCAACCCCTCATGTTTCTACATTGTCTTCTGTTTCATGTAAAATTAGATTTAGAAAATTGTGGCCACAGATTTGGCAAAAAAATGTCATATTTACATACGTATAAGTGTAAGAGTTCTGTTAGCCATGAAACACCATTATCTTCATTTTAAATTTGATTAATTCATTCTAAACCACTTGTTTTCTGTCTTAATCATCCACTTGTGTTTGCATGTGTCTGTGCCTGCGCTTGTGTGTTCTCTGCTTATATGTGCTGTAACCTTCTCTAGCACTAACATTCTCCTAAGTTACATTCGGTTTCCTTTAAAATCATTGAAATCATAACATAAAGCAGCTCTGTTAAAATAAAGACATATGCTCTTTACAGTACAAATACACTAAAGAGGTTTGTAGTGAATACATTTTCCTATTTGCAGTTACATATGTCCAAATCACCAGCTATGGTCCAGAACAACTTGGTGCATGTGTTGGGTCAGCAGTATCAACTTGTCCTACAAATGCCGTAGATATAGCATACTTGTAGGCTGACAGATTCAGTGAAAACTTTACCTCTCTGTTCCCCCATCAGTAAATCAGGACATCCCCAGTACCTGCCCCTTTCCCCTTATATCTAGGGAACAGGTCATCACTGCTCTCTCAAAGGCAAAAAATACATCCTCAATGGGACCCAATAACATTCCAGGCTGCATCCTACGTGAACTCAGACAGGAACTTGCAGCACCATTAGGCACCCTATTCAACCAAAGCTTGAGTACTGGCTTCATCCCAGATGAGTGGAAGACAGCCACTGTCATCCCTTTACAAAAAGGTGGAGTGTCCACCGATCTGGGAAATTATAGATCCATCAGCCTAACTAGCCTGATCTGCAAGGCAATGGAATTGATTATCATGGACCTCTTTAACAAGGACATTGGAAACCTCCAAACACTTGATCCCACACAGTTTGGCTTCGTCAAGGGGAGGTCATGTCTGCTAAATCTGGTCGACTTCTTTGAGACAGTGACCAAAGCCATGGATGAGGGGAAGATGGTGCATACCACTTACCTTGACCTGGCCAAAGCCTTTGACACTATTCCCCACTTGGGTATAATAGATAAACTTTATCAACTAGGCATCAATCCATATGTTACCAGATGGGTAGCAAACTGGCTCATTGATGGAACCCATGTAGACAAAATAGGGGAAGCCACCTCAAGCAGTAGACCTGTAACAAGCAGTGTACCTGTTCGGTCTTGGGGCCTCTGTTATTTTCTGAGGTGCAGGCCAAACTCAGTGGGTTATGGCTGACCAAGTTTGCAGATGACTGCAAGCTGAGTGCTGTCATCAATTCCCCTAGTGATGTAGACATCCTCCAAGAGGGTTTCACTCAGACAAATGACTGGTGCCAGAAACATGGCCTCAAGCTGAATACCAAAAAATGCATCATCATCCCCTTTGGGGAGTGTGACGTCCCCACAAATTATCACATTAATAACAGCTCCTAAGCACTCAATCAGTCGTGAGGGATTTGGGTACCCAGGTTGATAGCAACCTCATTTTTGCCCACCATGTTGCTTCCATTTAACGGAAAGCCTTTTACATGGCCCACCTCAGAAGTAAGGGTATCTCATCAAGGGACAAAGAGGTCATAACATCCCAGTGTTCTTCCCTTATAAGGCCCATTATTGAGTACAACACCCCTTTCTGCATGCACCTTGCAAAGCACATGCAGCAGCTGGAGAGACCACAGAGGTTCCTCACCAGGAGAATCCAGGGCCTCAAACATCTACCATACACAGATAGGCTAAAAGTCCTATCCCTCTACTTGGTTTCATACAGACTCCTCAAAAGAGACCTCTCTCTTGCATACAAGGTGTTCACAGACCCCACCTTGATGGGACTGCTGCATATCTGCAAGCTCCAGTTGAGTAACCCACACGCTTGGCCTCAATCTGGTCTGTGACATCAACAAGACTTGTTGCCGGGACAGATTTGTGTCTCAGAGACTCCCCCAACTATGGCATAGACTCCCTCTCCACATCAAACAGAGTACCTCTTTACCCCTTTTTAAGTGCAAACTAGACAACTAGATGGGAAACAGAAAATATACCCCTGAGATTCTACCCATGTCCCTGCTGAATAGGGGCATCGGATGCTGATTTGTCTAAACATGGACTAAACTCTTGGATAAACTTATAAGGGTTTCAGGGGCAATAGCTTAGTGACTTCCTATGATCCTATGAAAAGAATGCAGTGTAAAAGTGACACCTTCCAAAATAAAATTAAACCATGGAAACAGTGAAGGTGTTTTTCAGTGGTTAAGATTTCTTCCTGAAATTTCAGAATCCATGATAAAGGACTGACCTCTTGTCTTAATATGTGTGGAATTTGCATGTTGTCTCTGCGTCACTGTGGAATTTCCCTGAATACTTTGATTTGCTTACACAACCCAGAAAACCTGCAGGTTGACTAGCTACTCTGAGCTATGAAAATATGCAGTGTGTATCTTGACTTTTGTGGCCTAGGCTGAGACTGACAAGGCCGTATGATGACCAGTTCACAGACACAGTTAACAAGTTAAGAAATTAAAAAGAAAAACAGGTTAAACAGTAAACTTTTCTATGAGCACATCATAACACATGATCCTACTTTTTTGTTGTGTGCAGAAAAAATATGTATACATCTCTGCTCCCAAACAAAATTAATTGCTTCCTTTTCCTTAAATCTTTATGTACTATAAGCTCATCACTGAGTAATCTGAGGATGCTGTTCAAAACAATGCATATGTAATAGTGTCAAGAATCTGGGCAAACAATATCAAATATAATCACTTTAACAGATTGTAAATGATGATTTTGAACAGTGAGAACAGGGTCAGTATAGATTTTAGCAAAATGCTGCCTATTTCTATTTCAGCATAAACTGGTGAGCTCTATATAATTCACATGAGCTATCTGATAATTAAACAGTGTCTGAGTTTCTTTTCATTTTAAATAATTAGCAAGATATAATGTATAATTTTTATGTGCCATATTATGAAGAGTGATGTGTATCATTTTAAACTTTAATTACACCTTATATATAAGCTTATATCTCAGTGCAGTTCTAATTCGACTGTCCTCTGCTAGTTTGCTGCTATGTTTAGAAAACTGATGTCTGTCATGAAATGTTAACTCGTGGGAGACTTCTTTCCTCTGAAGAATGATTTTAAACTCCAAGGAATGGAAATATTTTGCATTCTTCATTATTCCATCACTATATATATATATATATATATATATATATATATATATATATATGTAATTGTATGCAAGGTAATGCAAAAATTTATTTGTGGATTTTATTGTTTTTTCTTTTTTGTCTGTGTGTGTGTGTGTGTATGTGTGTGCATGTGTGTTTTCCATCCCCACAACTGATCACCAGCTGCCACCACCTTTTCTCCTCATTCACCATGTCTACTGGACCCACCTTAGCTTCCCCCAGGCCGTATCCAAGGTGGGTGAGGACACTGAAGACTCTGGTGATCATATTGCTGCTAGGGAGAGTGCCTTATTCCCCTTCCACCTTCTGATAGCCTTGCAGACTTTGTAATCACTGCCTTCAGAAGATGCATGCATGCTTTAGTGCATGTACAACCTGCTGACCAAGCTGTATAACACTTACAACATGGAGCCTGCCCAGCTGTTAACTACTGCAGTGAACGTAAGTGCCTCCCTCCCAACTGGATGGATGAACTAGCATTGGCTGCCCACTCCAATTTCCCAAGACCTCTTTCTGATCCCCTCCAATGCCAGTGGTGCTACTCAAACAAGGATCATCTTGGATGCTGCAAGGGCTTTATCCCTATGCACCATAAGACCTGACTGTGGAATCCATTTTATGAGATATGGGTGGCACAGAATCACAATGGTTAGCATCACTTCCTCACAGCACTTACCTTTCCACTGGGTTCTTATTTGTGGTGCCTTCTGAGTGGAGGCTCAATTCAATTGTCTGTAGGTGTGCATGTGTGTGTGTGTGTGTGTGTGTGTGTGTGTGTGTGTGTGTGTGTGTGTGTGTGTGTGTGTTTGTGTATGTGTGTGCATGAGTCCAGAAATGGGCTATAACACCATGTGGCTTTACCTTGCTCCAGTGAGTGCTGATATTTGACTTTGCTCCCCCATGACCCTGAACTGGTTTAAGTGGATAATAATACATTGAATTTTCTTAGGCACATTTAAGCTTTATTCTAGATTTTTTTCTGTTATAGACTTTACAGGTTTTAGCAAAAACGTGCATTGTCTTAACAGTTCTTAGAGACAGAATATGCATGTTAGACAGCAGCATTCAGAAAGGTATTCAGCTATGTTAAAGTAATATGTGTAAAAGTATAACTTCAGCTTCATATGCTATTTTTTCTGTAAAATGTAACTGTTGTTTTCCTGAGAACTGTCTGAAATGCACTTATTAATATATATCTGTACTGTAAAGCAGCTTTTCTCTTTGAGTCTTCACTGAAAATAGGTTATGCCCAGTTAGACTTTCCCAGTCAAGAATGACAAATAAATAGCAAATACATTTTATTTTTTGCTTTTCTCTCACTTCAAGTGGTCTTTCGTTTTTTTAGATTTCCTCTCTATGCACTGCCAAGCAAGGCATACTTTCACAGTAGTTTCTTTTCAACACTTTGTTGGGTCCTAGTCATACCTCTCAATCTGTGCAAAAAATCTGGGCAAAGCCTCAAAAAATGGGGGACAGAGGCCCAAAAATAGGGATAGATATTAAATATTGATCTTATAAATGTAAACGTTGCTAGAATAACATAATTTGTCTTAGCGTGCATTTTCCTGAAGTATATGAAGTCTGAAACATAAATGTATGCAACTATTTAGCGACTTCAGTCCTCAGAGCATCCCAGTGATTTGCCAGAAAATAGCAAATTTTATGAGGAACAGACCAAAAATATAAGGCAAAAATCTGGACATTCTGCAAAAATCTGTACAGTTGAGAGGTTTGGCAGTGCTGCCTACTTCAGCATGGGGAAAAGCAGTGAGCATCCCCCTCTTCTCAGCATGGGCATTTATGACGTCCTACAACACTCAGTGTTTTTCTTGATTGATTTCTCTCATCTGGTGTCCTGATTATTTGCTTGAATGCAATGGTTACATAAAGTCATGATTAAAGATAAAAGTTTTCATGTAATTTTTGTAACCTGGACATTTTAATTCCAGCAATAAATTCCTCCCCTTTTATTCTACTTCATTCCTTCATAAACACATCATCATCATCATCATCCTCATTACCAACCCCCTTTTCCCATTTTCTACATAGGGATGGCATGCTGCATCATCTCTCACCATCTCCCTCAATTCAATCATTGCCCTTCCATCATTAACATTCAGACCTTATTTTCAAAGGTCTTCCCTAATATAGACCGTCTACCTCTCGGCTGCACACCCTCATTTTCTTGCCTTCTCTGCAATTGAAGCTATTTGGGCTACTGCTCTGATATCGTTATTTCTTTCATCTGCCCACAATGTGCATCCTACCACTGATCTAAGGCACTTCATCTCCATCACCTCTATCTTCCTGAACTGCTCTGCATTTACTACCCAGGTTTCTGTACCATACAATAGTACTAGTCACACCAGTATTTTGTACACCTTACTTTTCAGCTTATCTGGAATCCTTCTGTCACACACTACCCCTGACACTCTGTGTCAGTTTTCTATAGCCCTTCTGATTCTAGCTTTTACCTCCTCATTCAGACTTCCCTATCCTCAACCAACCCTCCAGATACTTGAAGTTGTTAACAAGTAAAACTATTTTTCCTTCAATCTCAATTCTCAACTTTTTCTAATTTTCCCAACTTGCTGCCATTTGTCTATATTTAGTTTCATCCCTTGTTCCCTCAGTGTTACATTCCAGCATCCTATCATTTGCTGAAGTTTTTCCTTAAGAGTCTGCTTGTAATGTCACATTGTCTGCATGCAATAGGTTTGTTGAGCTATCCCCTCCAACCTGCTTGCTAATGTGACCCATTACCAATATGAACAGCAATGGGCTCAAAGTGGAACACTGTTGCACACCCACTCTCACTAGGAACCATTGTCTGAATCAGAATACAGGTTGTACTTGTGTAATTGGGTCTTTTTAATAAAACCTGCATTAATTATATCAATGTTTCTGGAACTTCAAACCATTGCAGAACTGTGCAAACCAGCTTTCTTGGGACAGTATTATGTGTTTTCTCCAAGTTTAGGAATACCCACTCAGTCTCTTTCCTGATATCTAGCATCTCCTCAACCATCTGTCTCTCTACAAACATCGGGTCAGTTGTGCTGCATCCTGATCTGAATCTGAATTGCTCAATTCCCATCTCACTTTCTACTATTCTGCATGTTCAATTATCAATCACCCTCTCCAGCATGTTTGTACAGTGTGACAGGAGTTTGATAACTTTATTCTGCATAGAATTGTGAATGACCCCTTTGTTCTAGGTCAGTGGTACTAGAATACTTATTCTACAGTCATCTGGGATATGCCTTTCCCTCCATACTACTATAAGTACTGTATGAAACCATTTCTCCCCTAATTAACTCAGCATCTTGATCATATCTGTTGCGAAACTGAAAAAGCAAAAAAAAAACTACAAACTGAAGTAAAAGCCACAAAAGTTCAACAGCTTACAAAACCTGGTCTGTTTAGAACAGCAAGATGCAAATCTCCAGAAAATGCTGTGTAATGGATAGGACCATTAAAAAAACTTTTTAATCAAAACTATTTAAAATAAGATAAGCACTTTTGTTTTGTTTCACCACAAAACTTCATCAGATAAATCCAAGGAAGTAGGGCCAAGAATTTATATAAGACATCACTTCTCGTCAGCCAATCAAAGTGTCAAAAATGAACAAGCAACACCTTAAATGGAGATACATTCATTAATACCTGATCAAACGTCAGCTTGAAACACCAGCTGCCAAAATAATTCCTCTCTTTCTAGAAATAAGTGGCACAGGCCTTCTGTAGCCCTTTGGTAGATCTGCTTAACAACTGCAAAATAAAAGTAATGGTCATGAAATTTCGTTACATGTTTAGCCAGGGCATTCATAATTTTGCCTTTTCGTATATCATAAAGATGTTCATATGTCCTTTCTTTTAAGGCACATTTCAATGTAAAATGATATACATACCTGACAGAGGGAAGCATAGACCACACCATTGCTGTTACAATCAAATTTTCCTCTAACCCGAACATGTTGTTTTTTATCCAAAAAGATTCACCCACTTAGATCCACTTACAGAACAAACATCAACCATATTTGGTCATTCTGCCAATGTTACTGGTTGCACTGATGTTAAGCATTGTACCTTCTAACATCTTTATGTTCTTCCCTCTTCTAAAAACCACAGAAGGGTGCTCTGGAAGTAGTTGTAAAAGTTCCCCGTTTTCTTTAAATAAATCTGAATTCTTCTTAAGTATCCATCTAATAGTCTGATGGTCTTGGTTAAAGTCGGTAATAAAGGCACTCCCCAGATCACTGGTTCCATAGTTAACTTCTTTGCCAGTTTCAGTTATAACAGCATCATTATTATTGAGTATCGAGATGTAGTAATTCCTTTTCCTTTTCATTGCTACTTCCTCCATGATGTCAGTAACAAACTCGTTTAGGTAACCTCTTGTCAGAAACACATTTTCCAAGATAGCACACTCTTCCCAGAAGTGCTGTTCCAGGGTGACCATTCTTCCGGCCTTCACAAATTGTCTTTTCTACTGATTTCTTTTGGGCAAGGGGATGAGCACTGGAAAAATGGAGGAAGGAGTTGAAGTAAGTTGGCTTTCGATAAATCCTTGAAACATAACCACCAGTATTCGAGTCCTTGGACAAAAAACATCTAGATAAGAAAAATTAAACTTATCCTTATTTATTGTAAATTTCAAAAATTCTGTGCTTGAGTTAATGTAGTTCATAAATTCCATCAAGCACACTCAAAGTCACAGCTCTTGTAAATGGATCGAAGAACAGAAAACAACAACAATCAACCTACACTAAACTCTGCTTTCACTCAAAAACAAGTGCCTATTCGACAATCTATGATTAATAAATTACATACCAACAATGCATTTGCAAATAATAGTTCAACACTAAAAATTTTTTAAAAACAAAAAACGTATATAAAAACATTTCCTAAAATATACATGCAGGTCTTAAGAGTATATAACCTTTCATGAGTACAACTACTTACAAAGTGCTTTATTCTTCAAAACAGGTTTGATAGGAATTCTGTCATTTAAACCTCTGCCTCTATTTGCCCTTAACCTGATGCTCCATCTGGTTTCAGAGGTCTCAGTGCAATTTACTATATCTCCCCCTCTTTCATTCTCCTTAACATTTTCAATAACTAAAAATCTAAAAGTATGAGAAGGACTTTCGGTTGACAAATGGTTTGTTAGTGCATTTGTCAAAATAGCATTCCTAATATTTAAAAGATGTTCCCGTATTCTAAACCTCATTTTCCTATTGGTCTTGCCTATGCAGAAACAAGAACATGAATGGAAGTAACCAGCAGAATGAATCTTTTGGAGCAAAACCAAAAAACTTTGTTGTACGAACACTAGAGGGCGCTCCAACATTGAACTTGAAGAATATGCTTAGTAATCAACACCATGCTTAGTGGAAACATACAGAAGGCCAGAAGTTGAGTAATTGAAACAGCATCAGCGCCTGGAAATCCAACAGATGAATCTGTGGCCGTTTTGGGACAGAGGTCTCATGGATAGGTTTTTCGGACTCTACCTATCAGACTTACAACTTTAAACCAAGGAACAGTGAGAGAGCAATCCCACAGCAGAGGTCGCATCAAGAGGAAGGGTTTACAGGATTCACCAGATGACCGGACAATGAAGAGAAGCTGGTACAACAAAGAGACAACAAATCCCTGATTTGGAATATTTCTTCAAGAAAGTTGTCACCGGATGAGCTGAGTCTACTAAGCAAGGGTTTAACATTCATACCTGCACAAAAGACTGAGGTAACAGAGTCAGTTTTGAACTTAAAAATGTTTAGTAGAAATGTGTTGCTAAAACCTTTGTTTGGGAATAAATGAGAGGGGGATGTTAGAAGGTTTAGGAAGCCAAGTACATTTGTTCCACCTAATTACCCTATTATTGATGTTTTTACCAGCCTATGTGAGAAGGAAATATTTGATGTGCTAAATAATGATAGGGATGTTAAATTTAATAACATGTCTAAGGGTGAATATGAGGCCCTTAAAAATCTACAGTACGACCAATCTATTGTAATAAAACCAGCTGATAAAGGTGGACCGATAATGGTAATGAACATTGGGTATTATAATAGTAAGATGAAGCAAATGTTGAATGATGTACAGACATACGAGATTACTGATGTTCAATTAATGAATACCAAGATAACGAGACTTGAAAATATTTTATATGATTGTTTTCTTGAAAAATCATATTACTGGGGATTTGTACAACTATTTTAGAGTACCTAAACCTCTGATTACCATTATTCAAGGACTTCCAAAAGTCCATAAGAACCCACTTTCTCCCCCCTCTGAGACCCATTGTTTCAGGACAGAATTGGGTGACAGAGCCCATATCCATATATACAGAAAAGTTACTTAGGCTAGTTGTCAATAAGAACTGCTATATCCATAAGGATTCCAAACAATTATTGAAGGACCTATACAATTTTCTAATGGGCTGTCAGTTACCTACAGACACTTTTTTGTTGGTAACGTTAGATGAACACTCACATTTTACTTCCATACCTAATGAGATAGGTATAGAGATGCTTAGACAGTATTTACTAAGTGAAGTGACCTATGATCATGCACAGATAGAGTTATTATGTTTGCTTATGGAACTAGTATTGGATAACAACATTATGCTGTCTGATCATAATTTATACTTAGAAAAAGATGGGGTGGCCATAGGCACGTCGAGTGCCGACAGCTATGCCAATCTAATCATGGCCTTGTGGGAGAAGGACCACATTCTTAGCAGTAGTTGGCATCAGGTAATATTTTATAAATGTTTTGTAGATGACCTCTTTTACTGTGTCAAGGGAATCAGAAGGAACTATAATGTTTTCCTAGGGAGATAGATACTAGCACTGCATTCTTGAAGTTTGATCTTAAATACTCGAAGGATGAGATTGAGTTCTTGGATATTAAGGTGTTTAAGAACATTGAGGGAAGTCTCTCCACTAGGATTTATAGGAAGGACTGCCATAGGAACACACTTCTACATAAGAAGAGTATGCACCTGAAGCTTGTATTTAAGACTGTAGTAAGAGGTCAAGCTCTAAGAGTATCCAGACTAACAGCAGAGGAAAGAGATTTTGAGAATGAGTTAGTTGGACTTAAAGAGAAGTTTATGGAAAGGGGATACACCAATAGTACTACAGGCAATATACTGGATGAAACTATGACATTAAGGGACACCATAAGCAAACCTTACTTTTCAACAGATGAAAGAGAACAGATCAAACCCAGTAGGAGTAAGAAGGACGTGATACAAATACCAATACATTATTTGAGCAATGTTAGTACAATCATTAATATAGTGAAAAAATACTGGCCGGTTCTGATACATAATCCTGAGCTCAGGAACATAGTAGGAGAGAAACCTAAGTTTTTGTTTAAAAACAAAAAAATCTTTGAAGATATTTCTCTGTTACAATAGTAATAATGAGCGGACCATCACCATAGCTAAAGCTACCCTTCCATGTACTAGATGTAATCAATGCAGATACATTGATACTATCAATAGGTTTAGGCATCCAGACTCTGGAATGGAGTTTAAGTTTAACCTAACAGCGGACTGCAATAGTGAATATGTGGTATACCCAGACATTATGTTTACTTCCTATATTCTTTTTCTAACGAACCTTTATGGATGTTCCAGTTGCTGCATATGTCTGATCAGGTACATACTGAAGGGGACATTATACTCTATGATGGGTCTGATGAGGGCTGAGTACAGTGACGTGATGACTTCTTTGTACCTAGATGCCATGCCCTTGCTTATAGGTTGAGCAAGGTTTACTATCAAAATTGCAAGTGTAGATCTGATGACCATGGGATGTCGAAATTTGATTGGCTGAATCTGTGTTGTCGTACCATTCATTTGTGCGAGTCCTGGTTTAGTGAATGCATTGTTCATTCACACATATGTGGTCGACCTTATGAGAAGAGATTACGGTACAGTGCAGAGCAGGAAATTTGCCCTTTTCCCCACCATAGTACGATCTCAGAGTTGGAATATGTAATATGCAGGGGGGTGCCCCCCTGCATAATAGATATATCACATGATGTTCAATGTCCAACTGCAGTCTATGGATGTTGAAAAAGGTCGAATTCATTTAAAGAGGTGTGTTTGCAAAATTCTGACCTTTTCAACATTCCGTTTTGAACATGTGCATCGATATTTCAGGTAGGAATTTATTTTGAATGTTGACTATTTGATAGTAAACCATTGAGCAACTAGCATGGACGCATGCTGGCTGAAGGCTAGGTAACCCTTTCCATGAGTTCTCATATCCCTGACTAGTGAATCACTACTCCCAGTTTAAAATCATCTGCAAACTTGGTCAGTCAAAATCCTTTAACATTGATTTTGACACCTAAGAAACAGATACCAAAGAGGACTGTGCCCAACACAGAGCCCTGAGGGACTCCACTAGTGACCAGCCTCTTTGTGGAGCTGGCGTTTCTGATTCTAACCTCCTGGGTATTATCAGTGCGACAGCTACCTATCTTATTAGTGACCCAACTAGCTATCCAGCATGTTATAAAGGGGATATATCTATTATCATGTGTTTGTTGACAATGCCCAAATGAAATATTGTATCAAATGCTTTAGCCAGATCTAGGTAGGCAGTATGCACCATCTTTTCCTCACACATTGCTTTAGTGTCTTTTTGAAAAAAACTTTACTACCAGATTAAGTAAGTATGACCTTCCTTTGACAAATCCAAACTGGGATGGAGACACTGTCAAGAGGTCTCATATGTCATTGTTGATAATTTCCAAGATAATTGTTTCCATGGCTTTGCAAATAATACCAATCAGACTAATGTGTCTGTAGTTTCCAGGATCTATTAAAGGTCCTTCCCTATGAAGAGGATGACCATTGCAGTCCTCCATTCATATTGCACAAAGTCTGTTTCAAGACTATAGTTAAAGAATTACTTCAGGTTCTGATAAGTCATAGTTTAGACTATTCAGGAAGAATCCTGGGTTGTTACTGGGGCCCAGCCCATTGAGATCATGTTCTTGGCTTTAGTGAGTGCAGCCAGTACTTGCTACGTATTTATAGCTGGAGGGTTATGTTTGAAGATATATTTTAGGCAATGGTTGTGTGCGAGAAGCGGATACAGTTGGAACTGAATTTGTCCACTAACAGGGTTGCTATATCACCTGGTTAGTAGTAGGATAGAAGTATGTATAGAGGTACAGTGAATGACATTTAGACACTGTATGTACTGATAGCATGGGAACTGGAGGTAGGCTAGTGGGGCCCATACTCAGATCAGTAACAGGAGCACCAGAAATAATCAAATGTTCATTAGCAATTCTATAAAAGAAAAGATAGTAACTGCAAAGAAACTTCAGCGTTGAGTATAGTCAGAGAGTGAATATGGAAAAGGCACACTTATGCTACATTAAGTAGTTACTGGAGAAGACGCAGAAGGATAGAAACTAAAAAGAGACAAATGAAGTGCTGCCTACTGTTCTCTGTTTATTAGGATAAGTAGGGACCGATTGCAGAAGCAAGGTGTGAGACACAGGCTGAGGGTACTTTCAGTCTTGCTAGTACTAAGATTTTAAGACAAATGGTGTTCGGCACATAAGATAAGGAAAATCATTACCAGAATATGCTATTTTAGATGATTCAACCCTACAATTGCTCAGCCAATTGGATTTCTAGTGACAGTGATTCGCCTCATTTTCCGACTAGTGTACAGCCTGTTCTCAAGATCGAGAGCGTGATTCTGTCTATGCTTTGCATTTTAGTATTATGCTTGGTTTAGCTATAAAAGAAGACAGAGAGAAGAAAGGAGAGTTATTCTTTTAAATATGTAGCTTATTTAGAAGGAAGGGGACTAACATATAGGTACTAGTTGTTATACAGTTAAATACTGAAAATTTTAAACAGTTCAGGAATCTTCATAGTTTATACAAAAAACATGTTACAAGCATTAGAAAAGATATTTTAGACTTTATGTACAAGACTTCATTAGTAACTAGAAAGTAATTGTTAAACAAATACATACTTCAAGTTTCAACAGTTCAGCAATGCTCACAGTTTAAACAATACTTGTTGCCTGCCTTAGGTAGGATGCTTTAGAATTATATGCAGAAGAATTTATCTAGGTGTTTTAAATTATCTCTATTAGGATAAGATATGTTTTTGCCAAGGATAGGCCTTGATTTAAAAAGACACAGATAGAGCAGGAATTAGGTCTTAAGTGAGGGTATTTGGGATATAGTACGAGATTAGTTTGGATTTGTACAGGGATATAACCAATGGGTATTAAGATAGAGTTTCAGATTGTGTTTAAAAAGTGTAAATGAAGACAGTGATGTAAGTTCATGGGGGAGTTGGTTCCAATACTTTCCAACTGCATTTGAGAACAGAGCATCTCCTGCCATGTTATTAGATTTACATGTTGATGCAAGTAGTTTATTAGATGAGCGTAAGGTTGAAAGGTTCTTATATTGGGTAATGAGACTAGCAAGTATTGGGGTATTGGTAGGTTGGAAAAGGGTTTTGTGTGCAATGGTGAGTTGTTTAAAGTGAATCTGATTCAGAAGCTCTAATCAGCCTAATTGTTTCAGTTTATGGCAGTGATGGGTCCTAAAGGAGGAAGCAGTAGCAAATCTGGCAATGCTATTGTAAGTGTTAAGGTTATTTTTTGTCAAGTTAGTATATATGGAAGAAGCATAGAGAAGTGTAGAGATAAGGTGGGAATAGGCAACAGTGGTTCTGACTAGTGGGGAGAGAAAGGGTTTTATCCTATAGAGGGAGCCTAGTTTCCTGTTGACAGTTTGTGTGGTATTGTTGATATGGGTTTCAAAGTTCAGGTTATTATCAATGGTTACCCCTAGAAGTTTAGTTGTTGGATCGGGAGATATGAGTGTACCATTATTGGATAAGACTGAAAAGTTCATTGGAAGTGATTTATGGGTAGGAGTGAAGAGGAGGAGTTTGTTTTTTGGGGGTTCAAGAGGAGGCAGCGTTGTAGAAACCAATTTTCTGTTTTATTGAACATTGTCTGAGTTAGTGTCTGTAGTTGGGATTGAGATTTAGCTGAGCAGATTATTGTTGAATAATCTGAATATTGTACACAGTTAGTTAAAGGAATAGCTAGGTTGAGGTCATTGATAAATATTGAGAAAAGGAGGGGGCCCAATATAGAGCCCTGAGGAACACCTAGGGTAACTGGGAGATGGGATGAGAGGTTGTTGTCCCATAGCACTGCCTGCTGTCTATTATCAAGGTAGGACTGGAACCATTTTATTATCTTTGTATCCAGAGAGAAGGATTTTAGAATATTGAGAAGTAAGTGGTGGTTGACCATGTCAAATGCTTTTGAAAGGTTGATGAAAAGTGCTGAAGAGAGAAGATTGTTATTACGATTTTTATTGATGCTGTCAGTGAAGGATAGGAGTGCAGTTGTTGTACTGTGGAAAGGCCTGAAGCCATGTTGAGATTTGGCCAGTAAATTGTTCTGGAGTAGGTGGTCTAGTAACTGTCTGTGGATGCACTTTTCCATTGTTTTAGCTAATGGGGAAAGAAGAGCAATGGGACGATAGTTAGAATATTCTCTGGAGTTTCCACCCTTGTGTAGGGGGATAATGTAGGAGATTTTCCAGATGGTGGGAATAGTGCTTTCTTGTATGGTTCTATTTATCAGCAATGATACAGAATAAGCTATGACTTTGGCTGTCTTTTGCAGGTATTCAGCAGGTAGCGGGTCAGCTGAGGGGGTAGTAGGTTTTAGTTTACTTAAGAGGTTTCAGATGAGGGAAGTTGGGACAGGTTGCAGATTTAGAGTTGGGAGAGAGTTAGTAGGATTGGTTGGAAGGGCAGAGCTATCGGCTGTTAGTCTGTTAGCAAGTGTTTGGATGATCTCAGTGAAGAAGGTATTAAAAGCTTTAGCAGTTTGCTTTGGATTGTCGGAATTTGATCCTATAGGGGGTGGTATTGCGGATTGGCCTTGTTGAAGTAGTCTGTTTATGCTAGCCCAGAACTTTTGTGGATTATTTTGGTTGGCCTGTTGGAGGTGGAAGTAAAAGTTTTTTTTTTCTTCGAGTATAGCTTTCTTAGTCTCATTTCTTTTTTGCCTGAATTGTTGTTGGTCTATGGGGTTTTTAGTTGTTCTCCATAGTGCCCAAACTTTATTTTTCTGTTGTATTTTCTGCCTGGTTTTATTTGTAAGCCATGGGGCGGGTTTAGATTTAATTTTGATGGAACGCTTTAGTGCATGGTGGTTAAGGATTTTTAAGAATTTTGAGTTAAAGTAGTTTGTTGCTTCGTCAAGTGGGAGGAATTTTATAGGTGACCAATCACATTCTTTTAGTTCAGCTTGGAAGTTATTCGGGTTAAAGTTTCCGTTGCTTCTTATTGTTTTATATATAGTTGGGTTGTGTGAGCTCTACCTTTGCCTGATTATGTAAGTGAGAGAATGGTCACTTACATCATCAGGGAGGGTCCCTACATTATAGAGTTGTTGGTGATTATTGATTAGAATCCAATCTAGGATGGATTCTTTGTTATTGGGTTTATTAATTCTGGTTGGGGAGTTAATCGTTTGTGAGAAGCCATTAAGGTTAATATGGTAGGTTGGTGATTCAGTAGAGCAGTCCTTCCAGTCTATATTAAAGTCTCCAAGAATTATTGTCTCTTGGGGAATTTTTGTGGAGAGTTCAGCAAGGATACCTTCCAGAGTGGTGATGTTGTTACCAGGGGGCAAGTAGATACATATTATATTTAGGGATTTGCTAGGATTAAGTTGAAGTTTGGTGTTAATGATTTCTGCATTGTTTTCAGAAGAGGAACCAAGATCTAGTATAGATATTTGTAGCCCTTCTTTATAGCGGACAGCAACACCCCCTCCTTTTTTTACTTTGCTGTCTTGTCTCAAGATGTTGTACCCAGATGGAATAATTTCAACATCTTGTGTAGTGGGTTTTAGCCATGTTTCTGTTAATCAAAGTATATCAAAGGAATGAACATCCAGGAGAGCATGGAGGTGGTCAATTTTATTATTTATGCTGCGAATATTGAGGTGAGCTATATAGAATGAGTTGGGAGATTTAGATGGGATATTTGGGGTAGAGGGAACATGAATTTGTGGTTCTGTGCTTGTCTTTTGCCCTGGTCCTGGGATGGGATGAATGTCCCCGTCTAGTAAGGAGAGGTGTGATAGTTTGTTTAAGGGATAGTAATGGTGAGGAGGTTTTTTTAGGTTTTAGATAGTTGTATTTGGTATGGGTCAGTCTGTGATATTTAGCAGGTAAATAGCTAGGTAAAGATGTTATATTTATGTGCTCTGGGGAGTTAATTAGAGGTATAGTACTTGTTTGTGCATTAGGGACGTTCAGCTGTAAATATTTTGACTGTTCATATGAGGTTAGCAGGTAGGCTGCTGTTAGAGAAAGTAGGAGAAAGACAATGATTAGGAGCCTTAGTTGGATTTGGAAAGGTCGTGCTTGCATAGTGACTAATAAGCTTACTGGTGTTCTTTAAAGGGGAGGAGTTATACTAGGGGCTGATTAGAGAGAGGTGTATGTAGAATGTTAACAAGATTACTATTGTGATTGGATTGGAGAGGAAGAGGGTGTGCTGAGGAAGTATAAGAGTAGGGGTGGGTGGGAATTGGGGGTAGGGTAGGGGAGTGGAGTGAGCCTGCAGGGAGAACGGAGCTGGTAGAGACAAGAGAGGTAAGGCGCTGAAAAGAACAATCAGTTGAAGCAGGGATTACAGTAGGTAGGTAACCCTAAATACTGGAATAAAGTTAAAAGAGTAGATAATAGAGCTATTTGGAGGGTGTGTGAGAGCTAACCATAAAGATACATAGATGTTATGGGCTACAGTTTAATAGCAAGTCTGTGGATAAACAGTATATAGCAAAGGTGTAGTACAGGTCAGGAGAAAGCTTCAAGGCCTGGAAGGGACAAGTCTGGTGGCCCAAATTAATTTATTGTAAGTATGGTAAAAAGGAGATAGTTTAGGTTCCTAATGCAAGGAAAGGAGTAGTGGTTCCGAGTGCATTTAAATGGTGGAAAAAGTAGATTAGACTGGTTACAGAGTGGGGAGGGAGTAAAGCTGCTGGTTTTCATGGCTAGTGCTTTATAGCCACCTAAATCTAATAATAAGTTATAGGCTATACGGGCCATGATAGTTTAGGCAATATCTCCTAAGAGTCCTTTAGACATTCTCTCCTAAGTTTCAAAAATCCAGCATTAATCTTTTTGCCTAAGCCAGCTCATTAACCTCTGCTCCATCTATACTCACAGGATCTGTATCACTCAACCCAAACAAAATAAATGTAACTTTTCTCATAATCTCTCTAAATGTAACCTGCAATCACTTTTAACTGCACTGCAGTCTATCAATTGGTCTCTCCTAAAATGCTTCCCACTAGACAAAGCTGCCTCTACCTTGCCCAAAATTTTCTGGATATTCTAAATAGCTTTGCACCTAACAGAGACAAAAGAACAAAATCCATCTACACTCCCTTGTTGTCTAATAATACTAGAACTCTTATCCAAAAAATAGACAATATCTGGAAATCTTGGATTAGTAATAAAACACCTAAACTCCAGCAAAATTATAGGAAACTGAGAAACCTACAAAAAAATCAAGATGGACAACAATGCATAATTATAATAATCTCCAAAACTGAAATAAATGCACCCTCAAAAAAATTCTGGACTTCTGCCAATGGCCTACTTTACCCTGGCAGTAAACCTAATCACAATAAATCTGACTTGCAAGCTGCTTTACAATTTAATACATACTTTATTGAAAGTATAGCTGTCCTAAACAATCATACTCCACCTGAAATAACCCATATACCACTTTATACTCATACCCCTCCCAAAGACCTCCCTACCATGCAAACTACTTCTTCTATCCTTACAGGGTCTCCAAACAGCTTTTCTTTACAAACAGTATCCACGTCTACCATCGGGAAACTACTTTATAAACTTAAACCTTGCCCCCCTCATCAGGCAAGCTACCTTCAAAATACATAAAAATGGCTGTAGATGTAAATGCATACCCAGTATCAAATCTAATCAACAAATCTATCACCAAATCACATTTCCCTAATCCTTGGAAGGATTCCTATGCCACTCCTCTTCACAAAGGTGGGAATTATTCAGACATTTCTAATTTTCATCCTATTGGCATCCTCTTGCTGCTTTCTATGATACTTAAAAAAAATCAGAAAAAAACAGATGCAATACCTCCTTCAACATCAGCTTCTCTCTTCTACAAAACAGTTTTTTTGTCCTTCCTACAGCACAATCACTGCTGTTTCTCATTTCTGGAAATAGTCAATAAGCTAGGGATGAATGAAAACTCATATCTGCACTATTTCCTGGTTTATCCAAAGCCTTTGATGCAGTGACATATAATAAACTCCTGCTGTAAATGTCAGTACTAGGACTCTAAGAACCAACCCTACTCTGGTCCAATAGCTACCTGACTGTCAGACTACAATCAGTAAAATGGCCCTACATGCCATCTCCATTTCTACCTGTCCCTACAGGACTGCACCAAAAATCCATACTAGGACCCTTTCTTTTTAATAATATATTCATACCTAATCTCCATAACTCCTCAAAACAAGCATCATTGATACAATACACTGACGACTCAACATTTATTTGTTCCTCCAACAACTTTAATCATCTACATCTTATAACACAGGAAGTGTTTAACTCAAAGTGGCCCAACTATAAATTAATTCAAATAAAACCAAGTTATTACTACTATTATTTTTCCCTAAAAAACACACTCAACACAAGTCCAACTTCAGAACCACTTCTCTTTATAATAGTATAATCAAAACAGTCTATCATACTTAAACTGTTAGGCTTAACTATAGAGGATAAGTTTAAATTTGACCTCAACTTTCAAAATTCTATCAAACAACTTATCAAAATCTAGGTATGATTTATAAAAGTAAACAGAACTTGACTAACTCTACCAAAGGACCCTTTTCTCCTATATCGTGCTCCAATATTCACCAACCTCTAATGATCAGTAAAGTGGTAACTTGAACAATGTTATAAATAAAATTGTTTGCTTTGTTCATTTCATCCATCACTACTCAGCTGTAAGAGAACTCAGTTTGCAGAAATCCTCCATTATAATAATCTAAGTTATATTCAATTACTTATTACCTAAAAGTTTATAAACAAATGTATTGACTGTCCAACCAAACAAATTCCTTGTTTCTTGCCTTTCATAGGTTAATAGGTTCATAGGTTCATAGGTTGATACTAGGCTATCTGCCCTAGGGCATTTATAAGCCTAGCCAGAGGGTGTTTGGCTTTCGCCACCCTTTTAGATTTGTAGATTGTGCCTTTGAATGGTAGGTCACAGAAGATAGCCTTTTTATGGTTAGTTTATTGTGCCTCTGTCTAGCAGGGACCCAGAAGAGATCCCAGGGGTAAATTTACAATCTCCCATCCACTCATCAAGATTTCTCTTGAAGAGGGTCAGCGAGGGGCTCTGCCTAACCTGGATTGGGATTCTGTTCCAGAGTGAAGGGAGTCTCTGGGATATGAATCTGTCCCTCCAGCATGTCCTGTTTATTTATGTGCTGAGGTTTAAGTCTCTGGAGCGTGTAGCTCTAAGGGATTTGGATTTCCTGAGGTGGAGCATGTCCATTAATTCTGGGTTGGACATGGCTTTATACGTCAGGCACAGATCGCCTCTGAGTAGGCGGTAAGCAACTGAGTAAAGATGGAGTTTCTTTAGCCTAGCTGCATAGGGCATCTGTTTGAATCCCTTGATCCTCTTGGTGAGGTACTTTTGGGGTCTTTCCAGTTGCAGCAGGTGTCGGGTAAGGTACATCCCAAATGGGGCATTGTATTCAATTATGGGCCTGATGAGTGATGAGTAGAGGGGCACAATGACCTCTCTTGATCTAGATGTGAAACCTTTCGTGATAAGGTGGGCTATATAGAAGGTCTTTCTAACCACTTTGGCAACGTGATTGTCAAAGGAGAGATTACTATCTACTTGGGTCCCCAAATCCCTAATTACTTCCTCCGTACTTAATGGATTACCTCCTATGTGATAATCTGTGGGCACTTTGTTTTTCCCAAAGGGGATGACTATGCATTTTTTGGCATTTAGCTTCAGGCCATGGCTCTGGCACCAGTTTTCTGTCTCTGTGAGACCCTTTTGGAGGATGCTTGTGTCAGCCGGAGAGTCTATTATGGCACCCAGTTTGCAGTCATCTGCGAACTTGGTCAGCCAAAGTCCTCCCATGTTTGCCTGTACCTCAGAGAAATAAATATTGAACAAGAGAGGTCCCAGGACTGAACCTTGTGGGACGCCACTTGTGACTGGTTTGGAATCTGACAAGACACCTGCAATTCTGACCATGTGGGTTCTATCCCTGAGTCAGTTTGCAACCCATCTTGTGACACAGGGGTTGATGTTTAAGCTGGTGAGTTTATTTATGATGCCGTAGTGGGGTATTGTGTCGAAGGCTTTTGTGAGGTCCAGGTAGGCTGTGTGGACTACCTTCCCTTTGTCTATAGCCCTGGTAACTGTTTCAAAGAAGTCGACCAGGTTTAAGAGGCAAGATCTGCCCTTAACAAAGCCGAATTGGGTAGGATCCAGTGTCTGTAGGTTTCTGATGTCATTATTTATGAATTCCATGATGACACACTCCATAGCCTTGCAGACCAGGCTAGTCAGGCTTATGGGGCGATAGTTTCTGGGGTCTGTTGTGGCATCTCCCTTGTGCAGCGGGACCACTGTTGCAGTACGCCATTCCATGGGTACATATCCTGTAGTAAGGCTGAGTTTGAACAGTGACTTTATGTGAGGGTTAAATTTTTCTTGTAGCTTGTGTAAGACGCAGCCCGATACAGCGTCCGGTCCCATTTTTGCTGTGTTTTTTGCTTTGGAGAGGACAGCTCTCACCTGTTTATCTGTGATGTCTGGGAGGCTACACTCTGTTGGGATGGTGATTTGCTCTTTTGGGGGGGATGGGGGGAGAAGTTTTTACTGAACCTGTCTGCCAGGATGTTGGCAATGTCTGTGGGTTCAGTGTATTTTTTATCATTTTGCACTAACTCAGAGCATATCTGGGAGTTTCCTCCCAGATTCCTGACATAACTAAAGAAGGCCTTGTGATTGTCTTTAGTGTCTTGTGCAATTTTTCTTTTGAAGCTGGCCTTAGATGATTTTATGAGGGATCGTAGCTTCTTGCTAGTACTGATCAGAGATGCCTTCCCTTTTTGGGATTTTGCTCTATCATGTAGTAGCTTTCTCCTTTTGTTGTATAGCTTATTTATGGCCAGGGTCCACCAGACAGGTTTCTTGCCTTTGGAGGAGTGAGTCTTGGTTTTATTTGGGATGGCATGATCCATACATTCCTGTAGGTGTCCATATAATGCGTTTGTAAAGGATTCAGTGGTTTGAGCTGTATTTTCCACTGGCCTGGGGGCTTTGAAGGATACCACCTCAGTTTTGAGAAGTGTGAAGTTTGCTTTTGAGAAGTTCTTCACCATGGTTTCCTTAGCTGGGGGTGGGGACAGGATATGGATGTCCAGTGAGATTAATTTATGTTCTGACCTTACCAGTGAGGGGTATACCTCTGGTGTGGAACATAGAGTCCCTATGTTGGTGATGACCAGGTCCAGTATGTTTTCCTCTCTTGTGGGGGTGGTGACTAGTTATTCCATAGCATTTGAGTTTATAAACTCTTGGAACCGTTGGGCGAGGGTGTGTGAGCTTGAGTAGTTTACCCAGTCTCTGTTTGGGTAGTTGAAGTCACCCAACATAATGGTGTTTGGAGAGACCTTCATATTCTCCAGTGTTCTCAGGAAAGCTGAGTGGGTGTCCTGAGTTTGGGAGGGTGGTCTGTAGCAGGCTACAAACTGAAATGCAGTTTTGCCCACTGTTAGCTGCACATGGATGGTTTCCATTGCTTTGTGCAGTGCTACTAACCTTGAGGTGTGGGTATCTTTGATGTATATGGATACTCCCCCTGCTTTTGTGGTTCGGTCCGAGTTTTGTGGCCGAAAAGTATGGTATGAAGTATACCCTGGTAGTGCTGGGGTGCTTTCGTGAGCCTTAAACCAGGTTTCTGTTACTGCACAGACATCGATGTTCTCCATACTGAGGAGAGCCTCGAGTGCATGCATTTTGAGGTTTAGACTTATGGCGTTGAGCAGCATTACCCTTAGTTTCCTTTTTCTTTGTATTGTCTAGGGAGGTGGGTTTGTCTTTTGAGCCTTGCCTAAAAAAGGCACTATGGGAGTGACAAGAGCCTTAGCCAATATTCGAAAGCACAGAGGTGACAGGTGCAAGCCATCCCTAGCGAAGCAGCGTGGCTTGTCGAGCATGTCATCCCAGGCTGACAGACACTGGATCCCCTTTGAATGACACCAATACTTTAGCCAATTGTTAAAACCTGTCATTTTGTCTTTATACTGTGGCATCATTCTTGGTGAGGGTAAGATGCTACTCAAGGTCAGGGTCATACCAGCCTGGGCTACATGATCGGAGAGCTCCTCTTTGTCTCTTTTCATGTAGTCCAGGGAGGTGCGTCTCAGGTCATTCACACCAGCATGGACAATGACGGAGTCATATTTGTACTTGCTTTGGAGTAACCTGAGTGCATGTGTTATGTGGCGGATCCTGGCACCAGACAGACAGCTTACAGTGACCTTCTCCTTGTTCAGCCTGGTGAGTGGGACGTCAGTGTGTCTGACAATAGAGTCACCTATTACAAGTGTATTAGGTGTGTTGTTTAGCCTTAAGGGCTGTGACTGTGTGGTACACTGACTTTGTGTACTATGTGATACGTGGGTGTTGTTTTGGGGTAGCAGTTGTTTGGGTATCTGCTTTGGAGGTCTCTGCAGATTTTTATTTAGAGCCTCCGATTATGTTTTTGTGTGTTTATGTGTTTGGTCTGCTGTTGCTATAGGTCTATGTGAGACTGGATTTGTGGTGTGTGTGGTTTCCTTTTCCTTCTAATTGGCTGTGCCAGTCATGGGTCGAGAGAGCTCAGCCTCCAGTTTGGCTATATAGTTGCATCTCTCACATATATTTGAGTTTGTTGGGAGGAGGAGAGGGTTGTCTGTGTACATAAGGCAGTTAGTTGTAACATTGCCTTAAGATTCCCATATTCACCAGCTGTACTGGAGAGTACACATGAAACTGACCTTTGGACATGTCAGGATATTATGATTAATACTTTGACTGATCAAGGAGGATCAGTAGGGTGTAAGGTATTTAAAAGAGTAGAAGAGAGATTTAGTGCTTATAGGATTTCTTCTAAGTGCAAGTGCAAGGCTGTAAAATGAAAATATATTGTTTCCTTTGGAATACAGATCAGTTCCTAGGGAAAAAGTGAAGAGCAGACTCTATGGAGCTGGTAATAGCTTAAACCTGTTTAAGTGGCGCTGCCCAATGCTGCGCTTAGCGCAAAATCGTGCAAAACCGAGCCAAAGCGGGTTTTTAAACAGGGGACTTAAAAGAGTTAGGAATTGGCCCAAAACGGCCAATAAACAACAAGTTTCAGTGCTGAGATCACTCCTCCAGGGCAGATAAGCTGTTCAAAGCTCCCCACTCCCACTGGTGAACAAAGAAGCTTCCTTCTATCCAAGTAAGGATATGGGCAACACAGGAACTATTCAAAAGTCCAGAATACAGCAATACCTGTATTAGGGACTATTCTAGCACAGGAAAGGCGGGAAACAAGGATTTTTTTTGTTTTTTTCTTTTTTTAACTAAGCAGACAACAGAAAATGCACAGTAAATACTTTACACAGGCTAGCGCACTTGAGTGAGCAGCCTCAACAGTTAAAGCAAACAAACAAACAATTTAAAGTGCAGGTAATAATAAATGCAGAAAAACAAGCTTAATTATAGGAAAAGAGCAGGTTTAACTCGCTTTTCAGCGAGAATAGACAGTCGCAAAGATTAAGGCAGTAAAAGGTACTTAAATCTGGTAGCAGTCACTCTTTTTCATCTCTCTGCTGCTAGAACCACTCTGCAGGACCATGAGGAGCTTTGCTGAGTCGGAACAAGCGCAAAAAACATGCCAAAGTGGGTTTTTAAACAGGGGACTTAAAAGAGTTAGGAATTGGCCCAAAACGGCCAATAAACAACAAGTTTCAATGCTGAGATCACTACTCCAGGGACAGATAGGCTGCTCAAAGCTCCCCACTCCCACTGGTGAACAAAGAAGCTTCCTTCTATCCAAGTAAGGATATGGGCAACACAGGAACTATTCAAAAGTCCAGAATACAGCAATACCTGTATTAGGGACTATTCTAGCACATGAAAGGTGGGAAACAAGGATATTTTTTTGTTTTTTTCTTTTTTTTTAACTAAGCAGACAACAGAAAATGCACAGTAAATACTTTACGCAGGCTAGCGCACTTGAGTGAGCAGCCTCAACAGTTAAAGCAAACAAAGAAACAATTTAAAGTGCAGGTAATAATAAATGAAATTCTAAGCTAGTATAGTCCAGTTTTCAGGCTAGTGCTGAATTCAGGGCTGTGATACTAGTTTCTGAGTTGCCCATACCTTACTTAGATAGAAGGAAGTTTCTCTGTTCACCTGTGAGAGAGGGGAGCTTTGAGCAACCTGTCTGTCCCTGGAGGAGTGGTTTCAGTCCAAAAGTTAGTAGTTTATAGGCCATTTTGGGCAAATTTCTATCTCTTTCATTTCCCTACTATAAAAACCACAATTGCACGGTTTTGCGCACTGGGAAGTGCCGGTTAGCTACAGTTAAATTATTCCCGGCTCCACTAAGTCTCCTCTTCAGTTTTTCCCTTGAAACTAGTCTAACTCTCAACCTAAGCACTCAAAAAGCATCTTACAGCCCAGCACTTGCTCAGACCTAATAGCAAGAACTAATATACCCTGACACTGATTGCCCAGCAGGGCAAGGCTCTTTATTTACCCCTCACCAACCAAGCGACTAAGCAGCTCACCCTACTATTCAGGCATGACCAAAGGGCAACTTCAGGTGCACTCTCCAGTCCAGCTGGTGAATCTGGGTATCCTGAAGCAATGTTACAACTGCCTCATGTACACAGACAATCCTCTCCTCCTACGACAAAACACTAACATATGCGAGAGATGCAATTATACAGCCAAACTGGAAGCTAAGCTGTCTCCACCCAAGACTGGAACAGACAGTCAAGAGGAGAAGGTTAACACTTGCATCACAACTCCAGCCGCACACAGACCTACTAAAACAGCACTGACAAAAAATACACATAAATACACAAAATCATACTTGGAGGCTCTAAATAAAAACCTGCAAAAGCATCAGTGACCTCCAAAGCAGACACCCAAAAAACCTGGACTTCCCGTCACAAACCAGACAACACATAAAACACAAAATCAGTGTGCCGCACAATCACAGCCCTTAAGGTGAAATAACATACCTAACACACTAGTAATAGGTGACTCTATAGTCAGGCACACTGATGTCCCACTCACTAGGCTGGACAAGCAAAAGGTTACTGTTAGCTGTCTGTCAGGAGCCAGAATCCGCCACATAACACAAGCACTCAAGTCACTCAAGAACAAGTACAAATATGACCATCATTGTTCATGCTGGTGTGAATGACTTGAGACATACCTCCCCAGACTACATGAAAAAAGACATGGAAGAGCTCTCTGATCATGTAGCCCAGGCTGGCATGACCCTGACCCTGAGTAGCATCCTGCCCTCACCAAGAATGATACCTCAGTATAAAGAAAAAATGATCAATTTCAATAATTGGCTAAGCTTCTGGTGTCATTACAGGGGATCCAGTGTCTGTCAGCCTGGGAAGACACGCTCGACAAGCCACGTTGCTTCACAAGAGACGACTTGCAACTGTCACCCCTAGGCTTTCGAATACTGGCCAAGGCTGTTGCTGCCCCCATAGTGTCTTTTTTAGGCAAGGCTCAAAAGTCAAACCCACATCCGTAAACAGCACAATTAACAAAAAACTGAGGGTTATGCTACGCAACGCCAAGAGTTTAAATCTCAAAATGGATGCACTTGAAGCACTCCTCAGTATGGAGAATGTCGACATCTGTGCAGTAACTGAAACCTGGTTCAAGGCTCCAGAGAGCACCCCAGCTCTACTGGGCTACAACTCATACCATAAGTTTCGGCTACAGAACACGGACTGAAACACAAAAGGAGGGGGTGTATCCATATTCAGCAAGGATACCTACACCTTCAGGCTAGTGGCACAGCATGATACCTCTGACATCATCCATGTACTACTAACATCGTGCCAATCTGCAATGCAAATTGTGACCTGCTACAGATCACCCTTCATGACCAAGGACCACCACTCCACCTTTCTGGAGACACTGGAAAACATGAAGATCCTACCAAACACCTTGATATTGGGTGATTTCAATTACCCTACCATTCACTGGGAAAACTACTCGAGTACAAATTCCCAGGCCCAGTGCTTCCTGGAATTCATCATCTCAAACGCCCTGGATCAGCTGGTAAACTCCCCTACCAGTGGTGAAAACATATTGGACCTGGTCATCACCAACATGGGTGGTAGGTGCTCCACACTGGAGGTCAACCCGTCACTGGTTAGATCAGACCATAAACTAATCACTCTGGATGTCCACACCCCCCCACCACCCCCAACTAATGAAACCACAGTAAAAAACTTTTCCAAAGCAAACTTCACCTTACTTAAGACAGAGGTGGTAAGTTTCGCAGCCCCCACGCTAAAGGATAACGCTGCCCAAGATGCAGAAACCTTTACAAATGCACTCTATGAGCACCTACAAGGATGCATGGATTGTGTCATCTCTAGCAAAACCAAGACTCACTCCTCCAAGAGAAGGAAAACAGTTTGGTGGACCCCTGCAATAAACAGGCTATACAATAGAAGGAGGAAACTAGTTCAGAAAAAAGCAAATCCCAAGAAGGGAAGACATCCCTGCTCAGTATCAGTATGAAACTGAGGTTCCACATGAAATCATCCAAGGCTAACTTCGAAAACAAAATAGCCAAGGATTCAAAAGATAACCACAAAGCCTTCTTTAGCTATGTTAAGAATCTAAGTAGCAACTCGCAGATATGCACTGAACTAGTGCAAAATAGCACAAAATATACTGAACCTACTGATATTGCCAACATCCTGGCAGATAGATTCAGTGCAAACTTCACCCCCTCTCTCACCTCCAAAAGGGCCCACAACAATACCAGAAAAGTGTATTGTCCCAAAAATCACAGGCGCACAGGTGAAAACAGTCCTTTCAAAAGCCAAAAACACAGCATTAATGAGACCAGATGGTGTCCCAGGCTGCATCTTGCACGGACTACAGAATGAACTAACCTCCACCTAAACACGCTGTTCAACCTCAGCCTCTCCACAGGCTATGCACCCATAGAATGGCGCACAGCAATGGTTATTCCTGTCCACAAAGGAGGGGCCACAACTGACCCTGGTAACTATAAGCCTGACTAGCCTGGTCTGCAAGGCTATGGAGCGCATCATCATGGAACTCATTAACAAAGACATTGGGAACCTCCAAACACTTCACCCGACCCAGTTCGGCTTTGTTAAGGGTAGATCATGTCTACTAAACCTGGTGGACTTCTTTGAGACAGTCACCAAAGCCATAGACGAGGGAAAGGTGGTTTACACAGCCAACCTTGACCTCGCCAAGGCTTTCAACACCATTTCCCACTCGGGTATTACAGAAAACTGACCAGCCTGAACATAAGCCCCTACGTCATGAGCTGGGTTGCCAACTGGCTTACAGACAGAACTCACACGGTAAGAATAGCGGGCTCCAGGTCCGACTCTAAACCAGTCACAAGTGGTGTCCCACAAGGCTCGGTCGTGGGACCCCTACTGTTCGGCATATACTTCTCAGAAGTACAGGCAAACACAGGAGGACTATGGCTAAGCAAGTTCATCGATGACTGCAAACTGGGAGCCATAATTGACTCTCTGGCTGACACGGACATCCTTCAAAAGGGCCTTACTGAGACGGACACCTGGTGTCAAAGTCATGGCCTCAAGCTAAATGCCAAAAAATGCATAGTCATCCCATTTGGGAAAAACAAAACACCCACGTATTATTACATAGGTGGCTGCACCCTTAATACAGAAGAGGTAATAAGAGATCTGAGGACCCAGGTAGATAGTAATCTCTCATTTGACAATCATATTGCCAAAGTAGTTAGGAAATCCTTCTATGTGGCCCATCTAATTACTAAAGGGTTTGCATCTAGAAATAAAGAGGTTATAGTGCCCCTCTACTCGTCACTTATTAGACCCATCATAGATTACAATGCCCCATTTGGGATGTACCTCACAAGACACTTCCAACAGCTGAAAAGACCACAAAAGTACCTCACTAAGAGGATTACTGGTCTCAAACATATGTCCTATGCAGCCTGACTGAAAAAACTGCAACTGTACTCAGTGGCATATTGCTTACTCAGAGGTGATCTCTGCCTGACTTACAAAGCCATTTCCAACTCAGAACTGATGGACATGCTCCACCTAAAGAAATCCAAGTCACTGCGAGCCACGTGCTCTAGTGAGCTAAACCTCACCACAACAATAAATAGAACATGTTGGAGGGATAGATTCCTGTCACAGAGACTCCCCATGCTTTGGAACAAAATTCCAAATTACATCAGGCAGAGCCCCTCACTAACACTCTTCAACAGAAACCTTGACGAGTGGATGGGTAACAGAAAATACACCCCTGGGATCACTTCATTGGCTCTGCTTGACAGAGGATCAGTTAATTAATCAATGGGGTGGCGAACTCCGACACACTCTGATTAGGCTTATAAATGCCCTCGGGCAGATAGCCTAGTACCTACCTATGAACCTGTGAACCTAATCTCGCAGTATCCTTCTACAAAACTACCA
Organism: Protopterus annectens; assembly: GCF_019279795.1. NCBI lineage: Eukaryota > Metazoa > Chordata > Ceratodontiformes > Protopteridae > Protopterus > Protopterus annectens. Next base: position 239,671,888 of record NC_056727.1, read on the forward strand.
TCATAATCTCATACTATGCTCCAACAACAAGTAAATGCTCTCCATCAACAAGGCACTTAATGCATCTGGACGAAGTCTTTATTCTATTTGTGTAGCTAAAGCTCCGAACCAAATTCCCATATATATTACAAACTCCCTAAATATATCTTCGTTTAAGACTTCTTTAAAACTTTCTTGAATAACTCATGACTTTGCACATGTACCACTCCTGGCTAACTCTCCTCTTTCTTATGTCATATATTTATTTCTTTTGTCAGTGCTCCTTTTGACCCAGTTTGCCCAATCTCCCCAATCTCCTTAATTTCCTATTATTTTTCTTCACCCTTTCAAAACATTTGTTCTATCTCTGTTTCTAATCCTTCTCCCTTATTAGAAATTCCCATCCCACACTTGTTTTCCCTTCCTTCTGCTCTCATATATATATATATATATATATATATATATATATATATATATATATATATATATATATATATATATCACTGACTGCTAAATAACTTCCCTTTCTTTTCTTTCTTCTTTATAAATATCCCTTACTCTGTTACCTTATATTAGATAATCTACTTTACTATTTCTACTCAGTTGTCAGCAACCACTTCTTAACATAACCAGATTGTAAAATCTTGAATAGTCACTTGACTATAAATTATGTCAACTACTTCTAAACATTACCATATTGTAAAATCTTGCATATTGTAAATAGGGTTTGTTTGTATTTATTTGTTTATTTTTTTATTGTGCTTTGGAGCTTTTCTTTATGGGCCTCCTCTGGAAAAAGGGCTTTTACTAATCAGACTTCCTAAATAAATAAATAAATAAATTTGTCATGGGAGATCAAAATACCAGTAACAGATAAACTAATAAATAAGAAGACTTTCAGTCTTTCTGCTCCCCCTTGTGGTTTAAAAAGTGGATCTTCAGGTGAATGAGAAATAATGTTACCAGGAGTTTTATAGAAAAGTTATAAGTTCACAGAAAGCTGGATGGAAGTTTTATTTACCAAACCTAATAGTCATGTTTAAAGAAAAACACACCAGAGTTACTACAATCAGTGGAGTCATAAGTAAACATCTCCAAATATATTAGAAATGACTACCTTTGGCAGAAAGTAATAAAAAGATACATATTAAGTATGTAAATTTGTTTAGCATCATATATCTAAACTCATAACAGTGATATTTAAAAGTCTAAGGTCCTTGCCATAAAGTAGCATTTAGACCAAAAGTACAATACTCACAATGAAATTATAAAGTTTATGTTTTTAAGGGGTGGTATAAGCTCCCCATCAGATGACCGTTATGCCACACCAGTATACTAATGAAAAACTTGACGTTATAGCGTTACTCTTTATAAGCAGTGTATCACTCCAATATGACTACTATGTAATATATATGTAAAATTTTAACTAATAAAGATGCCAAAGGCACCAAATATAACTCAGAAAAAGTCTAAGGTACCAAGGAAACTGAAATCAGCAGCTGAAATCCAACTCCAAGATTTTATTCACAGACAGAGACAATACATTAACATTCTCCAAGACTGAATTAACATGTTTTCGTTTGAGTAACTTCATCAGATGTGGAATTCCTGGAAGTTAGCTGAATGAAAGCTTAGTGTTCTTGGTGCACGATGATTCCTTATCCACTTCTTGTTCGGAGCAGACACTTGGCCTCCTTTCATCGAAGGAGGCCAAGTGTCTGCTCCGACTCTTCCTAAAATGAGTGGGGGTCTTTATTTACATACCAACATGGGTACATTTTTGTACATCTACAATATGTATGTTACACAGAAGATGATTATATCTGAATGTACCAGAATCATATCTATCACCCACCCTGCCATTTTAAATGTAACCAACATTTAATTTCTTTTAATTTTTTAACCAAATTCCATTTGTGTTATATAATAATTCTACACATTTAGTTTTCCATAAGCAACAAAACATGAAAAAAACTCTTATCAACATTGTCAACAGATGCAGTATTGCTACTGGAAACATAAAAATGCCTGTATCATATCCATGCTAATTTTTTCTAAACCATCCTTCTTCCTTATAGGCTTCCTTTCATCCCAAAATGTATGGACTCTGGGGCCTTCCAATGAAGCATGAGACATATGAGTATAGGTTAGTACTAAGCTAAGTGCCCTTGCGAGCCACTTTAAGCCTAGCCAATTATCCCTTGTGAGACTTAAGCCCTGTACCTTGCGTTTGTAAGGCAAACACCTTAACCATTAGGCCATCAAGTAACAGCTACATGGTAGTGCACCATTTGGTATTCATTAGCTCCACCAAAGGAAAGTAGCAAAATATGCTAATGAAAGCATTAAGTGCTGAAGTTCATTCTAGTTAACAAATCTAACATGGCAGAGCTATTCAGGAAGCTATAAAGTAATCATGTACACTCAATACAGGCTTTTGCTTTGAAAACCAATAAGTTTAGACTACAACACAATTACACTCAGAAAAAAGGCTTGTTAAGGGCTGCTGTTGCTGCTGTTGTTATGCTGTATGTGCAAGGGGCTTTAAATCAGGATACTACTGCAACTGCCAGACCTCAGGCAAGAAGAAGAAGGGTGTTTAGCCCCATTTGACTTATCATGGACTGCATGATACAGAAACTGTGGAGAGATACAGGGTGGACAGGAAAACAGAGGAGGAAATCTGCAGCCTTTAAACCCCAGATGTCATACCCCAGGTAAATTATGGAGACACCATCCCAGTGGAAACAAAGGTATTTTTAGCATTACATATACTAGCTACTGGTATTTTCCAGAAATATTTGGGGGATACATTAGGGGTTTCATAGTTATCAGCCTCTAGAATATTACATCAGTTTTTAAATGCAGTGCTGCTACATTCAAGGGATCACATCTGTTTCCCATATACCCCACAGGAGATAGCAAGAACCATGCAGGAATTCTATGCAGGAGCACACTTCTCTGACATGTTGAGGGCCATAAATTGCAAACACATAGAAATACAAGCCCCACCTGGGGATCAGAAAAAGAGGTACATCGCCAGAAAAAGTTTCTACTCTGTAAACTATCAGGTTGTTTGTAATGTCAAAGGAGTCAGTTACAATATCTGTGCAGGTACCCAGGCAGTTTGCATGACTCACACATATGGCATGCTTGTGAGCTGCACACCAGGTTTGCTGGAGTGACACTTCTTAAGGGAATCTGGTGAGGATACAGTTTATGTATTGAAGCCCTGGCTCATGACAGCCATCAGAAACCCACACCACCCCACTGAGCAAACATACAATTATGCCTAGGGTCAAACTACGAATATCATAGAACTTGTTTTTGGATTGCACAAATCAAAGTTCCATTGTCTAGACACAGTGCAGTACGACCCAGGCATCTCTGCCAAAATACTTACATTCTGTGCCATATTACACAAACTCAGGAAACAGCTTCATCAGGGACAGCAGGGAGTTAGACTAGAGTCACAAGGACCATACAGAGGGCCAACATCAGCAACAGGTATGGATAAGGACTCTGAAGGAGAGCCACAAGCTGCAGCTGGTGCTGGCAGACAGAGGCATACCCAGTATGCCCTGGCTCTGGCTAAAAGACAAAGGATAGAACACACAGTCACTACCTAGCTCAAAGCCAAGGATGCCACCTACATACAAATATGAAAAGTGATGGCTTTCAAACAGCACAACATTTTCTTAACCATGTAATGGCTGTGTTCTGATAGCATCAGACAGGGACAACCCCCAAGGACACAGTTTGTACCTGTACTAATGGCAAGGTAAATGTGAAACCTGTAAAGAAAAAAATAATAGGTTATAGACCTGATTACTCTCATATGGAAATATGTGTATATCTCTTAGCATTTTGTCTAAGTTGTATAGTTAAGTCATCTCCTCTGTTAGATTTTTTTTTAATTCACTTATGTATTACAAACAATAAGTCGCAAAGGGTATACCTTAATTTCATTGTCAAGAAGTTGCACGATGCGGGCCTATATTATATGAACAAAAGTTCATATAAGTGACTGCTCAATGAGCGAAAATCCCGGACATCAAAAACAGTATTGTGGTGGGCTGCACCCCCCCCCCCCCCACTAAATATATATTTCACCAACTCTGAGATCACACTACAGTGAGGAAAGGGCAAAAAAACCCTCCAATCTTCACTGTACTGCGATCCCACAACATGCACCTCCATGTCCGGGAGTTTCGCTCATTAGAGTGTTCACTTGTATGAACTTTCGTTCATATAATATAGATCCGCAGAATGTACCAAAGTGTGAAAGTACGACCTCCAGATCCGACAAATACTGACTGCCATTGTTGCAAATCCAAATGAAGGAATCCACATTGGCATTCACTCATTTGAATTTGGCATTCCAGGTGCAGATCTCACTATAGCAGGGATCGGGAAATGAGCCCTTTCCCTTACTGTAGTGTGATCTCAGAATTTGTATATTAAAGTAGCAGGGGGTGTGCGGGACTTGTCCCCCATATGGTGTGTGCAGGGGGTTTTCCCCCTGCATAAGGGTGTTTGGAGACATTTGGAAATGTCTCCTGACATTTACTGTTGTGCTGCAATTTTAAAATGGTCGACTCTGGTTTTCCAGATTACCATTTTCGACTTTTTTTTTGTGCAACATGTTTCAGCATTTAAAGTTGCACAATAGTGCGATCTTACAAATGCCTTTCTAACGAATGAAGGTATATTGTTGCAAAGACATGTGCAAAGGGTAGAGCACAATGATCATCATTTGCATAGGGTGGGGGTAGAAGGGTAAGGCTGTCACAAAAGGTGTGAGTATGTGCATATGTGTGAAGTGGTATAGGCAAGAGAATTTTTTTTTGTTTGTGTAGCTACATGAGCACAATCAAGTACTGTGTTAGCACTACACCCTAGCATGGTAGAGTAGTCAGTTCAATATTATCACCCACAACCATGAGAACCACCTGTAGCAAGAGTTACACTGCTACATCCATGGCCCTGGCTAGAAGTCGAGGTATTACCTGAATGTGAGCAATGTCTGCTAGATGAGCTCTAGTCATGACTACATCCATGACCATGATTTTGTGGCCTACCATGTCTGGATTTCAACACCAGAATTACTGACAGAGCAGTGGATGTAGTGTCACTATGGGAGTGGAGTCTTGCACGGCCATGCCTGTTAACACCAGAAGATGAAGCTGCTCTACAGCCATGTGGGTGCCCAACCTCCCCCAACAGATGTTCCACCACAGACTCTACCTAGTGCAGAGTTTTGTTCATCCTGTCCAAGGACTTGCCCACATGATTCAGGGAGTCACCCATGCCAGAATGCAGAATGTTTAGTTGTCACACTGTTTCTTGCAAGGCCTCATGGAACATGTCTGTAGTCCAACTACAGCCCTAGACATACATCCGGTGGCACCTAATGATACACTAGCATTAGGAGAAGAATGGACAACAGGCCTTCTCAGAGTAAAACTTCTAGTCTTCTGTGTGGCACATTATCATTATATCTAAACTCTTTTTCTCCTTGCTAATATACTCCTTTGCCTGTGGCAACTATGGGAAATACTCTTACATGATTTTTCTCACTACCTTGTTTGAGTGTTCAAATCCATATAGGTTCCTGTTGCAAGCTAACAAAGTTGCATAAACATATGAAATATACATTCAAAGTATCTGGTCTGCAATTTTTTCCTTGTATCATTGTATGCCATTTAGCACTGTGCTGTGTTGACTGGTAGTGGTAAATAGCATTAAATTGCACTTCATTGCCCAAGGTAAAAACCTGAAATTATATTTGGGCTGACATTAATAGCACAATATTGACTGGAATTGTTGTGCTTTATTCAGCAATCTGAACAGTACTGAGTGAAGAAATTACAGTTGTGACACTCCTATCTCTGGGGCATAATGTGTAAAAATATTGAGCTTAGGGAACAGTTTGTGTGATGCAAGGATCAAAACTGATTGTCAGATCATTTTATTTAGGGAATTCACACTAAATCTTCGCACTCTTTTCTTATATGAATGTGTTAATATTGGAAACTCAAGTAAAGTCAGTATTGATTAAAACTAACAGACGGATAAGTCATTTGAAATAATGTCAATATCAATTGTGTCTACCGTGTGAACAATGACAGCATGTTTGCTGTTCCCTGTGCCCTTCTCCATTCCCGTAGCATTAACTAATGTTCTGATATTGTAATGCATACATGATAGTACTGATGTGGCAATGATATCTGATTCAGCTAAATGTATCAGAGTAGTGCCATTCTAGCTGCGCTACATACACACTGTGATTCATTTCATGTGTGTTTAAGTTGGTATTCCCATAAAGTTATTTGAATGTTTTTGTTAAATATTGCCTTGTGCATTTGCAGTCTGCTTGGCAACATGAAATGAACTTTCACAACTTAAGGAAAAAAATGAAACAATTTATTATAGGTTTCCTTATGTAGCGCAAACCATCCCGGTGGCATTGCATAGCTGTCATCACTCTGGATAGTACTCATTGAAGAGAATACACCTGTCAGCCAACAAAAAGGACAGCTGATGCATGGTTCAAATCCCCCTGAATGACAATTTTACAGCGGGGGGGGGTATTAATACATATTTGATCACATTTTGTGGCTCCATTGTGTTGTTTAAAACCAGTTCTTGTCACTATTGCTGTCAACATATGAGGTTTTGTCTGTCTACTTTCACATTACTTGTCATTAGCTACAATTTTGATTTTGCAATGACAAGTGAGAAGGTGAATGCGTCACTTGAATGTACTTCTTGCCCTAGGCATTGCTACATATACCCATTCAATGCATTTAATTTACTGTCATCTTTTTATCTCTGTCTCATTTATTTATTTATTTGTAGAGTTATTTTTCCATTTACTGTCCACTCATCAGGTTGCAAAAACTGTTCACCGTCAAAGTAAAACATGAAAAATTTAGTTTAAGCTGCGTTGTGTAAAGCAATTATGCCTGGCTTTGTTGTGCAGCTCTCCTCGACATGGATAGTGCTTACTGCAGAGAATGCACCTGACAGATGTCCGGTATTGTGGTATAAGGTATAACTAAAGTTAATTGAGAGAAATAAGGCACAAGAAGCATTGCTCAAATCCTGTTGAGAGATCCCATTGCAATCATTTGCAATATATAATATATTTTCTGTCATTTAAATTTGCATTTGCTCTTCACTTAGCAGTACACAAACACTTTTCCTTACCTAAAGAAAAAAGTGAAAAATCTAATTTAGGCTGCCTTATGTAGTGCAAACATACTTGGCAATGGTATGCTTTCCTCAGAACTATGGACAGTCATGAGTGGAGAATTCTACCTATCACATAACTATCTGTGTGGCACAAGATGAACCTGATGTGAAGTGAGGGAAGTAAGGCACATGAAATATTGTTCAAATCCTGTTTATAGATCACATTGCAATTATTCGCAATATGTAATTTTTTGGTAATTTTAATTTGCTCTGCACTTGGCAGTGTGCAAACATGGTTTCATCAGATAAAGCATGCAAAAAAATTAACTCAGCTTATTAATTCATGTTACCATAGGAGTACTGCATTTCAGGCATGGAAATTAGACATATATTAATTTCAGAATTAATAGTGATACATTTCAAAGAGGCCTGTCTGTGTGTGACTTTAAGTAGTCTTGGGAATGCATTCCTATGTAAAAGTCAATATTTCCATTTGTAAATATTTTTCAGATGGATGCAGTTGAATGAACTGATTAATACAGATTGGGGTATGTTGCAGACATACTTCACAAGACATAAGTGTCCTAAACACGTAGTTGTGATATGTGATGAATCATGATGATTATAACAAAAGCATTGTACTCATCATACATATGCAAGAACATTTTAAATAAAATATTATCATTATTATCATGTTTAGGAAACTGGACACACATTAGCTTGAGAATATATGTGAAACAGTAATGATATATGCTATATACAAAAGTTTACTTATGCAAATGTTACTGGTATACTGCTTGCAAGAAACATGTTTAACATTATAATTTTTCTTAAGTGTTATAGTTCTTATCCAAATTGTGAGAAACTGGATTCTTGCATATTTTTCTGTGAAGTATCTTTTAGCTGGATTTGAATCCTTAATCAGCTGTGTACTTTATCTAAACTCCCTGCACTTACACCTTGGGGCACAGAGATAGATACGTCACAGGTGACATTTCTCCACTCGGTACTGTCCAGACTGCTGATGAATGCACACTATTGCCAGGCATATTTCTCCTACATAAGGCAGCCTAAATTAAATTTTTCACATTTTTCCTTAGGTAGGGAACCATGTTTGCTTACTGCCAAAAGGAGATCAAAATTAAATTTAATTAAAAAAAAAAAAATACATATTGTACATAACTGCAATGTGATCTCTAGTCAGGATTTAAACAGTACATCAAGTGCCTTATCTGCCTTTTTCCTCTGAATTCATTTCAGTTATACCTTGTGGCAAAGATTAAGTCACATGAAAGGTGCACTTTCTTCTCTGACTACTAACTAGAGGGCTAACAGCTGTGCAATTCTTCCAGGCATGTTTGCACTACATATGGCAACTTAACTCAAATCTTCACTGATGTCTTACATAGTAAACAATGTTTGCATGCTGCAAAATGAAGAGCAAAGGCAGATTAAAAAATAAAAAAGTACATGTTTTATATATATATATATATATATATATATATATATATATATATATATATATATTTATTTATTTTGCATTTGTTGACCGGGCTAGTCTAGCTGGATATATTTCCATTTTCAGTAGAGGCCCGGGGAGAAAAGCTCCACAGAATATACAGAAAAAAAAAACATACAACATATGAAAGTCAATACAACAAAAACAGCAGGATAAATGTAAAGACAATAAAGAAAAGTTAGCAGGCAGAAACAATTTACAAATAGGAACTAATATCATTACCTATAAACAAACTAAATAATGAGAAGCAAAAATCAGGGAAAGGTGAGTTAGGAAGTAAGAAGAAGATATTTTTGAAAAAAAAAAGGGAAGGAAAGAAAAAAAAAACAAATATATAGTAGGGAGGAGAAGTGGGAGGAAAGTAAGAAGAGGAGAGTAAAGTAAAAAAGAAAAGACAAGAAAGGATTAAACAAACTTTCAGCGAAGAGGAAAAGAGATAAGTTAGAAATTGAGATAGTTGTTCATGGAAGAGGGAGAGAGATGCAGGGGAAGTAAAGAGATAAGAGAAGGGGTAGAATTATTTAGTCAGGTTTAGTGCAGGAACAGAGCCAGTGACTTATATATATATATATATATATATATATATATATATATATATATATATATATATATATATATATTTATTTATTTATATAGGGAGAGAGAGAGAGAGAGAGAGAGAGAGAGAGAATAAGTGCAATGTAATCTTGACACAGGATTCAAACAATGCCTCCTCTTATTTATTTCACTCAATTTGCTTAATTGTATTTAATTATGCATTTATTTATTTATTGCCATTTGTTTACCAGGAAGGTCAGCTGGGCCGAGAAACCCATTTTCAGTGGAAGCCTGAGGAGAAAAGCTCCACAATAGAACAGTGCATAAAATGTAACCACAGTACATAAAAAAGCACACAAAGTACATACAAGTAAAAACAGCGAGATGTTGAGCAATATTTGCAGAACAGGCAGCAATATACAATAGTTGAAAAATGTGCAACATATAATATGTACAGATTTTTGCAGGTAAGCGCCACATTAGTACATTAAATGTAATCATAGTTTATTAATAGTACAAAGCACACAAAAGTAAAAACAATAGGAATATGAAGAGCAATATTTGCAGAACAGACAGCAATTTACAATAGTTGACAAATGTGCGAATATACAATATGTACAGATTTTTATGTGTAAGGTTACAAATTAGTAGGTGATTGTGTTATTATACACTAGAGGTACTATGCTGAAAAAAAAACAATAAATTAGAAGTATTCTCAAGATGTTTAGAGGGTGGAGGCAACAGAGTGAATAGAGGGTGTAGACAGACAGAGTGTCAAAATGGAGACTAGAACTAAATTTACATTTTTTGTTTTGAGTAGAGATGAATAAAAGTTAAAAGGGGAGAGGTACAGATTAAGGTGTGAGCAAACTTAACAGTGTAGGCAGTCAGGTTGTGGGTGGACGAGAGTTAAGACATGAGTATTGCCATAGGGTAGAGAGGTGTTACTTCAAAGATTATACATTGCGCCACAGAACTGGAGATCTGTCAGCTACATTCGCTGCTGTAAATGCAGTCCGTGGTGTGGAGGACTGGGCAATGACATCAGGCATATTTGTTATACACAAGACAGACTAAACTAAATTGTTAACCTTTTTCCTTAGCAGTGAACTGTTTTTGCGTATTACTGAGTGGATAGCAGATGGAAAAGGCATTAGAGAAAATATATGATAGAGTAAAATGCTGAGTGCAATTTAATTGCAATCAATGGATATATGTAGCAATGACCGCAGCAAGAAGTGCATTCAAGTGACACATTAATCCTTCTCACATCTCTTTACAACATCAAAAATTTACTTTGTGGAACACATTGTTACACTTGTAGTTAATGACAATTAATGCAAAAGTGGACACGCAGCATCTCACATGTTGTTAGTAATAGTAACAATATTTGAGTTTTAAACAGCAACACAATGGTATCAGAAAATGTGATAAAATATGTATTCAGACCACACTATGTAAAATTATGATTTAAGTGGGTATGAGCCATGTATTAGCTGTCCTTTGTTTCTAAGCTCAGTGTGCTTAGACCTTATGCTACAGAGAAGGTTACCTGACGTGTATATTTTCCTCGTTGAGTACTATTGAGAGTAATGATGCCCATTCAATGCCACCAGGGTGATTTGTGCTACATAAGGCAGCCTAAACTAAAATTTTCACTTTGTTCCTTAAGCCAGGAAAGTTACTTTCACACTGCCAAGTGGCATGCAGACGCAGAAAACAATATTTATCATAAGCATTCACACAACTTTTTTGGAATAACAACTTGATGAAACATGATTTGAAACACTACATACATATATATATATATATATATATATATATATATATATATATATATAACTTACTATTTAAAGCTGGAATAACATTTAATTGAATGTCAGTTCTAGGAAAGTACATTTTCAAAAGTGTACAATCCCAAACTGGAATAGTACGGACCCATGATAAATGAAAAGTGTGATTTGTTTTTTTTTATTTCTCCAAGTCTTTTGGGTTTTTCCTACCATGATGGGATTACCCCATTCCTATGTCAAAGTACGATTAAAGTTCATGAAATTAATATTGTTTCAATCTTTGATTTCAGCCAGTAGTGCTCTTCCCAGCACCCACAAAGTGCCAGTAATGACACCTTCTGCAGTTCGTATGGAATTACATGCATTGGTAACATATCTAAATATGATTGTAAATTCTTTTTTATAAGACCCATTGCTATTGGAACTGTCTGGGCATCTTTATTCCACATTGCTCTCATTTCTGCTTGCAGGTCTTGATATTTTATGACTTTGTGTCTCTCTGTACGCAGGACACTGTAGTCACTGGGTGTGGCAATTTGAATTATCAATGCTACTCTTGTCTTCTTTTCCTGGACCACTATATCTGGTTTTCTAGCATCTATCTTTTGAAATGTTGACAATGGATGATTCCATGAGATGTAAACTTCTTCATTTTCTATGATGCTTTGTGGCTTATGTTTCCAGTGTTTTTCAGCCACTTCAGTACCATAATATTTGCACAACCCCCAGTGCAACAGTCTCGCCACATTATTATGCCTTTCAGTATACAGTCCTCCTGCTATTAGTGTGTTACAACCAGCAATGAGGTGTGCAACTTGTGTTGTTTAAGTGAGCGTCTAGTGGCAAGTTAGGCTGAATAGCCTTGGTATCTGACGTCACATACAGCTATTTCGAATAACATTGAATGCAGGCATCAGACACCTGCTGTTTGATATTGTGTAGAAAAAATTCCATATTAAACAAATGAAGTGTTGTTCTGTGTTTTGATAGTAAACATATATATATATATATATATATATATATATATATATATATATATATATATATATATATATGGATCTACTTCATATGGTCGACATTTCAGAATGTTGACATTCATATGGCCGAGACTATATGATCGACATTTGAAATGTTGACCATAGAATAAAAAAATAAAAAACAAAAAAACTTACCTTCATGCTACACCCCTGCACCTCCACCCCCCAGAACTTAAATATACCAGCTCTGAGATCGCACTACAGTGCGGAAGATGGAAATGTTTCCATTCCGCACTGTATGGAGATGCCAGTTCCACATGGTTGACATTTTGAATGTTGATCATACAGTCTTGGCCATCAACATTCTGAAATGCCAACCATGTGAAGGGAACCCATATGTATATACATATATATATATATATATATATATATATATATATATATATATATATATATACATATATAAATAAAACAATGAGCAAAACTAGTACTGCATTACGCTGCTACATTCAGCCTTATCACGCCTCCTTGCCACATCAGTGTTATCATGTATGTCTCACAATATCAGAACTTTAACTAACACCATGGGGAGGAGAAGGGCACAGGGAGCATAACAAATGATTTAATTGCTCAGACAGCACATGCAATTAATATTTTCTTAATTTCAAATGACTTACCTGTTTTCCACTTTTAATCATTACTGACCTTAGTTTCCCACATCAGTGCAGTCATACAACAAAATGAGTGCCAAGAATTAGGATGGCCTCCATCAGTAAAATGACCTGTGAACAGGTTTCAGACCCTACATCACCTGTACTGTTTCTCTAAGCTCAATACATTTACACATTATGCTGGAGAGACAGGAGTGTGACAACTTGCATTTCTTCACTCAGTGCAGATCAGACTGATGAGGAAAGCAGAACAATGACAGTCTTAATTGTGCTTCTCCTTCTTCTTCTTTCGGCTGTTCCCATTAGGGGTCACTACAGTGGATCATCCATTTCCATTTCTTCCTGTCCTCTGCATCTTGCTCTGTCACACCAACCACCTGCATGTCCTCTCTCACCACATCCATAAACCTTATCTTAGGCCTTCCTCTTTTCCCGTTACCTGGCAGTTTCACCATTAGCATCTTTTTCCCAATATACTCTGCATCCTTCCTCAGTACATGTCCAAACCAATGTAATCTTGCCTCTCTGGCTTTGTCTCCATACCTTCCAACCTGAACTGTCACTCTAATATACTTATTCCTAATCCTGTCTACTCTTGTCACATCCAGTGCAAATCTTAACATCTTTAACTCTACCACATCCAGCTCAAACTCCTGCCTTTTTATCAGTGCCACTGTCTCCAACCCATATAGCATAGCTGGTCTCACTACCCTCTTCTAGACCTTCCCTTTCACTCTTACTGGTACTCGTCTGTCACAAATCACTCCTGACACTCCACCTATTCTACCCTGCTTGTATTCTCTTCTTCACCTCTCTTCCACACTCTATTATTAATGGAGTAAAAAATTGTCATTATTTACGTTGGGCAGTGAACTGAAATTCACAGCTGTTGACCACTGCCAGACAAAGAAGCATAATGACAAATAGTGTGCAAACAATTAATTTAAATGAACATTTCTAGTGTTTAATCAGCATTATTGTTATCTTGTAACATAAACCTGTATGGATTTGAACCGTCAAACAAGGATAGTAAGAGTAATCATTAAAGAGTATTTCCCATGTTTGCCACAAACAAATACTTATATTTGCAAGCAAATAAGTGTTCAGATGTACTGATAATGTGACATTGTATCAAGTCACATTTAAAGTGCAAGAGAAACATGTTATGAAAGTTGTCCTACTTCCTGTGATCTTATGATCTCATTTGTCAATAAATGTCCAGATGATTGTGATATTACCAACAGTTTCGATACCCATGTACTCACACAATACTAAACAAATATTGCAAACACTGCAGGTATATTCCTCTCTTTTTTTATGGTGGCTCATTCCCATATTTATGCTTTCTTTATGACAACTTTATTGCTGTTTTACTGCATATGTTAATGCTTAAAGAATTCCATTGAATATGGTCAACATTTCTTACTACAGGGGAATAACTGTGGATATTATAGCCAGCATTTGAATATTAGGAATGTTGCATTTCTAAATCAGTCAATGTACTTTCAGACTTTTTGGTAATTCTCTTCATCCTGACACAGTCTTAGTAAGTGTACATTAAAGAGGGGAGACTGTGAAACCCTGATTGTTCTTGCAGTCACAGTAATCATGGACACTTGGAATCCATTAGTATGGAGCAATTCTCAATGCTTGTCCTTACAGTGCTAGTGTGTGCATGTAATCATGTATCTCCTTACATCATATTTGCATTCCTTTTTATTATTCTTATTTAGTGATTAAGTGGTAATAAGTGTTGTAAGTGACTTGATATTTGTAATAGAAAAGCAAACATTGTATTTAGCTTTTGATTTTATCTGGTTTTTATTAATTAATTAAGGTAGGAGGTTTATTGGTAGTTCATGGGTATTTTGTGTATAAAAAGGTTATACTTGTTACTGTTGTTTCACATCTGAAGAAGTCATTACTGGAACAAAAGCGCGCTGATGTGTTAATGTGTTAATGTGTGTTTCTATGTGTGCTTCTGTTTTGGGACATTCAAGTTTGATTTCACTCTGTCATGTGTTGGGCAGTCTTTCCAAAGTGCCTACCTTGTGCTAACCCAGACTGAAACTTTTCCCCTCCTGCTCACACCCCTTCCCCTCGCCCCTAACCTATACCTCCAAATCTACTGATTTCTCTTTTTTTTCTCATAGTAATATGATAAATGTAAGGACCTGACTCTGTTTGCCCATACCCAGCTTGTGCTTAGTGTACTTGTTATTTTTTACTTAGTTTAATCTTTTAACATAATGTCTTTAGTCAACTGTACCTCTGTACTGTTATTATACATGTCTTTGTTATATATTGTTAACTTTGTTAGTGTTCATGCTTGGAGCTTTTCTCCCCGGGCCTCTACTGAAAATGGACATTTATCCAGTTAGACTAGCCTGGTCAACAAATGTAAAATAAATAAATAAATAAATAAAATACTTTTGCTGGTTATCAGTAAGCATTGTTATTAAAGCAGTGAAAGCATTAGGTACTTCAGGCTTGCTTCTTGGTATAGTTGTATAAATGAGGGCATAATTGACCTGTTCCAATTGTTTTATAGACAATGGTCAAATGAAATGCTTGATGCACAGTATTGATTCTAAAACATAACTCTACATTGCAAAAATCTGACACAGGAAACATAACAGTACACCTCAGACAAATGGTGTACTTCGGGGCATATGCATATTTCCATATGAGAGTTAATTTACTTTCTTTACAGGTGCCACACTTTACCTTGTCATTACTTCTTCTTAGTCTTTTGGCTTTTCTCGATTAGGAGTCGCCACAGCAGAACTCCAGTCTGCTCATGATTGGCAGTGGATTTTTATGGTGCCTAGTTGCCAGCCTGATGCCCAACCTTCAACGAAGGCACGCCCATTGACGCTTGTACCTACCTGCATGTCTTTAGCGTTATTCAACCAGAGAGGACATGCAGACTCCACACAGAAGGCGCTCCAACCGAGAATCGAATGGGAGAACCTCTTGCTGTGAGGTGACAACGCTAACCTCTGCACCACAGTGGCCTTGTCATTACTGCAGGAACAAATTGTGTCCTTGGGGTTCTCCTTAGCTGATGCCATGAGAATATAGCCATTATGTAGTTAAGTAAAGTTGTGGAGTCTGACAGGCATCAGGCATCATTTCTCCTATTTATATTTGTGTGGGGATCTTAAGCTTTGTCCTATGTCGTGATTGTGTCGGCTGTCCTTTGCTCTTAAACAGAGCCAAGGCATACTGTGCACACCTCTGTCTGTCAAAATCTCATCTGTACCTGCTGCTGGAAGCCCTGCCTGGGGTCCTTGAAACTGTCTTCCTGTACCATGCTGCCCTTGTCAAAGCTGTTTCCTGAGAATTATATGTGTAACATGGCACAGATTGTAAGTATTTTGACAGAGGTGGCTGGGTCATACAGCAGCACACCTCCTGATGTGTCTAGACAATGGAAACTTGATTAAAGCAATCCAATCACACATTCTATAATATTCATATTCTGAGCTTGAGCCTCATTTTATGGTTGCTCAATGGAGTTATGTGGGTTTCTCATGGGTGTCATGAGACAGGACTCTAGTGCAAAACTTGCATCTCCCACTAAACGTCCTTGAGGAATATCACCCCAGCAAACTTGGTGTACAGCTCAGAAAGGCCATACGTGTTTGACGTGGAAACTGCATGGGTTACCTGCACAGGCATTGTAGATGATGCCTTGGGCATAGCCAACAACCTGACAGTTTATAGAGTGGAAACTTTTTTTGTCGATGTAGTTCTTTCATTGTTCCAAAGGTGAGGCTTTTATTTCTATATGCATGTGCAATCTATGGCCCCCAACCCTTCAAGGTAGTGGGCTACTGCATAGAATTCCTGCATGGTTCTTGCTCTGTACCATGAGGTGCATAGGATACAGATGTGATTCCTTGCATGTAGTAGCATAGCATTTAAAAATTGATACATATTCTTGTGCCTATGACACCCCTTAAATATTCTCTGGAAAGTAGCAGTATCTAGTATACATAAAGCTAAACATATCTTTCTTTCTAGTAAGTTGGGTTCTCCATGATTTCCCTGGAGCCTGAGGTGGGCGTGGCAGAGACTGCATATTTCCTCCAGTGTTTCCCTGTCAACCCAGCATCTCTCAGCAATGTCTGTGTCATGCAGTCCACCATAAGTCAAATGGGGTCTAAACACTCGTCTTCTTGCCTGAGGTCTGGCAGCAGCACCCTGTTTTTAAGCCTGTTGCACATACAGCATAACAACAGCAGCATCAACTCTAACATTGTTTTCTAAGTGTAATCATGAAGTATCCCAAAGAGTTTTGGTGTACAGGGAAAAAGACTATATTGAGTGTACAAAATTGCTTTATAGCTTCCTGAATAGCTCTGCCATATTTGATTGGTTAATTAGCATGTACTTCAGGCCTTTCTGCTGTCATTAGCATATTTTGTTGTTTATCAGTGTTTGGCAGCTCTATGCACTGTGTCGTTTAATGAATACTAAATAGTGTGCTCCACCAACACAACAGCTACACTTTGTAGAGCTGTTAATGAATCTGACCCATGATCGTTTTATAATCAACATTACCCAGTGTAATAGGTCTCCAGTTTTGTAAATAAGTCCTGTCATTCTTTTTCCGTAACAGTTTTGTGATACCTAAACAAATATCTTTCTTGTACACTTATCATTTTTTATAAAAGTCATAACTTATGCCATCAAGTCCAGGAACTGTATCTACACCCCCTTAGCAAATGTGCTGTTTCCTTCTTTCCATTCTTTCTGCAATTTGTTTTTAGTCCTCTTTGAAATACATGCAACTTCCCATTTTATAGATTTTATAATTCTATCTTCATTATATATTTTTGCATGATATTGCTTTAACAGTTTCACAGCCTTATCATTTTGCCACACTAGTTCTCATTTCCCATTTTGGACTTCCCATATCAAATTTCATTACATTTCACTTTTTTGTCCCAATATGTTTTGACTTCTTTTTCCTATGAGTTAAATATACTTGCCTTAAAACATCTTGTACTGTTAGACTTCTCCTTCCTAAATTGTTGTACATCTTCTGTAAAACATCTTGTTCCTACTGTTGATAAGGGTCCTTTAATCACTTTCTGTTTATATTAATGTCATTTTTTATCAACATTCACATACAGTGGTCTGCATTTCTGTTTATTATTAACCCACCAAGCAATCCATGTAGAACAGCCATTCATTCATGGTAGCATGGTCCTTAAATGTCTTTCCTTTTATGAAAGTTGTAGTGCATTACATCACCCCATCAATCATTTTATTCCTCCATCATCCTTAATGCAGTTAATATTATTCCCAAGCTTTGACTTGATTGTTAAATGATCAAAAAAGCCATTTACCGATAATCAGTTATTCATTTCCCCTAAACATCTGCTATATATAATGAGATTTTAATATCCATCGTTGATAAGTGAAGCTTTTTTGTTGATATATATTTAAGTAAACATTCCATCTTTTTTGTTGTAAATTAAAATAAAAGTCAAGAAGCAGCAACATATTTACATTTAAATCTGCAAACATATTACACCTTTTGTTTTGCATCATTTCTATCATATAGCACACTTAAGAATATAATATAATAAATCCAAAGTGCAAAGGAGAGGTCGGATAAAATCAAATACCAAAGTTTAACGTCCAAAAAAAGTTAAATTCACAAGGCACACCAAAGAAACGCCTTAAAAGTTTCCCTCAGAGTTTTCGTCATATTATGTAGACTTCATCGTTTTATCACAGTGGTGAAACAGACAACGTGCCTGAATGAAGTCTACATAATATGACGAAAACGCTGAGGGAAACTTTTAAGGCGTTAATGTTATTTCTTTGGTGTGCCTTATGAATTTAACTTTTTTTGGACATTAAACTTCGGTATTTGATTTTATCCAACCTCTCCTTTGCACTTTGGATTTATTTTTGGTGTTTTAGTGCATTTCCACCATTCTGTTTGGACACTTAAGAATATAACACTGTCACTGGAATTCATGAAGCTTGGCCAAAGGAAGGTGTTAGCCTTGCACCGACCGTGCGGTGTAGAGATTGCGCAGCAGCACCCCATGCATATTAATGAAGGCGCGCTGCAGCAACATCCACGTGCATAGGAAACATGCGTGAGTGCAGCAGACGTATCTACACTCTGCACAGAGGCGTGAACATGTCGGCTGCAGACTCGCAACCTAAAATGCTGACTAGTACAGCCTGCCTCTAATAGTAATCACTCCTGTCAGTGTCCGTCGATACTGAAATGTATGCAAAGCATACAGGACAGTTTCGTGAACACCCAAAATAAAAAGTAAATTCAAAGGCACGTAGCTGAATATTTAGCCCCCGTCCCTCAAACAAATGACATTTAAAACCCTGTGCCCATATTCCATTGTAGTGTTGATTGTTATGCGCAGCGTGTTTGCATGCCACTACCCTTTGCTAAGCCTAGCCCAATAGTTAGGGTTACCACCTGTCCCACTTTGTGAGGGACAGTCCCTCTCTGGGCAGTTGTGTCCTTATCAAAAATATTAAAAATGGCAAATGTCATGCAATTGTAGGACATAATTATGTCCCATATGTATTGTAATAGTTCCATAAAATAGTTATTTCTGTATCTAAATGTTACAAGAAACAGAATAAGCAACTAAACTGCTACAAGAATAAGCTTTCGCTTAGGCATAAAAGTAAATCACTATCCTTTGTACTGACCGCGGGTGTGTGTCAGCCTGTAAAATCTGATGTGTGTCCCAAAAATGTCCCACTCTGGCCATTTGAAAAGTGGCAACCCATTCACCCAATATCTGCCCATTCATGGTAAAAGTTGTCCCTGTCTGGACGGCCCAAAGATGAAGGGGTATTACCCGGGTCTACCTACCATGTCATGAAAGATAAGTATTTGCGTGTACCTATGTGCGTGAAGTACAGCATGTGGAAGATCAGATATGCCAGGGTTGTCCTCACAACCATAGTGGTACCAGAGATATGTAGAGTATGCAATGTGTTCTGTTGTCTGTGCCATGGGCCATCAACCAGAGAAGGGATGGACGGTGTGTGTGGAATATGGGGGGGTGATGGGTAATGTAATAATTCACCAAGGGGAGACTGGGTCAGATGTACAATAGGTGAACTGGAGGTGTACGAGGGAGCAGTGGATGAATCAGAAAGGAAACCAAAGAACATACATTCACATCCACAATACACCCTGACAGGCCATACTGCAGAACATAATCCCACAAACATATGAACATTAAAATGTGCGATACACATGTATAGAAACATTACCGGCTCACACCCACATAATGGTCTGGCCTGAACTGAGCCATTCATCCCCAACACACCTGGATACATAATCAAATACTCATCAACCCCTCCACAGCACACCACCCCCACCTTGCTGAAAGTCCACAAAAAACACCCATACTCGGGCTGCTAGCTTGGCGCAGCCATATCTGCATATAGTGCCCCCTACCCATATCTAGTAGGCAGTCTCACCCTAGGCAGTCTCAGACTTGCAAACTAGGTATCCCATGCATGTATAACCCTCCCTCATTTTCATAAAGCCAGAAGAATTGAAGTCATTGGTGTCCAAAATTGTTGGCCATCCCTCATGGGACAAGTGTCTGTTCTAAAGATTAGACTTGGTGACACGATACAATGTCCAACCCCGTAGACAACCGGACACAAGTTGCATTAGCAGTAGTTGTCCATAACCCTGCTCAGCCTCCAGCCGGTCCTGCAGAACGTACGACCCGGGATTAAACACCTAACCGTGATGCACGTCTCCCCACGTGCATTATGGGGAATTTATACCATTCACATGTTCCCATGAAGCTTCCCCATAGCCATCTCCCAAATAGTACATGTCCACAAATTGTATACCCTGTCCAGGTTCCTTGTCGTAATGACGCACGCAACCCCTGTATACAAATGGTACAGGTACCTCCCGTATGTAGTTGTTCATATACATGGCCATGTATAACTCCAAATATATAGTCATATATCTATAAATGTACATACTTATATTCACATAGCTACACATCATACATACATGCATATAAGTAGATGTCAAGTATGTATCCATTTCATAAATATGTATACTTGCAAATGTATACATATGCCTCTCAGAAACATGAATAGTAACATGTACTATACATATGTACACCACCCGACTGTCACATTTGTTGCCAGTACTGTGGAATGGCTGTAGTAAAGTCATATATCCTAATTATCATCCATACAGAATGTATCACGGATGGTTTAGTGGTAAAACAAGGGACTATGGTGTTCCTGTTTCCGGGTCCAAGCCATGCAAGGGCTAATTTTACATCATGGCCACAATAATGGCAGTCGGACATAGGGTGATTAAGGCACTTTAAAGCAGACATAAGTGGGTATGCGCGACGGTAAGTGGCGGTCATTCAACAGTATGGGAAATGTAAATAAGTATGTAGGTGTATATGCATGTTTATGTACAGACAAGTATATACATATATATATATATATATATATATATACATATACATATATATATATATATATATATATATATATATATACACATATATATATATACATATATATATATATATATATATATATATATATATATATATATATATATATATATGTGAACATTAAAATGTGCGATACACATGTATAGAAACGTTACCGGCTCACACCCACATAATGGTCCGGCCTGAACTGAGCCATCCAACCCCAACACACCTGGATACATAATTGAATAACCATCAACCCCTCCACAGCACACCACTCCATATATGTATATGTATATGTATATATATATATATATATATATATATATATATATATATATATATATATATATCCATGAAGAATGAACATGGTCACAGTAAAGCAGTCATAACGAATGTGAAGAGAAACAGCAGCGGAACCCCCCGTAATATTTAGTGCTGTCATATCAAGCTGCCCAGAGGTGAGCAAACTTCCTGCATTTCCAACAACAGGTAATATGCTAACAGTGGAACTAACTATGTCCACGTGCTAAGTGTGACTTTCAAACAGGTAGAGGGCAGTTCCAGTCACCAGTCAGATAAGCCGAAAACCAGAAGACTAATTGAACACCCTGACCATTATATGAATGTATGTCCCAGGGATATAAGCTTGGGACGTCTGAATATACTTGGAGTGAGCCAACATACTGGAAGTGTCTAGAGCAGTAGGGAATGGCACATGTGTAGTAGTGCGGTTTTCCCAACAGGAAAATGGATGCCTGCTGTGTTAGTGAAGTGTTGAGGCATGTGTTCAGGTAACTATGAACCATGGGTATACATATAAATGCAGCAGAACACCAATAGTGTAGTGGTTAGAGCATCCGCCTATCGAGCAGACGTTGCCGGTTCGTCTGCAGCAAACACCATTTATGACCCGTAATCCGTATACGAGCATATCTTGCTAATTTTATGCTGTATAATGATATAATACCATTGAAATGTGAACTGGGGTGATGTATCACAGTAAGAATGCAGAAGGTTTTTGTGTGATGTGAATCAGCTGTTAAATGGAAAACCAAAGCTGAAAAGTGTTGTACTCACCCTTTGTCCAACAGCCCTTGTTTTGCCCTGCAACACTATAAACCACATCGACCAGGCCCATTGTCAAGACCTTACACATCACAATCAATGTGATTTACCACTAAGCCACGGGAGTTATACCTAACTCTGATGTTATCGCAAACATAGAGACAGCACAGTCATTCAACAGTATGATCAAAGTAATTAAATCATATAGCTGTATATGCATGCGTACTTACATATATATATATATATATATATATATATATACACACACACACACACACACACACACACACATATATATATGTGTGTGTGTGTGTGTGTGTGTGTGTGTGTGTGTGTGTGTGTGTGTGTGTGTGTATGTATGTGTGTATTTATGTGTATGTGTGTATATATATATATATATATATATATATATATATATATATATATATATATATCTACAGAACGGACATTGGCACAAGAAAGCATTCATAATGAATGCGAAGGAAAACAGCAGCGGAACACCCGTATTATCTAGTGCTGAAATATCAAGCTGGCCTGAGGTAGGCAAAATCACTGCATCTCTAACTACAGGTAGGATGGTAACAGTGGGAGTAACCTTGTCCATGTGCTAAATATGACTTTCTAACGGGTACAGGTAGTCTCGGTCCCCAGTCAGGCAAACCTAAACCCGGATGACCAAATGAACACCCGGACAATCATACAAATGTATGTACCAGGACTATATGATTGGGCGGTCTGAGTATACTTTGAGCAAGTCAACATGCGGCACGGGTCCAGAGCAGTAGGGAATGGTGCAAGTGTAGTAGTGTGGTTTTCCCAACAGGAAAATGTATGCCTGCTGTGTTAGTGAAGTGTTGAGGCATGTGTTCGGGTAACTATGAACCATGGGTATACATATAAATGAAGCACAACACCAATAGTGTAGTAGTTAGAGTATTCGCCTAATGAACAGGCATTCACAGTTCAAGTTTGACTATAGCAAATATCATTTTCCTTGCGGAATGAATGTCGTTCTGCTGTAAAAATGACATTATAACATGTAAAAGTGAATGTGAGTATCGCATGGGACTATTAGCCAGATCCCTTCAATCAAAGTTGTACTGTCATAATGAATAAGGCACAAGTAAGCACAAATAAGTGGCAGTAAACCTATGTAATACACAGTAAGCATATGCGAGTGCTCTTGTGCGGATGTAAGCAGTGGCCAGCATAGGAAATGTATATACATATGTACAGATGTAATATACATACATATATATATATATATATATATATATATATATATATATTTATATATATATATATATATATATATATATATATATATATATATTGTTTGTGTCTTTCGGCTTTTTCCGGTTAGGAGTCACCACAGTGGAACTCTGGTCCGCTAACGATTGGCAGTAGAGTTTTACATGCTGGCTTGCCAGGCCTAACGCACAACCTTCAATGAAGGAATGCCCATTCACACATGTCGCCACACAGAAGACGCTCTAAATGAGAATCGAACGGGCAACGTCTAACTGTGAGCCGACAATGCTACCGCAGCACCACCAGCATATATATATATATATATATATATATATATATATATATATATATATATATATATATATATATATATATATATATATATATATATATATATACACACACACACACACACACATATATTTGTGTGTGTGTGTGTGTGTGTGTGTGTGTGTGTGTGTGTGTGTGTGTGTGTGTGTGTGTGTGTGTGTGTGTGTGTGTGTGTGTGTGTGTGTGTGTATGTATATATATATATATATATATATATATATATATATTTATATGAAGAATAAATGTCGTAACAATAAAGCATAGACAAGGGATGTGAAAGGAATCAAGAGCAACTATGGTATTATATAGTGCTGTCAGCATATGTAATAAAAAGCTGCCCAGGATTGAGCCGAACACTGCTACTCTCACCACAGGCAGAGTTTTACCAGTGGGAGTAACATCGCTGAATTGCTAAGTCTACTTTACACACAGACAGACAGTAGTCCCTGCTGGGACTACTAAAAATTGTAAAGTTCAAAAGGCTGTAATCTATAACCCTAGCAAAGGCAGGTATGTTCAAAGATTAAATGGCGGGAGAGCCTGTGAATACACGAGGTGGGACAACGTATGTGTAGGGCCCCTAATGCTCTGGAGAGGGCAATGTTTAGAGGTGTGTCATGGCTGCGATAACAAGTGTATAATGGAAGTTACGTGTATAAGTTGAACACAGGTGGGGTGGAGGAACTATGGGTATGAAATTATGGATCCAGGCATGCCAGGGTTGGATGGCCTGGTTCTAATTGGACCACCCTGTGGAGGTCAGCGAGTTAGTAATAGGTATATATGCATACACACATGCAGACAACAATATGTCGAAGTATATTCTCCGTAACACATGCATTCCATTTGTAGACATAAATAATAGGAATGTGTACATGCAAACATCGACAGTAGATGGAATAATAGGCTGTGCAGAAGAGGGATGGGACGAAACTGCTAGAACGCAGAGGTGTGTACAGTGTCCAAAGTCAGTGCTGTGCTGACGATAATCAAATGTGAGGGCTTCCACACATATGGATTCCTTCTTGTGATCTGCCCGGTATGGCAACGCCAAGTACTTAACCAGTCTAACTGTAAAAGAAATACGCTGAACACGTACATAACTAAGCTCCCATGTGTAACGTGTGCGATACCACATAGTCATACATATTAATGAATTGTAGTGTCATGTTAACAGGAGTAAGGATATAACAAAGTATAGTGTCTAATCTTGCCATAAACACATGCGTGCTCCATGTGGGGCAACCGAATAATTGCAAACAGTATTCTTTGGTCGCTCACGTCAGCAATGTTTATGGACTAAACATATGGGAGGTCTGAGCATACGTGGAGTGAGTAAACCGATGGGATGGCTCTATAGGAGTAGGGTGTGGCCAGTGTGTAGTGGTGTCGATACACCGTGAATCCGCCAGGAGAATGGATGACAGCAGTGTTAGGGAGGCGTTGGGCTGTGTTTGGGGAACCAGGAGCCATGGGTATATGGGTGTATATGCATATGGAGCAGCACAGCAATAGTGCAATCGTTAGAGCAACCCCCTTCCGAACAGACATTCTCGTACCGAATCACACTGTATCACATTCCAATTACCGTTGGTAATCTGTACATGAACATATTGAGACATCTGTCTGCTGTATAACGTGCTAAATACCGATTACAAGATAACTGGTGTGAATGTCAGTGTCATAATGAATATGGCACTAGTCTGCAGGTGAAGCATATATAAACACCATTACGCATGTGTAAGTGCGTATGCGTGGGTAATGTATTGGTTTACAGACACACACACACACACACACACACACACACATATATATATATATATGTATAGACATATTTTATATATATATATATATATATATATATATATATATATATATATATATATATATATATATATATATATATATATATATATATATATGTATATATATATATACATATATATGTATACACACACATATATATATATATGGTTGCAAACATACTAAAATATATATATATATATATATATATATATATATATATATATATTTATACACACATATACGTACATGTATATATGTACGTATATACACACATATACGTACATATATACATACATAAATACATATATCTATCTAAATATGTGTGTGCGTAGATATACAGAGATATACAGCTATGATAGGAAACAGCACACAGGAATGACATATGTTCATAGGCTGTGGCAATGGAAGTGAGGAGCCCAGGCAAGAAACATGACACATGTAGAATGCCCCCCCCCCCAGCTGGACATGGGAAATATACACGCAATCAATGTAATGTGTCCACTGCTCCCCAGACAACAGGCAGGATACAACCGGGGGGTACACAGTGCACCCATGTATTCTAATCATGGAACACATACTGCAGCATCCATTGTGGGACACCCCAAAAATTGGCCAAACCATATGAATGTGATAAATCGTCCATTTTGTCCGCGGTATATACAGTCTCGGAATACAAGGGTGGGTAACCCTGATGACCCATGGGCTGAGACAATTTTATGAAATGGGTCCCGTAAAGTGGAGAGTGGTCAGCGTGTAGTTGTGTGTCCAGAACTAACCAGGTCCTAGAGTAAGGATGGGTGCTGTTGAGGAAGAGAGGGTGGGGGAACTATGGGTAGCTACTTATGGGTCTAGGTGTGCAGGTATTGGCTGATGTTGGCCAATATGGACAGCCCTAGGGATGAAAGCGAATGTGTTCATTGGGCAGAGGCATCGCCCAATGAGCAGCTGCACCCACTGCGAGACCCACTAAAGCAAAGTGTAATCTATATGGCAAGGAATGGAATAACCAGATGTAGACGTATATATGTAGAGCTATGTGTGTGTATATCTACTCATAGCAAGATAGAGATATGCTTCTCCCTCGCCGTAGTACGAATGTATACATACAGAGAAAGAATAGAGATACATACCCACATATGAATAAATACATATGCAGACAACCATAGACCCATATGTCGTTTGATTATATATGCACACATATATATGTATATATAGATATATATATATATATATATATATATATATATATATATATATATATACATATAGACAGCAAGATATAAATATACATGTATGCATACATGTGCAGATATATATATATTAATGTAAATAGATATATATAAGTTACAGTAAATATACACATGTATATAGCTAGGATATGATACAGCAGTTGCGAGTAACATATGTTCACAGGCCGGGCATATGTTGGTGGGAGGTCCAATAAACAAACGGGTAACACATAGCATCACCCCCCCACCCCCCAGCTAGGTCGGTGAGGCATACAGACACACAATAAAGGTAAACACACCACTGCTTCCCAGACCACCGGCAGGATACTACCAGTGGGAGAGATCTGCACGGTCTACACTTGAAACATAGGCATTGATGTCCCTTGTGGGACACCAAAAATTAATGATCGGAGCCGGTCCCGGGAATGATTTCTCCAATCAGGCTGTACATGTACACGGACCAGTAGGTTGTGCAAGCCTGATAACACATGGGTCGACACAACATGGGGAGAGTGGAGAGTGTGTAGTGGTGTGTTTATACCCCACCTGCGCCCACAGTAAGGATGAGTGCTGTAGAGGAGCGGCAGGTAGGGAAACTATGGGTATGCGATTATGGGCCTAGGCATGCAGGTGTTGGCTGGCAGATCCATATTAGGACCGCCCCGTGGATGTAAGAAATATTCCGATGTGGGCATAGCAGACGCCCATACCTCCCAACCCCTAAGAGCAGATCCACTGGATAGCCCGTAAACCATTGGGGGAATACATAGGGACCATACCATTGAACTGACCCAATTACCAGGGACGTCCCTGATTACGACTCAGAATCTAACTCTGTCCCACCTAAACCCTCCTAGAGCTAGTGATATTAGGAGGAAAGATAGTGGATAACAAATAACGACAACATTTATGAGTCATAAACAGCATGTACTTCAGACAATGTATATGAATACATATTCTCTGGGTCTGTCAGTGTGTCAGGTTAATAGCACCAAATTTCTAAATGTGTCCCTGATGTTGTTATGCAGTGTCCCTGATTCAGTGTTCATTTTTCTCCATCCGTATGAGATGTCTGATAGTGACAGAAAGCGCATATTCCACTGACTACCTTAGAAAGATGATAGAATAATAGGTTAGGGTTACCACCTGTCCATCTTTGCGAGGGACACTCCCCTTTGGGCAGTTGTGTCCTGCAAAATAATTGAAAATATGGCAAATGTCCTGAGATTTTAGGACAACGATTTTCCTATATTGTCTGTAGTAGTTGCATAAAACAATTATTTTGTATATGAAACACCTACATTTTATAAGAAACATTATAAGCAACTATAATGCTACAAGAATAAGCTTTTATTTAGGGAAAACAGTGAAGTTATTTCTTTTGTACTGGCTGTGGGTATGTTTTGCCCTGCAAAATCTGACGTTTCGACATAAAGGTCCCACCGTGGGCAATTGAAAAGGTGGCAACCCTATAACAGGTATGCAGTATCATGACTCGGCCGACGGATGTGGGTCCCAAAACCCAATTACTTGTCTGTATTGAAGAGTCTCGGTTCTCATGTATCAGCCAGATGGATGCAGATTGTAAGAGGAACACACAAATAATATGAATAAATCAGTCGACAGGCCGCTGATTTTGTACAGTCGAATGGCATGCCGTCGCCTAATGGGCAGCCATTCCCAATACTGTAGGCATGTAATCCGATGTAATAGACATCACAAGTTAATACTGTGGTCCTTGCTCCCACCCAGGGGTGTGAGTGTCAGATGCAAGCACCAATGTCAGTGCATTTGCAAGTGCGGGTACGAGTGGGTGTAAGCCTGTTTGGCTACCAGTATGCGAGTATTGCACTGGTAAAGCAATGTAGAGGCTAACCGAGTGTAAGAAGCTGTAACCAGAGGTTAGCATTGCTTAACATCACGCAAACCCATGCACACCCACTCACAACTGCTTTAATGTGCCTTACTCCATCCGTATCCAATGGCCTTGTTCTGCCCTGCAACAAAATAAAAGGCCTCTGCAAGGCTCGGAACCAGGACCCTGCACACGCAGCTAATGTGATTTACCAATACGCCATGGCAGATATACAGACAACGGACAGTACCACAAACATATCACACAGCGAAGTCATTCAACAGTATAGGAATGTACCCCATTATGTAGATGTATATGTGAGTGTTTATGCCCAGCATATAGGTACATACATATATAGTGATATATCAGGAACATACCATGTGGCAACAAAGCATTACAAACGAATGAAATGGGAAACACCAGCAATGCCTGTATTATATAGTGGTGTTTTCCTATGTAATCTCAAGACTCCCTCAGACAGACATGAGTCATTCATACACGCAAAGAGTTGTACATTGGTCGTATACATCACTCTGTGCATATAATGTACATTAACACAACAGTAACTGTCCAGTCATTATGTGTGAACAGTACTCATGCAAGGTGCTGTGTGCAACATCATCATCATGATAAAGGTAAATGGGGAAACCATAGAGGGACCAGTAGTGTTGTGTGTACAATGGGGTAATCCTCATCACGTGTACCTGGACCATTTAGGAGTGATGTGCATATCAGGATCGTGTGCCTGAGGGACAGGGGTGAGGTAACAGGAGTATGCTGTGATGCATATTACAAGGGTTACAGGTGTCCAGTATGCACATGTGTGAAATGGACAGCTATGTATAGGGCAAATGTTGTCCTAGGAGCCGATTGGCCTTATGTTTCTGTAGGGTGAGGGTCGAATGTGGGGGAAGGAGAGTAGGTATGGCTGTGGAGGGTAGGTAGTGTAGGATCACAGACAAGACAGCATACAGGGTCGGCATATGACACATGTGGGGGGATACACCTCGGACGGGAATGGGTGTTCGGCATTCACAAGCCCATGGGAACAGTGGGACGGAGGTCTCCAGCCATGGGCAGCCACCACTGCACCTAAACAGCTGCAAAGGAGGCAGTGCAGGGGGCTGTCCAGGAGGGGCAGCATCACCCTGTAAATCTGACACTCTGCCCTTGAGCTTGCGTATCTTTCTTCGAAATGCCTTAGTGAGCCCCCAACGCAACACATCCAAGACCGCATGACAGCAGACATGTTCCTGTCTGGTCCTGCTCCCAGGGGGGATATGCCCCATCCTCAGTGGTGGTACCACCAGTAGGTGGTGCAGAGCCAACAGAGGTTGAGATCCAAGGCTGGGCCCCAGATGTGCTGCTGCCCAGTGCCATCGTCAGCTGAAGTGGGACAGGAGGTTCTGTGGGGACCTCCCAACCCATACAGCTTATGGTGTTGCAGTTTAAACCCACATATGGCTTAGTGATAGACAACAGCATTCAGGATTACCTACAACAGTATGCATAGATATCACCATCAACCCAACACAACAGATGGTATACATTTGCAGAGGGAGCACAACACATGCATATATACTGCATGACATCTGTACAATGTGTAGTAGACGTGTGATCGCAGCTATGAACAGTTGCTCATCATTGAATTGTCACTGGGAACCCTAGACAGTGTCTGCCATGCCACTGTTTCATGTGACATATGTCCAGTCAGGGATGCGATAGCAGTAACACATCCCTATCATCATGTAATGTCTGCAATCCTCACACTATGCTCCTGCTGTGCACAGATGTGTGTTCAGTGTGTAACACAGGAAACAAATGATTCAACACACTGACCAATTCACAGATGGCCCTACAGATGGGGGTCCCTCATGAACAGAGTACTGTCATGTCTGTATTAAAACATGCAGAATAGCCATTACCACACACAACATGTTAAACAGGCAGTAGTCTCAATGCAGCATAGCTACACTTACATGCTGTAGTCATGTGTGGCACATCACCCTCCTGTCTTTAGGCTATTTCCCACTGTGTATGATGTTTGAGGTACATCCAGATATCATCTGTGATTCCGTTTCAGAACATCACATCCAGGTACCACTCACAGCGACTGTCATGGCCAAATACTAACATTATTTTCCTAGATAGTATACTGTGTTTATCATGCAAATGGCTATGGGAACATCATCACAGCTGTTCCACATGCAATCAACTAGAGGAGGACTGCAATAGGTGCAGAGGCCATCACCTGATCATGTCCATCACTTACAATACACATGCTGCTACGGAGCAGGTGAACACCTCCACATCCACCAGAGAGTGTGTGGGAGGGACAGACAAAGTACACCAGAGAAGGGCTTGGAGACCAAACCCTAACCATCATCTGCCACACGTCTAACAGTACAGGGGTCATACCCCTGACTGACTAGTCATTACTATTACATGTGCATGAAGTTAATACATGTGCCACAAAGCTGACATGTTGCTGTGCTGTAAGAACATATATGTGTGTAGGTGAGAGTCATGTGCAGCAAAGATATAGTAGACATACATTAGGTGTAGCACACATGGCTGTCCACGTGAATGGATGCCATTGTCACCACAACCACACTCTCTAATGGACTCGCATTGACACTCTTTGCCAGGGCCACAAATACACACCCTAACTACTTATTTTGCCACACTGCAAGTAATGCACAGGACTACATGCACCACAGGGGATATCTGGAGGTTCTATGGGCTAAGGCATGTGAAAGTGTTTGACATCTGTTAGTATGCCAGTGAGGGTTATACTGGGAGTGACTGTGGCTGGGAACATCATAACCCAAATGCAGACACAAGGTGCCACTACTGACATGCATGTATGCATTTCTTCATGGGTATGTTGTGGTTGGCTGTGCAAAATGGCTGCACAAAGCTGGGTGAGGGGTAATCCTTGGCATTGCATCACCTGACAATGGTGTACAGTGCGGTACAGGGGTGTAGTGTCTGCAATGTCCCACATAGATGGGTACTGCATGATCTGCCCTGACATCCTGGTTACCAATGTGTATGGCCATAGCTTTGCAATGCATGCCATGTCTGTGTTTGATAGTCCTTCACATGGACATTGCATGAGATGTGCATGTCCCACAATACTGTACAGTGAAATGTACAGGTGTACCCGGTTTGGCAGGCACATGTTGTGTACACAGACTGTTATCCCCCGATATGCCATTACTGGCCTGGTGTGGCAAAACCTGCTTATAGTCAGCAGGTCGACCCTGCACCTGCATTGATAGCATGATACAGGTATTCCCTGGTGTCAGTTGCATTGGTCCATACAGGGCACATGTGTACGGCATTGTATGGCTTCTGTGGATCACATTTAATAGCACCACATATGTTGCAGGCAACCAGTGAGAAACATAGTGAAGGCACATTGTCTGCAGATATGTGCCTATTTTACCACTGTACAGGGTCCCATATCCTCTGCAGCCCACTGCATTCACACCATGCCTACTATCTGTAATCAATGTGCATGGTACTAGCAACATAGCGGGGTATCCTAGGCAAGTGTGTTTGTGTATGGCACATGGGTGCAGGACATATAACGGGTACTGGTAGGGTTGCATACTTTGTTCACCAGGCCTTTTGCCAGATGTAGGGGTATGGCTTGCCAACACAGTCCCGTGGCTGACTGATAGCTGTACTCCTCGTGAGGTGGCTAATGTGTCATAAGACGGACACCATATAGGAACACTACAAAATCTGCTCCCCAACATGTCCAGTGGTTAGATACTCACAGCCACCTCTACAAAGGCTCTGACAGCCAAACACACACACTTGCCATGTCCTGTATTTAACCCCTACCTACTGTATCACACTGCAGCAATACGCTTTTATGGCACGCGCTACGGTGAATACTGGGTTACAGCACTCCTACAGGTGTATTCCTCGGTGGGTGACAACAGCAGGATTGACAAAGGTGGTCATGTGATTTGTACAGAGAGTTCATACTCCACAAAGCACTGGACTTGTCTCACGCAGGCAGGCAGATGCACACACATACACACACACACACACAGTTGGCAAGTCTGGGGTTAGAACACCGACCTAACTACTTTATCACACTACAGCATTACGCAGTTACAGAACACGCTACCAAGATTACTGGGTCACAGCACTCCCAGAAGTGTATTTCTAAGTGGGTGACATTATCAGCCTTGCCAAAGGTGGGTATAGGAATTATATGGAGTGTGAGCAGTCTAAAAGCATTATTCAGTTCTCAGGCAGATGGAGACAAACACACACATACACACACACACACACACACACACAGTTGGCAAGTCTGGGGTTAGAACACCGACCTAACTACTTTATCACACTACAGCATTACGCAGTTACAGAACCCACTACCGAGATTACTGGGTCACAGCACTCCCAGAGGTGTATTTCTAGGTGGGTGACATTATCAGTCTTGCCAAAGGTGGATATAGGAATTGTATGGAGTGTGAGCAGTCTAAAACCATTATTCTGTCCTCAGGCAGACAGACACACACACACACACAAACACACACACACACACACACACACACACACACACACACACACACACACACACACACACACACACACTCAGCACAGCTCCTCGTGGTATCCAGCAGAGTTCCTAGAGCAGCAGAGAAAGGAAAAAGCAACTTTCCAGATTTTAAGTATTTTTTCTTGCATTTTTCGACTGTTTGTGTTATTCGACGACTGTTTCTGTCTATTTTATAGTGGTATTACCTGTTTTTCCTGTTTTTATAAGCTTTAATTGTTGGTTGCACTTCATAGTTTAAGTTTGCTTAAAAGTTAAACTACAGGCTAATACACTCAAGTGTTCTAGCTTTTGATAGCATTTAATTGAAAAGCAAAGCATTTATTGTGTTTTCTGTTCTGTCTGTGAAAAAAAATTGAAAAACACAAAAAAAATTCTTGTTTTCCTAACTTTGCTGGCTAGTTTGTTCCAGTGATCAGATTTTGCTGATCCCTGGGCTTTGGCTTGGTTCCTGTGCTTCTCCATTTTCCTTGTTTGGTCAGGGGGAAGTTTCTTTACTCACCAGTGGGAGTGGGGAGTACTGAGCTGCCTGTTTGTCCTCAGAGGAGTGGTTTAAGACAGTAACTTGTAGTTCATTGGCCATTTTGGGTCATTTCCTGCCTTTTCCAGCCCCCTGCTATAAAGCATGCTTTGGCAGACTTTTCTGGCTGTAGAGAACTCAGCACAGCTCCTCGTGGTATCCAGCAGAGTTCCTAGAGCAGCAGAGAAAGGAAAAAGCAACTTTCCAGATTTTAAATATTTTTTCTTGCATTTTTCGACCATTTGTGTTATTCGACGACTGTTTCTGTCTATTTTATAGTGGTATTACCTGTTTTTCCTGTTTTTATAAGCTTTAATTGTTGGTTGCACTTCTTAGTTTAAGTTTGCTTAAAAGTTAAACTACAGGCTAATACACTCAAGTGTACTAGCTTTTGATAGCATTTAATCGAAAAGCAAAGCATTTATTGTGTTTTCTGTTCTGTCTGTGAAAAAACTTGAAAAAAAAAATATTCTTGTTCTCCTAACTTTCCTGGCTAGTTTGTTCCAGTGATCAGATTTTGCTGATCCCTGGGCTTTGTCTTGGTTCCTGTACTTCTCCATTTTCTTTGTTTGGTCAGGGGGAAGTTTCTTTACTCACCAGTGGGAGTGGGGAGTACTGAGCTGCCTGTTTGTCCTCAGAGGAGTGGTTTAAGACAGTAACTTGTAGTTCAGTGGCCATTTTGGGTCATTTCCTGCCTTTTCCAGCCCCCTGCTATAAAGCACGCTTTGGCAGGCTTTTCTGGCTGTAGAGAACTCAGCACAACTCCTCGTGGTATCCAGCAGAGTTCCTACAGCAGCAGAGAAAGGAAAAAGAAACTTTCCAGATTTTAAGTATTTTTTCTTGCATTTTTCGACCATTTGTGTTATTCGACGACTGTTTCTGTCTATTTTATAGTGGTATTACCTGTTTTTCCTGTTTTTATAAGCTTTAATTGTTGGTTGCACTTCTTAGTTTAAGTTTGCTTAAAAGTTAAACTACAGGCTAATACACTCAAGTGTACTAGCTTTTGATAGCATTTAATCGAAAAGCAAAGCATTTATTGTGTTTTCTGTTCTGTCTGTGAAAAAAAACTTGAAAACACACAAAAAAATATTCTTGTTCTCCTAACTTTCCTGGCTAGTTTGTTCCAGTGATCAGATTTTGCTGATCCCTGGGCTTTGTCTTGGTTCCTGTACTTCTCCATTTTCTTTGTTTGGTCAGGGGGAAGTTTCTTTACTCACCAGTGGGAGTGGGGAGTACTGAGCTGTCTGTTTGTCCTCAGAGGAGTGGTTTAAGACAGTAACTTGTAGTTCAGTGGCCATTTTGGGTCATTTCCTGCCTTTTCCAGCCCCCTGCTATAAAGCATGCTTTAGCGCGAAGTTGCCACTAGAGCAGCATCGGGCAGCGCCGGTTTAACAAGGTTAAACTTTTCTGGCTCCATAAAGTCTGTTCTTCATTTTTTCCCTTAGAACTGCTCTACTAGTAACCTAAACAGTATATTCCTTGACTAAAAAGCGCAGCACTTGTTCCTAAAAGTTTTTTTTTTTCCTCAAAAAAAAAAAAAAAAAAAAAAAAAAGCTCAGCACTTGTCACTTCTATATTATACAAAGTCCCTCACTTGCGAAATCCCCCCAGGAGTACCCACTTCCTTACTAAGTCCTCTCTTATTCAGGTTTGTTATAGAAAGACTTAATTCTCCTATTGTTATCAATGACTCCGTTAATGTACATAATGTAGCTTGTGCTGACGGTAGTTTAAATATTATCAATTTGTCTGATTGTTTGATCACTGAAAACATGAAAAAGGTTTTACACAAGGGTACGAAGTTCATACCCACACACATTCCGTCTTTGGCGGAAATTTTGCTAGAAGTTAAAAACTTCTGTAGAAAGTTATATTTAAAAGTTTTTTTTCATAACAAACGAAATGTCTCAGATACTTATACAAGTGATAACTCTATTTTAGAGAGTTCATTAATGGACATTTCAATTTATGAAAATGAGTGTGTTGATATTTATGAAATGGATGAAGAAGTTAGTGATGCGGGTTTTGAATTTAACACGGGTTTTTGTAAATTCAACATTCCGAATGTTCCATATGTTAGTGAATTTACCCCCTTGAGAAACAATACTTGTATAAATTTTTTTGAAAAGGTGTTGAACAAGCAGATTACCAAAGAATATTTTACATTTAAAAAACAAATGAGAAGTTACAATTTGTGCAAGGGAGAGTGGCAAGCCTTATGTGAGATGAGAAGGATGAGTGATGATTTCATTTTTTTGGAATCGGACAAGGGAGGTAATTGGGTTGTATTTAGTAAGGAAAAATACAACTCGATAGCTTTAAACATGTTATTAGATAGGAATGTATATGTTTCATTATCTACCAATCCTAAAACAGAATTTAATGATACTTTACATGACCTATTGGAAAGAGGTGAAAGGTTAGGTTTTTTCTCCCCGGGTGATATTAGAAAGTTATTCATTAAGAATCCAAAGGACGCAAGGTTTTTTATTTTACCTAAAATACATAAGGACTTGATGAATCCCCCAGGGCGTCCAATAGTATCAGGTAAGGGGGAGTTTTTACAAAATGTTAGCATCTTTTTGGATTCAGTGCTTAAACAATATTTAAAGAGAATTCCCTCGCATGTTACAAATACTAAAGAAGTTTGTGACAATTTCAGGGGGATAACTTGGCAAGATAACTATTATTGGGCAAGCGTAGATGTAATTTCATTGTACACATCCATTTCCACATGGTGGGCTTGGAGGCCATACATACCTTTCTAGGGGAAGGGCCTAGGACCTATTTTATAATTTCCCTTTTAGAGTTTTGCCTTACACATAATGTTTTTGAATTGGATAATAAATATTTTTTACAAAGAGAAGGAACAGCTATGGGTGATAGTTTTGCACCGTCCTATGCTATCATTTTCATGGGATATTTTGAAAATTTATTCGTATACACAAAAAAGTTTTTTCAGAATAATGTATTAATTTACAAAAGATTTATTGATGACCTTTTATTTTTGTGTAGAGGAAATCCCCATGATTTTGATGAGTTTGTATTTAGTTTAAAATCAAATCCATGTGATTTGGATTTTACTTATGTAGTTGATATTAATACCATCCAATTCTTGGATGTGCAATTTTACGTTGGTTTAGATGGTAAGATCCAACACAAACCTTTTCATAAAATTACAGCAGTAAATAATTTTTTGCATGCTACCAGCATGCATAGTGTTGATTTAATCAACTCTTTACCTTTGGGAGAATTTAAACGAATAGCTGGGAACACTTCCGAAGTTATTAATATTCAAAGGGAATTTGATATTATTTGTCAGAAGTTAAATGACAGAGGATATTCATGGGATAATATTCGATCACATAGAACTAGTGTAGAAAGAACATTAAATTTGAAGGGTCATGGATGTTGTGATAAGAATAAAAAGAAGAGAATGAATAAATTATCACATAATAACAAGATTCATTTCATGGAAATGGATAAAATATTTTTTGTGAATAGATTTTCCTCTTTCTCTCCAATTTTGAAAAAAATTGTGTTGAATATGTGGCCCATTATCACTAGTGATGACCTTTTGAAAAATATAATTCCAAATAATATCATTTTTTCTTACACCAGATGTAAAAATCTGAAAGAATTGGTTAGAAGCAAGGGTAAAAGAGAAAAAGAAAGTAATGCAGGTGCTTTTGCATGTGGAAAATGTAAGGTTTGTGATAAAATTATCAATCTTGATGGTCATAAAATTAACGGGGTTTTATATCAAGCGTTGGATCATTTTGATTGCAATTCATTTGGGGTTATAAACATTATAGGGTGTAATTGCGAGGAGAGAAAATGGTACATAGGACAGACCAAACATAGGGCAAAACAAAGAATTATGGAGCATTTAGGAGATAATATATGGCAACTATTATTAAACGCTTTTTCCCCACCTGGTTTAAATGACCTGTGTAATATATCTATCATTTTAAAATATAAAAGTTATCTCAGGAATTGACACCAACCCTCGATAAAAGTAATCCCATAATACACAGGAAATTTCATCTCATTTCACTTTATTTCCATTCTTGTGGGAAAATCTTCTTGTGATCTATATACATTAAAATCCTTCTTGCTTTGGGGGATATGCATACAGTTATATACTTGTGTTAAGGGTATCTATTTTTATGTTAAAGTTATGATATTAACCAATTCCTTTTGTTGGGCATGGGCTTTTATATACAAGCGTTTGAATTGTTTATAAAGAAATTAGTTGTCTTAATGTTGTAGCATCTGATTACTGGGGACACTTTGTGCTTCATGTAAGTATAAATTTAAGAAGAGTTAATACTCAACTGTGGTTTTTTTAACATCATTTACACAAAGACCCTGTTAGGGGTGTAAACATATGGTTAAACGATTTGGTAATAAACCTGTTTTGTATACCTTTTCATTTTAAAAAATTGAAGTTTTAAATTATGTTTAACGGGGTATTTGCGCAGGATATGACATCACATAGATGTGTTTAAAAGTGATTTGGCGCTCTTTTTACATTGTCTGAGGAAGCTCCTGGTTTTGGCTAGGAGCGAAAACGCTTTTATTAAAAGATACGTTAACCTGATTTGGCTTGGAGTTTTGGTCTGCTTACTTCGCTTGTTCCATTGGTTTTTTCACTTGTTGGTTTCATTAGTCTGTTTTGTCGTAGTATGGCTAGCCCGAAAACTCCCGTGCTGTTTGAGTCCAGGATTAGCCCGCAAACTGGCGTCCCTCTTTTGAGTGACTCAAACAATCTTGCAACTTTGTTGTCTAACCTAACGCAGCGGTTAGACTCTTTAAATTCACGGCTGGATTGCTTGGAAACCAGCCGAGCGCCTATGTTACCGAGCTTCAATGGAGGGCACCTCAATGGTAACTATGTGAGACCGGAATGTGCACCGGTCTCCTCACTTCAACCTGGTCAAATTCCTCGCATTTTCAACACCAATGAGGGTGTTAACACTGTCGGTGTATCTACGGAATCGAGGCCATCAAACTTACAAAGACAAGAACAGGAGAATAGTAACAACGGGGGACCGGAAAGTTACTCTAATGTCTCTATTCAACCGGGACAGGTACCACGTTCTCTTACTGCCTCTGATAACTTCAACACCGTTGGCCCGACTGTGGAATCAAGGAGACCAGAACAGGTCAATATTCGAACTGATTTTCCTACACCAAGTAATCATGCACCGAATGGGGGAAGCAGCAATCCTTTGGGCCTGAACAGCCGTCCGGAGTTTATTGGCGAGCCCATTTTTGGGCAATGGGTGAGGAACACTGAAGGTTTCTTGTTCGGCTCACCAAACACTATAATTTCGCCGACTACGGGGTCGGATACTGCAGGTAACCTTGAAAGTTCTATTGCTGCTAATTTAAAACTACTGGACACTAAAATGCTTAAGATTAAGAAACTTCAATTAGAAGTTTCTTACTTTAGACAGTGTCTAAAAGAAAACATTGTACCAAAGGGGTTAAGGAGTTCCTTTACCCCCACAAATTTATTTGTCGATTCTGGGTTTGTTACTGACTTATCCAACCTCTTCAACAAACAAGGTTTGGAACTTCTAGACCTCATGGTAAAACATTATGAGAAATATATTGAACTTTTATTAAGTGAAACTAACAATTTGAACGATATGATCAAGGCAGACATTAATTTTTTGCGGTATAAATATGACTACCTACATATTTTTGAAAGCATTGATGGCCTTCTAGCCAAACTAAAACTTAACAAGGGTAAAAAATTAATGAGAGATCGGCTAGCCTACTCCAATGAGCTAGCTTACCCTAACTTGGTCAGGAACCTATGTGGGTCTAAAAATTCAAAAGAAAATGTAAATAAAAACCATGATAATGTTAACAGGAATGTTGATTTCCCTTTGGACACTATTGATGAATCCTACCAGGATGTGGATGATGGTGATGAAGGGCCATCCTTCCAACAACCTAGACGAAGTAATAGGATTAAAGCCTCTTATAATAACCAAGGTTTCCGGCCTAATTATAAAGGGAACTCCAAACCTTTTTTAGGGTGAAAGAACTTTCAACAACAAAAGAACTCGAAGAAAGTTTAAATGAGGCCTCTCCTATTTTTGATAACACCTCAGTGACCCAGAAGCCCACCATTTTGTCCAACATCAAAGGTGACTTTTTTGTTTATAACTTTTCTGACATCCTAATTGAACAAGACTTGATTGAACTTTTAGCCCTTGGGTTAACCTTTGTTCCTGACCAAAAGATTAGTTTGCCTAAACTACTGATGGACCTCAAATGCTTTGTACGTGGTTTGAATTTGAAAGTACTGTTTAATGGGAGTACATGTAATGAAAAACCCCCTTTCAAGTTATTAAGTGTGTTTAATCCCCCTCTTCATCCAACTTTACAGTCATTTGAATATGCTTGTGAATTGGACCTTAGACATTTGTTTAAAAATATTGGATGGTTTGATGTGAATAGTAACATTACCTCTGAACAGAGATACTGTTTGAATAACCTATGTAACTCACCAATCAGAGTTATCAAGCCGGATAAAGGTGGGGGTCTCGTTATCCTAGACAAAGCTGATTATGTCTCCAAAATGCTTAAAATTTTGGAGTCTCCAGCTTATGAGAACTCATCTGTGAATGAGACCACAGGTCAATACAATAAAATAAAAGGTTATCTAAGAGACTTATTTATTGAAGGGAAGATAGACATTGAGACCTTTGACTACATTAATATATCCTTCCCCAGAGTTCCCATCATGTTTGGTATCCCTAAGATACATAAAAACCTAGAGGATCCCCCTATGCGAGCACTTGTGGACGGGAGATGTTGTATCACCCACCCCAGTGCAAAGGTGGTTGACTACATCCTAGGTAAATATCTTAAGACACTTCCTCAGATATGTAAAGATTCGTGGTCCTTCTTAAAAGCCATCAACAGTATTCCATTCAGCCCTTCCTACAGCTTCTTGACTATTGATGTGGTGGATCTCTACACCTCTATACCACATCTTGAAGCTGTGGAATGGGTGGAATTAATGTTGTTGGATATGAAGGCCTCAAAGGATGAAATTTATGTTGTCACCACCTTACTCGATATCATTTTGTCATCTAATTTTTTCATCTTTAACAATGAGTACTACATTCAGAAAAGGGGCATAGCGATGGGATCACCATGTGGAGGCAGTGTGGCGAACCTAGTTGTGGCCTATTGGGAAAAGAATTTTCTCTTTGAACATCTCCCTTTTAAGGAGGCCTCAAAATTTTATACTAGGTTCCTTGACGATGCATTTGTCTTACTTGATGGGAACTCTGATATGGCAACTAATTTAGTGAATTATATGAATGAATCATGCCCTTTCCTGACTTTCACGCATCATTTTTCAACGAGAGAAGTTGAATATTTAGATGTGAAACTTATAAAGGACACTCAAAACAACTGTTTTTGTTCTAAGATCTTTAGGAAAAAAACCTATTGTAATGCTTTCCTCCACTTCTCTAGTAACCATCCGCTGAATCAGAAGAAGTCTATCTTCAAAGGTCAACTAGTGAGAGCAACACGTATGTGTAGCACCCTTGTTGATTTTGAAGAGGAATGCAGTATCCTCAAAAACATGTTTCAAAATAGAGGTTACCCTACAGATTTCCTGGACAATCTTATAGATGAAGTAACCTTTAAAAGAATTAGTGGGTTTTATAAACCACTTTTACAGGGCACCACACAGAGTAATCACCATAATTCTCTTGAATTGGTGACAGACCTAGGTGAGGAACTAGAACACTCATCTCTGATTGAACACACTAATATAGACCAGAGTCTTAACTGTTCAGTTGTTGACTTTAAAAATAGGTTTATTCTCACCTATAACAAACACATCCATAGTATGTGTAGTATTGTTAAGAAAAACTGGGAGTTTATTACAAATAATACACACCTTTTTGAAATCCTGGGTGCTTTTCCTGGTTTTACATTTAAAAGAGGTAGGAATTTGAAAGAATTTCTACAAAATGAAAATACCTCTCTTGGTACGTCCAGACAGACTGGCACATTCTTGTGTGGCTTCTGTAATTGGTGCAAGCTCCTAAGAACGGGGAATTCGTTCATGATCAGGGGGGAAAAATATTATATTAGACAAAAATTTTTTTGTGACTCTAAGTCTCTCATCTATATTGCGTTTTGTAACTGCTGCCCGGCATTTTATGTTGGAAAAACGGACCGCAAACTGCGGGACCGTGTTTACCAACATAATTATGCCATAAAAAATAAGAAAACTGATAATGCCCTTTCAAAACACGTACTTGATAACATAGGACATAGTTTTTCCTTTATGGGAATTGATGGAGTAAAAGTGGGGGTTAGGGGGGGCCCTCAATCATTACTCCTTGAATTAAAAGAATTAGAATGGCAACTATTATTAAACGCTTTTTCCCCACCTGGTTTAAATGACCTGTGTAATATATCTATCATTTTAAAATATAAAAGTTATCTCAGGAATTGACACCAACCCTCGATAAAAGTAATCCCATAATACACAGGAAATTTCATCTCATTTCACTTTATTTCCATTCTTGTGGGAAAATCTTCTTGTGATTTATATACATTAAAATCCTTCTTGCTTTGGGGGATATGCATACAGTTATATACTTGTGTTAAGGGTATCTATTTTTATGTTAAAGTTATGAAATTAACCAATTCCTTTTGTTGGGCATGGGCTTTTATATACAAGCGTTTGAATTGTTTATAAAGAAATTAGTTGTCTTAATGTTGTAGCATCTGATTACTGGGGACACTTTGTGCTTCATGTAAGTATAAATTTAAGAAGAGTTAATACTCAACTGTGGTTTTTTTAACATCATTTACACAAAGACCCTGTTAGGGGTGTAAACATATGGTTAAACGATTTGGTAATAAACCTGTTTTGTATACCTTTTCATTTTAAAAAAATTGAAGTTTTAAATTATGTTTAACGGGGTATTTAAGAGGATATGACATCACATAGATGTGTTTAAAAGTGATTTGGCGCTCTTTTTACATTGTCTGAGGAAGCTCCTGGTTTTGGCTAGGAGCGAAAACGCTTTTATTAAAAGATACGTTAACCTGATTTGGCTTGGAGTTTTGGTCTGCTTACTTCGCTTGT
Organism: Protopterus annectens; assembly: GCF_019279795.1. Taxonomy (NCBI): domain Eukaryota; kingdom Metazoa; phylum Chordata; order Ceratodontiformes; family Protopteridae; genus Protopterus; species Protopterus annectens. The sequence goes on from NC_056727.1 coordinate 239,714,839, forward strand.
TCCATTGGTTTTTTCACTTGTTGGTTTCATTAGAGCATTTAGGAGATATTAGGAATGGCAGACTTGATAGTCCTGTTGCTAGCCATTTCCATCAATTTCATGGTGGGAAATGTACTGGTTTAAAATTCAGTATTTTGGCTAGACCATTTGGGGGAGGGGAAGCAAATATTAATTTTCAACATAAATTGTTAAGTATGGAATCTAAATTTATTATTAATTATAGGACTTTGTTTCCTAACGGAATGAATTTGGAAATTTAATTGTAATAAAAAAATATATTTATGTATTGTATTTGATATCATTGTAAAAATTGATATAATTGTATTTATCAGTATTTAATTGAAATAATAGCATATTTAGAAAATTGCTTCATTTATTATCGATTAATTGTTTAATTAATGTGAATTAAATGGGTGTATATATACTGGTTGAAGTAAAAGGATGATATTCCATGTAAAGGCGAAGGCCGAGGTACCAGAATTTTCAGTAAAGAAGAGTTTAAAATCCAGTTTGGCTGCTTCTTTTTGTGTTTTATTCGTATAAGTCCTCTCTTATTCAGTCTCATACCTAACTTCTTAATTTTTCTAGCATGTCGAAGGGCCAGATGCTGGCGTCCTCTCCTGCCCAGTTGGTGAATCTGGGAATATTGAGGCAATGTTACAATTGCCTCATGTACACAGACAACCCTCTCCTCCTCCCACATAACACAAATACTTGCGAGAGATGCAGCTATTTAGCCAAACTGGAGGCTGAGCTCTCTCAACTCAGGACTGGCAAGACCAGACAGGAGGAGAAGGCAACTACACACACCACAAAACCAGCCTCACATAATGCTACCACACCACTGAATCAAACACATAAACACACAAAGACATACTCGGAGGCTCTGAGTAAAAATTTACCTAAACAGCAGAGGCCTCCAAAGCAGACACCCAAACAACTGCTACCTCAAGACACCCCACAAGCAACACATAAACCACAAAATCAGTGTGCAAAGCAGTCACAGCCCTTAAGGCCAAATACAACACCAAACATACTTGTCATAGGTGACTCCATAGTCAGACACACTGACGTCCCACTCACCAGGCTGAACAAGGAGAGGGTCACAGTAAGCTGCCTATAGGCACTAGAATCCGCCACATAACACAAGCACTCTGGTCACTCCACGGCAAGTACAAATATGACACAGTCATTGTCCATGCTGGTGTGAACGACCTGAGACGTACCTCCCTGGACTACATGAAAAGAGACATAGAGGAGCTCTCTGATTATGTAGCCCAGGCAGGTATGACCCTGACCCTGAGCAGTACCCTTCCTTCACCAAGAATGATGCCACAATATAGAGACAAGATGATCAGCTTTAACAATTGGCTTAATGTCTGGTGTCATTCAAAGAGGATCCAGTGTCTGTCTGCCTGGGATGACATGCTTGACAAGCCACGCTGCTTCGCAAGGGACGGCTTGCACCTGTCACTCCTGGGATTCCGGATACTGGCTAAGGCTCTTGCCACCCCCATAGTGCCATTTTTAGGCAAGGCTCAAATTCTAAACCTACCACCCTAGAAAACAAAAATGGGAAGAAACTGAGGGTAATGCTGCTTAATGCCAGAAGTCTAAATCTCAAAATGAACGCACTCGAGGCCCTTCTCAGTATGGAGAACATCGATGTCTGTGCTGTAACTGAAACCTGGTTCAAGGCTCCTGAGAGCACCCCGGCACTATTAGGTTTTACCTCATATCATGCGTTCCGGCCCCAAAACCAGGACCACACCACAAAAGGAGGGGGTGTATCCATATTCTTAAAGGATACCCACACCTCCAGGTTGGTGGCAATGCACAAAGCTTCGGAAACCATCCAGGTGCAACTAACCATAGGCAAAACTGCTCTACAAATTGTAGCATGCTACAGGCCACCCTCTCAAACTCAGGAACCCCACACAGCCTTCCTGAAGACACTGGAGGGTATAAATGTATCTCCAAACACCATCATATTGGGTGACTTCAACTACCCGAATATAGACTGGGAACATTACTCAAGCCCTAACTTTCTAGCCCAACGGTTCCTGGAGTTCATAAATTCAAATGCCATGGAACAGCTAGTCACTGTTCCCACGAGAGGAGAAAATATACTAGATCTCATTATCACAAACATGGGGATAAAATGCTCTACACTGAAAGTATATCCCTCATTGGTGAGATCTGATCATAAACTAATCTCACTGGAAATCCACATCCCGCCCCCACCCCAAACAAAAAAGACCACAGTGAAGAACTTCTCTAAAGCAAACTTCACACTACTCAAGACTGGTGTGGTATCCTTCAAGGCCGCTGAGCCAGTGGAAACCACAACCCAAGCTGCGGAAGCCCTTACAAATGCCTTCTATGAACACCTCCAGGACTACATGGATCAGGCAATCCCAAATAAAACCAAGACTCTTTCCACAAAGGGCAAACGTCCAGTCTGGTGGACCCCAGCCATTAACAAACTTTACAATGAGAGGAGAAAGCTATTACATGATAGAACAAAATCCATAAAAGGGAAGTCACCCCTGATCATTATTAGTAAAAAAATACGAGCACTCATAAAATCAACTAAGGCCAATTTTGAGAGAAAAATTGCCATGGATTCAAAGGACAATCATAAGGCCTTTTTCAGCTATGTTAGGAACCTGGGTAGAAACTCCCAGATATGCACAGAATTAGTCCAAAATGATACAACTATCACTGAACCCACAGACATTGCCAACATACTGGCAGACAGGTTCAGTGCAAACTTCACCCCCCTCTCCCCCCCTAAAGGAGAGATAACTATCCCAGCGGAGTGTAGCCTCCCAGACATCTCAAATGCGCAGGTTAAAGCTGCTCTCTCTAAAGCTAAAAACACAGCATCAATGGGACCGGATGGTGTCCCCGGCTGTGTGCTACACGAGCTAAATGAGGAATTAAACGCGCACATAAGGCAGCTGTTTAATCTCAGCTTTACCACAGGATACGTGCCCAAGGAGTGGCGTACGGCATCTGTGGTCCCACTCCACAAAGGCGGTGCCTCTACGGACCTTGGTAATTACCGCCCCATAAGCTTAACAAGTCTAGTCTGCAAAGCTATGGAGAGGATCATAATGGAGCTCATAAACAAAGATATAGGGGACTTGCAGACATTGGACCCGACCCAGTTTGGCTTCGTCAAGGGCAGATCATGCCTTTTGAACTTGGTCGACTTCTTCAAAACAGTCACCAAGGCCATTGATGAGGGAAAGGCAGTCCATACAGCCTACCTTGACCTTGCAAAGGCTTTCGACACAATACCCCACTCGGGTATTGTAGAAAAATTCACCAGCTTAAATGTAAACCCATATGTCACAAGATGGGTTGCAAACTGGCTTAAGGACAGAACCCACAGGGTTAGAGTTGCTGGCGCTATGTCAGACTCCAAGCTGGTCACAAGTGGTGTCCCACAGGGCTCAGTCCTTGGCCCCCTATTGTTCAGCATCTACTTCTCAGAAGTACAGGCCAACATGGGAGGACTTCGGCTGACAAAGTTTGCAGACGACTGCAAACTGGGCGCCATAGTGGAAAGTGCATCGGACACGGATATGCTTCAGAAGGCACTCACGGAAACAGATAGCTGGTGCCAGAGCCATGGCCTGAAGTTAAACGTCAAAAAATGTATAGTCATACCCTTTGGGAAAAACAAGGTAACCCCAAGCTACCATATACGCGGCAATCCACTAAGCACAGAAGAGGTTATCAGGGACCTGGGGACCCAGGTTGACAGTGGCCTTTCTTTTGACACTCACGTTGCTAAAGTGGTTAGAAAGACCTTCTACATTGCCCACCTGATCATGAAGGGATTCACATCCAGACCTAGTGAGGTCATTCTTCCCCTGTACTCTTCACTTATCAGACCAATGATCGAGTGCAATGCCCCATTCGGGATGTATCTCACCCGACATCTGCAGCAATTGGAGAGACCCCAAAAGTTCCTCACCAAAAGGATAAAGGGACTCCAAAATCTGTCATATGCTGCCAGATTGAAGAAACTCCAGCTCTATTCAGTCGCATACCGTCTGCTCAGAGGTGACATGTGCCTGACATACAAGGCCATGTCCAACCCGGAATTAATGGACATGCTCCACCTCAAAAAATCCAAATCCACCAAAACCACTAGAGCAAGTGACTTAAACCTTAGCACAGATATAAATAGGATGTGCTGGAGGGATAGATTTATCACTCAGAGACTCCCTATGCTGTGGAATAAAATCCCGGTCCATGTGAGGCAGAGCACCTCGCTGGCTCTATTCAAGAGAAATCTTGACCTGTGGATGGGAGATCGTAGGTTTACCCCGGGAATCATCTCTGTGTCACTGCTGGACAGAGGCACAACAAACTAATGGGCACAGTATTTTTTCATATAAGGGGTGGCGTAAGCCACAAAACTTTGGGCTAGGCTTATAAATGCCTTAGGGCAGATAGCCTAGTATAAATCTATGAACCTATGAACCTAAGTCTGGGAGTAGAACACTGACCTAACTACTTTATCACACTACAGCATTACGCAGTTACAGAATGCGCTACCGAGATTACTGGGTCACATCACTCCCAAAGGTGTATTTCTAGGTGGGTGACATCATAAGCCTTGCCAAAGTTGGGTATAGAAATTGTATGGAGTGTGAGCAGTCTAAAAGCATTATTCTGTCCTCAGGCAGACAGAGACACACACACACACACACACACACACACGCGCGCGCGCGCGCGGTGGGGAACAGAACACCTGTCTATCTACCAATCACTATTACAATACTACATAGCTACGAGTCACGCCACAGAGACTACACATTTCAAGGCTGTCATTATGACCTTCTAGGAATGCGGACATCAACAGGGATGCTGGCAGTTAAGATGTACATACCTGTGAACCTGTGTGTTTAAAGTAGGAATCCATCCTTAACAATTATGCCCATCTGTGGAATGGACAACTACTATCACTATACAGGGTTACAATGGCCATGCCCATACACATAGAGGCACATAACCGACACAAGGTGTCACTGGGCATGCTCACACACTTAGTAGCACAGGGCTGTTCAGAATGCACTATGTGTCCATCTACACAAGGTTATACTGGGTATGCTCATACACTTAGTAGCACAGGGCTGTTTGGGATGCACTCTGATTCTAAACATGGAAGGCCACAGTGGCCATGCTATTACAGTTAGATGTAAAGAACACATTGTAATGGACTCTGGTGTTAGTAGTTGTCATTGTTAGCAGGAATGCTGCACTACATATATCTGACACCGGTCTTATACACAACATCTGCTGCTGTTCATCACCTTAGATGTACCATTCTATACCAAGCACAATACTACCACTTGCAGTGATGTCTTACTAGGAGTGGCAACTGCTTGACCAACACAATGAGCCAATGTTCTGCTGTAATTACGAGGTTGTCCAGTGTTTGTCATTCTGGGATGACATGATTGAAAGTAGACAGGCCTTTGTCACATTTCATACGCATCCATGATTCAAGGGAGTGGGGATAATACCTAGGTCACATTCGCCCATATACTGCCATTTCAAGGCAAATATCCTAAACGCAGGTAACACCCTGACACCTGGAGGACAACTGCATTGTATGCTTATGCTAACCAGTGCTAGATGTGTAGCATTCTTAATCACAGCTGCTCACTGTAGCTCCAACAATGAGGAATACTGACATATGTGCAGTGTGGAACACCTGGCTGAAGGCTCTGTAGTGCACAATAGCACTACCACCATATACCTCAAAACCAGACATGTGGGCCATAACATAGGTATGGACCGCTCAAGGTGGTGGTGTCCTCACATACATAAAGGCCACTTACATGTACTGACCAGTACTCCCACAAAAGGCATCACAGATGAGTCAGGTGCAGGACACAGTGTCAAAAGCTGAATTCTAGGATGTAACCCTCAGACACCACCATGCCCTCGGACCACCAACACACATCCATACATGTGGTAGGACATATAATAATACAACACCATGTGACCCTTGACCAGTGGACTGTACCAAGCTCTACATCAACTGTGCAGAGTACCCATGTACTGACACAGTTGCATCGTGTTATGGAATGCAATGATACCACAGTCTGTAACCAGGTCAGCTGTACACATACCATGGGCCCTCGGTTATTTAAAGCATTAACAGATGACTGCTGCTGTACACCAGTAAACACCCTCATGTTTGGATATGACATACATGTACCTGCCCTGGATATGTACATGCCACACACATACAACATATATATAAATAGCATAGCTGTTGTTGTCCTTTGTGCAGACAGGTGGCTGCAGCCATTACACATATGCACATGGAATGTAGGTCCATGGCTGCTGAATACTAACAGTACATAAGGTGTGATATCAATGTTAACAGAGGTAACATTCCCTCTGTACTGGTCACCCATTACACCTATCATATAATATAATACAACAGTCCATGTGTCATGTATGTCATTACACATATCCACCAATTGCAATGCCTACAAACATGCCCAAATGACAGGATTGTAAGACCTACACACATGTACATGTAGTGGTGTGCGTTCAGATACCATGCATGTGCAGTTGCTGATGTATGCAGGTGATGTGGTCTTAGTACATCATGCAGTTGCAATGCAGCCTCAACATTGCCAACTGTATATGGTGATATGCTGAAAGTACGGAAAGATGTACCTCAGGTATGGACAGATGTGTGGATAAAACTAAGTGGTGGGGCATCTTTGCAGATGGATGTTTGCTGAGGACAGCTCACAGGTGTGTCACAATCGGTCCTACAGTAACCTGTGTAACCGCTACGCTATGGTTTTGTTAACTGAAGGGGAACACACACAACATAGACAGCGGTCAGGGTGACACCAAAGGTAAATCACTTGACACCTGTAACAGTTAAGACCTCCCGTGTGCATATATCAGCACAGTTGCCAAAGAAAGTGTCAGTACACTTTGTAACACATGCAATACTGCTGTAAGTCTGTCATACATATCATGAGATAGGCAGGTGTTTGATTCACAGTACTGGCATGTGTGGTTGCGTGTGTTTCCATGTATGTCACGTATGGTGGGGAATACATCTCAATTGTTACTCACTTTCCTGTACACTATTTTAGACATCTGTACAGACTGCAATGTAGTAAGCAGGACATAGGCAGGGGTGTGTATCTCACACATGTGAGGTATCTGTATGTGCATGACATAGGTGTATTCAATAGTGAATGCCACAGTGTGTGTGTGTGTGTGTGTGTGTGTGTGTGTGTGTGTGTGTGTGTGTGTGTGTGTTATTGTGTCAGTGAATCTGTGAGTGTGTGGGTGTGTTACTGTGTCTCTGAATACATGTGTGTGAATACCTGAGTGTGTGGGTGCAGTTGTGTGTCCGCATCCTGACATGGGAATGTATATTACTGCTTCCCAATGAGGCATCATGCTTTCCACTGGCCTCTACCCTTGTCATCAGCTAGACCGCTCTCTTACCTCTCCACTCCATGTAACTGTACCTGTGATGTCAGTCATTCAGTATGGATGTCACATCTGTAGCCACAGTAGCTTAATACACAGCTATCATGCTCTTGGATCAGTAGACGTGTTTGGAACATGGGACTTTCTAACTGTGATGTGGAAGCTACAAAGTGCATGCTGGTATTTTCATACATACCTGTGAGTAGTCCACATTTACATATGGGATACTAACTGCAAACACTGACACCCACCAGCACATGCAACTAGACCTGAAGGAGAAAAGCAGAACATCATGACCAACATGCAGTTGTTGTTGTTACACAAGACACATACTGTTAACAGTACAAAATGTATTGTAAACCTGTACTAAATGGTATGTCTGCTGCCTGTCAACAGTACACAATTGTAATCTACACTTATCTTCCTAGTCTGTTCACCCTGTGCATCAGACCATATGAGTATGCCCCTGCACCGATGGTGTGGATGACAGGGATGCAGCACAGGCATCATCATATGCACAGGGTGATAATGTTTTCCAGAGGCCTAGGCTGCACCATTGGATGACATCATGTGTGTGGGTTAGGGCCTTTGATCTAATTGCACGTGTGTGGATGTTATGCATGTGTGTGTTGCGGTGACCTACATATGCTTCCGGTGTGTACGTGTATGTATGCACACAGTTCTTGCATGTGTCTGGCCTACACAGGGGTATTATTAACAGCTGGGGCAGTACAGGCCAGGTTTTATAATTCACAGTGTCCAGCCACGGCCACGTGACCTGTGCCTGTCAGGGGTGGCACGGGCACTACCAGGCAGAGGTGCAGATTGGGTACTTTCTGATGACACATGTCCACTGGAACTGTGTCCCTTTTGGGACCATCCAGGGCTATGTGCACATGGCCTTCTGTGTTGTGGTGTGGACAGCACAGCACCAGATGCACTGCTGCTGCTACCACCACTATGGGAATGGGCATGTGAGGTAGCTCATTCATGTAGACCTGAAACAGGTGATGCAGCAGGCCTATGTCCACATGCCCGATGCCTCACTCCTACTAGATGTTCCAACACAGACGGTTCATGCTCACGGATTGTCATGCCACAGTCAAGGACTCCAACCATGTCACACAATCGTCTATCCAAAGCTTCAGCAATCTGCTGTTTTGCATTTACCATTGCCTGGATGTTGTTGTTTAAAGAAAGGACAGCAGCCCTCTGAAGCCTCTGATCTTCTCTGTTGTGCCATTCAGCATGTGCCTGTGCCTCCATTACAGTCTGAAACATGTGTCTGGTGACACAAGTTGCTGCGCTCTGTCTTGAAGGGGCATGTTGTCCAGAGGTCCTCCTATGAGCAGCACTGGCCACATGCCTGTGTGGGGCATCACCAGTCAGTTGGCTGACACCATGGTGTGCAGGCACACCTTCCATAGCCTCCATACTTTCCTGTTCCAAGCTATCACATGCCAACTATCCTTCCTCTATGGCCACTGGTGATGAGGTATGTGTAGGCATGAGAATTGTGTGCGAGGATGAGAGGAATATAGGTGGATTGGCAACCAATGGCACAGATTCAGCCCTTGACAACCCTGCCTGTGCCTCAAACATACATTCATCATCACTGCTAGAGTTTGTGGGGACACTAACATCAGATGGACCGCAGGAGGGGAACACACCTACATCACCTGTGAGTGGCAGACAAGAACTGTACATTATAATCTATACAATAGACACACACACAGACACACAGACACAGACACACGCTATGGCAATCAACATGCGTGTGATATGACAGAAGGCATGCAACATGCATGTGATACGGGAGATGGCATGCAGCTCAGACAGTAATAGTGATAGTTATCATACATCCCTGGGTTGCACACAACAGCATGCATGTGTCATAGCAGAAGGTATGCAAATTACACAATCATAGTAGTAGTTAGCATACATCCCTGTGTTACACCATGTAGACCAGCACAGGTTAACAGTACACCTGCCTGATGTGTGCCATATGACCTTGACAATCACATGTAGTATGACATGTGATCTGCTGACGTGTGCAATGACATGCATACATGTTTAACACAATGGTGTCCTGTCAAATATACAGTGGGGTAATGGTGTCCCAATGCAGTGTTGTCTGTCTGCCCTACAGATATACTGCACATTTAGCTGATATGCATGGCCATTGCAGGGAATCATGAGGCATCTCTATTGCTATACAGTGTGAGTTACAGCCACAGTTCATAGCCATGACTGTGTTCAGATCTTTTTCTTCTTCTTCTTCTTCTTCTTCTTCTTCTTCTTTCAGCTGCTCCCATTAGGGTTCGCCACAGCAGATCAACTGTTTCCATTTCCTCCTGTCCTCTGCATCTTGCTCTGTCACACCAACCACCTGCATATCCTCTCTCACCACATCCATAAACCTTATCTTAGGCCTTCCTCTTTTCCTGTTACCTGGCAGCTTCATCCTTAGCATCTTTTTCCCAATATATTCTGCATCCCTCCTCAGCACATGTCCAAACCAATGTAATCTTGCCTCTCTGGCTTTGTCTCCAAACCTTCCAACCTGGGCTGACCCTCTAATGTACTTATTCCTAATCCTGTCCATCCTCGTCACACCCAGTGCAAATCTTAACATCTTCAACTCTGCCATGTCAAGCTCTGACTCCTGCCTTTTTGTCAATGCCACTGTCTCCAACCCGTATAACATAGCTGGTCTCACTACCCTCTTGTAGACCTTCCCTTTCACTCTTACTGGTACTCGTCTGTCACAAATTACTCCTGACACTCTTCTCCACCCACTCCATCCTGCCTGTACTCTCTTCTTCACCTCTCTTCCACAGTCACCATTACTCTGAACTGTTGATCCCAAGTACTTAAACTCAGATACAATACATATATACTGTGGAATGTGAGCCACGTCACTGAGGTGTATACACACTAAACCATGATGTGGAATGTGTGACACAGGTCACTGAAGGGTATACGGATGACTCCCCTGCACATCTGCAACCATATTGCTGCTGCCTGGCAACTATGGCCAGACATGGCAAACTCGTCAGTACACCATGTCCCACATGACATTTGTGTACCACAGACACACACACACACACACACACACACACACACACATACATACATGAGAAGCAAGGATGACACTGATGTCCGACAACAGCAAGGGGAATGCACTGTATCTGTGGGCTGATGTGGTTGTCTGTGTATGTATGTGGATACTGTACAGGTGACTGCTGTCATGTCATGACACACTAAAGATGTTCAACACATCTTATGTGGTGGATTGATGCCATGCCTACAAAAGATGTGCACACACCTGTAGGATGTCAAGTGTTCCACATCTGCAATATAACCATTACACAAAGGCCATAGTTGGACCATGTGGAGCCAATGTACGACAGGGTGTACACACAAGCACATCACGTCTACTGTGTGTGTTGCTTCATGTCTCTGGCCATCCTGCATGGCCATGTGTGTAAATGTGTTGGCCAAATTATTGTGACGGGCATCTATTTCACATGTCTGTATTGTCCCATATGACATACACCTATAGATGTCATATGCTCTACTGACGACAGGGTCATGCAGACAAAGGGTGGTATGTTTGGTATGTGGGATATGTTTTTCAGGATAGTTAGGCAGTGTTGCAGCCAGCCCCCTAGATGTCATGGACATGTCAGATAGCACATCACATTGTGTGACATTCATAGCAGGGGTATGATCCACACTGGTGAATCCTGTGGGCTGGCCATACTCCAGTTCACTGTGTAGTACTGTTTGTATTCCCCACATGTGTAGTTCTGATCTGTAGTACATGTCCCTACACTGAACAGCACCTCCACCATTGTATGCACAGCTGTCCACACATCCGGCAATGACAGTTTGTGAGGTTTCATGTCGGTGTTTCACATAGTTTGCAAGTATTGCACATGAGTAGCCATTGTGATGCATTGCAGGTCCGACCTGTATATTGTGACAGGACCATACATTATGTGTACATGTGGTAAATGGCCACATGGCAGATAGATCTGTGCATTAACATGCCAGATAAATAATAACAGTCTCACCTGCAATGGGCTGCTGTCGCAGCAGAACACCAGAAGTACCTAAATAGGAGTAACACAACAGTATGGTCATTATCCACACCTGTATGATAGCTACAGGGTGCAATGTGCATGTTAACACATACACCAGTACAATAGAGTATACTATGGAGTATGCACATGTTTGCATACACAGAGTAGCATACTATAGTATGTGGCATGTGTGTATACATGCCTTGCATATGATGTTACATTACATATTGTACAGTGACACATGTAACTATATGGAATATAGTTGTTATAGGTGCAGTACTGACTTACCCGGTGACTCCAGGCTCTATGGTTGAAAGACACCCACCTCCATGATATCGGTTAAGGCTTGTGGATGTTGTTCTGCAGGTGTTCCTAGGTTGGCCAGTAGCTCCTCGGTATGTGTGAGTGTGGGCTGGGTTGGTGGCCCACAACCTGTTGCACCTTGTTCCCTGGTGATTGCATTCGCACGCTGTTTTGCCCATCTAATGAGGTCTGTACAGTGTCTGCGCACATGCTGGTATGTGCGGTTGTGGCCACCCACATCATTAACCCTCCTGCGAAGTTCCTGCCACAGGGCATCCTGCTGCTGTGCATCCTGTGGCACATGACTGAACAGGACATCACCATTGTCATGTAGGTATGGGAAGAGGGCCTCATCCGTCAAGTGGGTATAAGGTGGTAGCCTTGCACGCGGCATACCTGGAAGACATAATGATGGAGACAAGTAATACTCACAGAGACGTACAGAGCTACAGCTGAACATACATGTGTATCACATTTATTATGATTAAATAGTTGTCTTTGCAAATCTACATGACACTGACACTACTGACATGTTTGTGTCACACACATTTGACACTCAATGGTGATTGGGTATTATCACCATATATGTGTGTGTGTGTCACCTGATTACATTGCTCATACTCCATGTGGATGCTGTCTTGATGTGGGCATGTCTGTTTGCCTGTACTGGTGTTCTTACCTATCAGCACATGGCTTGATGTGTCCACATTAATGCAGTCGACCTTGATGCTGTGTATATGTCACATATAAAGACTTACACTGCCTTAACGGATATGACCTGTGACCCTGCAGACTTGTTCATGGAAGGTTTTACATTTATGTGTTTTGCCATATACATCTACACAGCACTGTACAGCAGTTCAACATCCTGCCATGTATCACCTGTGTTGCACATGTGATGCACATGGGACACTGGCTAGCCAGATGGTATTTGCAGGGATGGATATCAACTATAGCATGTATGATCAAAGTCAATGAGTAGGCTATATGCCCAGGCCATGTATGAATCTAGGATGAAAGGTTACCTAGCTGTTGCTGACAGGCAGGTTTCTGGGGCCAGGTGAAGCAGTGCCACACAATTGATCTACAGGGTTAATGATACATTTACCATGCGGTCATCACACCATGTCTGGGGGGGGGGCAATGTGCAGCTTTGCTGGACAGGAATGCATAGTATGGAAGGAGTAGGTAATGTGTATGGGACAAGGATCTGTCCAGCATGTGGTGATCCTAGTACTAGGAAGGTGCATGTCCATGAAGTATGTGTTTGAGATCAGGATGTGTACGTGTAGCATGTCCAACATCACTGGGTTGGACATGGCTTTATTCAGGGTAGGCATCATGCTACATAGTGGAGATGGGGATTGGGAAGGCTGGTGTAGGCCATCTGAACATGGCCAATACCTCTTAAAGGAAATATGTGATCTGATATGGGTCACTTGAGTGTTGAGTATGGCTGGACAATGATCTCTATATGCACGGATGTCACCCTGTCATGATTAGGTTTGCCACATATGACTACCTGACAGGTGTGATGATGTAACTATCACAGGAAAGACAACTGCCCAGCTGCATCCCTTATACACAGTGTCCATTATGTTGACTGCTGCCTAGGTGGTAGTTCATGGGTACAGGGTTATTAACATAGGGGTGACAATGCAATATGTAGCTGTCAGATTGTGCCCATATGTCACACACCTCACCCACAAAGCCCCTTCTGTATGTTGTCCACAACACTCTGAGTCAGCTATTGCTCCTAGGTCATAGTCATTCACATACTTCAATAGGCAGATGCATTCTGTTAGACTGTGTGGTATAGACTACAATGAGGGGGACTACAATGAATTAACCCTGTCCTACTGTAGCTGGCACTAGTGTGATGTGCATGTATTATTCAGCCACCTTCTGTAGTGTTGGTTCTGCCAGCAGTCCTGTTGCAAAACATTCCTGTGACATAGGAATGTACATCTAGTATCCTGAGTATAGGAGGACCACAGTATGGACGATGATGTCCTATGACCTGGCAAATTTATGATATGCAGTGTGAAATCAACCTTACTGTCATCTACATCTGTACTGCTGACATCAAATAAGTTGATCAAGGTTAATGGCCTTTCAGACTAGACTCAGCAGGGTAATAGTGCTGTACTTCCCATTATCTATGGTGTCTCCCCCTTTGTGGGTTGTGATACCTGTTGGTGTGCACCACTCAGTGTGTACACAGCCTGACATGAAGCTATGTTTTACATGCCATATGTATATGATACAACCTGGGATGTGGACAGGTTCCATGCAGCCTGAGTGCAGCTTGTACCTGCATAGTTGTGGTTACAGGGGCTCTGTAGTGTACATGGATATATGATTGTGCACCTGTTGGGGGAGGGGCAGTGTGTTTATGTTATCCAAGACCCTATCTGGATTGCTTATTCATGCTCAGCACTTGTTCAGAACTTGTAAGCACTACGTAAGCTACTAATTACTACAGCACTCAATCTTCCTCATTACCTAGAGGTAAACAGTTTTTGTACGTACTTTTCCCATTTGCTTAGAGTTAAACAGCTCTTGTACTCACTTTCCTCACTTATCTAGGGGAACATAATTTTATATTCAGGCATGTCTAAGTGTTCGCTCACAGTGTTCTCTCCTGTCTATCTGATGAATCTGGACATCTTGAGGCAATGTAGAAATTGCCTCATGTACACAGACAACCCTCTCCACTTACCACCCAACACTACAACCTGTGAGAGATGCACTTATCTAGCCAAACTGGAAGTAAAGCTCTCTCCAACCAAGACTGAACTTGACAGTCATGTGGAGAAGGTAAACATTTGCACCACGTCACACTCATCACATAGTCTCAGTAAATCTACACCACCATAAACCACACATAGAAACACAAAAATATACACGGAGGCTCTCAATAATAATCTGAGTAAGCAACAGAGACCTCCAAAGTGGAAACACAAGCAGCCTCCATCCCCCAACACAACCCCAATGGCACATAGCCCACAGACTCAGTGTGCCACTCAACCACAGCCAATAAGGCAAATCAATGTACCCAACACACTAGTCATAGGTGACTCTGTAGTCAGGCACACTGATGTCCCACACACCAGGCTAAACGAGGAGAAGGTTACTGTCAGCTGCCTGTCGGGTACCAGGATCTGCCACATAACCCACACACTCAGGTCACTCCACAACAAGTACAAATATGACTCTGTCATTGTCCATGTTGGTGTGTATGACCTGAGACATACCTCCCTGGACTACCTGAAAAGAGACATGGAAGAGCTCTCTGATCTTGTAGCCCAGGCAGGTATGACCCTAGCCCTGAGTAGCATTCTGCCATCGCCCAGAATGATACCGCAGTACGAGGACAAAATGATTGACTTCAACAATTGGCTAAGCTTCTGGTGTCATTCTAAGGGGATCCAGAATCTGTCTGCTTGGGATGACATGGTCGACAGACCACGATGCTTTGCCACAGATGGCCTCCACATGTCGCCCCTGGGATTCTGGCTACTGGCTAAGGCTCTTGCTGCCCCTATAGTGCCTTCTTTAGGCAAGGTTCAAATAACATATTCACCACCATAAGAGGAACAGGCAAGCACAAACTGAGGATAATGCTACTCAATGCTGGAAGTCTAAATCTAAAAATGCACTCTTTCGAGGCACTCCTTGTAATGGAGAACATCGATATCTGTGCAGTGACTGAGACCTTGTTCAAGGCTGCAGAGAACACCCCTGCACTACCAGGCTATAACTCATACCAAACTTTTCGGCCATGTAACCTGGACCGAAACATCCAAGGCGGAGGCATGTCCATATTCATTAAGGATATCCACCCCTCCAGGCTAGTTGCTTAGCACAATGCATCCGAGGTTATCCAAGTGCAACTACCTCTGGGCTAAACTGCAATCCAAATCATAGCTTGCTACAGATCCCCCACCATTCCTCAAGATTCCCACTCCTCTTTTCTTGATGTACTGGAATTTATTAAGGTTCAACCAAACACCCTACTAATGGGCAACTTCATCTACCCCACCAGTAACTGGGAAAACTACTCATATACCAACTCATTAGCTCAACGCTTTCTGTAATTCATAAACTCCAATGCCCTGGATCAACTTATCCACACACCTACCAGGGACAACAATATCTTAGACCTAGGCATTACCTACATGAGTGACCGGCATTCCACACCTGAAGTCAACTCCTCATTGGTCCGATCCGACCATAAGCTAAATACCCTTGATATCCACATCCCGCCCCCACCCCCCATTAAGGAAAGCAGTGTGTGGGAGATGTTGGTGGGTGTACATAGCAGATGCAGGTGTGTAGGAACTGCTTTTATACATAATTGATATGTGTGTGAGGGTTCCTTCCCTATTTGAACACCTATCCTTTAGTGGACTGATACTATGGTAATTGCAGGCTGATTCATTAAGGCACTGTTAATTGGTTCCTGTATAGCATGCAGATGATGTTAGTCCTTGAATCCTTTCGGCAATACGTCAGAATGTAATAAAGTGTTGCTACATGAAAGCTGTCTGTGTATTTCTGTCATAGGTATTTGCAGTCATTGGAGTTGTGTTGGTGACTGACCCTCTTTGGCTAGGGTTGCCACCTTTTCAAATGACCACAGTGGGACATTTTCAGGACACGTGTAAGATTTTACAGGCCGACACAAACCCACGGTCAGTACAAAGGATAGAACTTTCCTTTTTTGCCTAAATATAAGCTTATTCTTGTAGCAGTTTAGTTGCTTATCCTGTTTCTTGTAACATGTAGGTATTTTAGATACAGAAATAACTATTTTATGCAACTATTACATTACATATGGGACATGATTATGTCCTACAATCTCAGGACATTTGCCATTTATAATATTTTGGTCAGGACACAACTGCCCAAAGTACTTACTTTCCTCACAAAGTGGGACAGGTAGTAACCCTATCTTTGGCTCATGTCCATAGCACATATTTGTAATAGTGTATAGGCATATACTCACCATATCCTTTGTTCATAAAGTTTGGTCGTGGTGGAATGTGTGATTGCTATGGTCCATGTTATACTCATATATGTACACTTCAACCGCTGTATACGGGATACGTATGGAATCCCGATCGCAAACAATTCCGATGCACACAATACCGGGCACAGACTCCCATACCCCACATTACCGACAGCGACAGTCAAACTCGTGAAAGTAACACAAACACGGAACACACACACACACACACACACACACACACACACACACACACACACACACACACACACACACACACACACACAGAGACACACTGCTACCCACCACATCCAAACAAACCATCCTACACTACATATGAGCAGGTGGGCAAGCCCGCCTACACCCCCCATATGAGTGGCTGCACCCCCTACTTTAATATTCTACCTCTGAGATCACACAGACGCACAAAGCAAACCCACACCCACACATTACAGTCCCCCAGGAACACACACCACACTCAGAACACACACTTAAACACACTACAGCCCTCAGAAACACACTTACACACAGCAACGTACCTGAACCGCAACACCAGAAGCACTAACTAAATGTCCCTTAACATCGGGATTTTAAACCTCACGCTTCTGGTGTTTCGGTACTGTGGTCTTTCAGTCTTTAAGCCTCGTGATTATGTGCGTCGGTATGTCAAGCATTTAGTATTTGGCAGGTATCCCATTTATATGTACCTCCATGGTTGTGTAGATGTTGTTAACCTATCTATATATCTACATATATATGTATATCCCCATATATCGACATATATCACTCACTCTCTTTCTCTCTCTCTCTCTATGTGTATATGTGTATATATATATATATATATATATATATATATATATATATATAAATGTATATATATATATATATATGTATATGTATATATATATATATATATATATATATATATATATATATATATATGTTAATTTTCATACATTATGTATATATAAATATATATATATATATATATATATATATATATATATATATATATATATATATATCATACACATTTCATTGGGTATTTGGCGGCTTGTCCTATTTCCACATATTCCTACCTTTTGTATTTTAACCTGTCAGAATACACAACTGCAGTTGGTACATCTCAGGTAGCTTAGTGGTAGGTTATTGTGAAGATTGAATACATATTTGCGTGTTCTAATCCTGGCAGTGGTAATTTTACCTCTCAGAGCAGGCACTGGTAGTGCAAGGGTGATTAACGCACATTTCAGTGGTTGTGTGTTCCAAATGTTTATTAGTCTGTGGAATACTACCTATATATGCAAGCTGTGGTTAAGGTATACTATGTAACATGTAAATCATCTCTGACTTTATTGGGATTTGAACCAGGACTGCACAGATATTATGCAAATGCTGTAGCCATTACACTATTGACATTAACGTTCCTTCTGCCTATTTCCTATGTCCATGAATCCTATGTGTAAGCTTGGCTACACAACAGGTGGAGCCACCCACACCCAGTGAGCTTCTCGAAATACCGACATAACACATGAATTGGGAGACTATACATTAACATCCCAACTACATTTGGCATAGCCCCTCACTGACACACTTCAGGGGAAACCTTGATGTGTGACTGGCCAACAGTGTATACAACCCTGGGATCATGTGTCCCAGAAGTATACAGTCAGGGTGTGGGGGAGCCACTCCAGTTTTATTGTTGCAAGACCTGTTAGGGTAATTGAATGCTGTTGAGTTGTCATGTTAACTTGCCCTTTTGAGATCACTATGTGCCCCTATCACCCTACAGCACCCCAGTCTTCAACAGCTTCCAGCAACTCTGCCTGGAATCACTTCATTGGCTATGCTTGACAGAGGCTCAGTTACTTCATCAATGGTGCAGGTAAAGCCACCACACTGTAGCTACGCTTCTAAATGCCCTTGGGCAGATAGCCTACTACCTATCTGTGAACCTCTACAATGCAGGCCATCTCCAACATCATATGTGATTATACAGGGTTTTCTGATCACAATATACAGTGTAAAATCACCATGTAGTCAGACAACAGTTAAGTACAGCAATAGCATACAGACTACTGATTCATAATCACTCCAAAAGCCTATCTTGGAAGCTAGTGGACATGTATAGGTTTCAGGCTTTGTATTGCTTATCAGTAGGTTACCTACATGAAAGATGGGGCACAAGCACAGATGGGATACATGCCTGCAACAATGCCATACCAACTTGCATGTGTCAGTCTAAGGCTTTGGAATGCTGGTCAAGGCTATTGGCGCCCCCATGGCGCCATTTTTAGGCAGGTCTCAGAGGTGAATCTCACCTCCATGAAATGCACAAAAGCGGAACCAATGAGGGTTAGGCTACTCAACACCAGGGGTAGTACTCACAACATGCACGCACTCAAAGCACCCCTCAGTATGGACATCTACATCTGTTCTGTGACTGGGACCTGTATAAGGCTCCTGTGAGCATACCGGCACTACCAGACTACAACCCATAACACACATTTCAGCCACTGAACATGGACAGGGACACACATGGAGGGGGTGTATCCATATTCATCGGGGATACCTACACCTCCAAGTTAGTGGGGCAGCATGATACCTCTGTGATCATCCATGTGCAGCTAACATCAGCCACAACTACAATGCAAACTGTGAGCTGCTACAGATAACCCTCCATGGCCCAGGAGCATCACTACAACTATCTGGAGACAGTGGTAAACATAACAGTCCTACCAGACACCCTGTTATTGGTCAATGTCAACTGCCCTATACTTAACTGGATAACCTACTCGAGTATTTACTTCCAGGCCCAGCACTTCCTGGGATTTATCACCTCATATGGCCTGTATCAGTTGGTAGATGGACTAAGAAGAGGTGAAAATATACTAGGAGTGGTAATCACTGACATGTGCAACAGGTGCACTACAGCAGAGGTAAACCGGTCACTGTTTAGGTCTGATCATGAACTATTCAGTGATGATTTCCACTCCCAACCATCTCCCCCACCCAAGGAACACACAGTGAATACCTTTCCTACAGCTAAATTCACAGTACTAATGACAGCGGTCGGAGGGTTCACAGCCCCCATGCTCAGGGATGACACTGCTCAAGATACAGACAGAATTACGAATGCACTCTATAAGCACCGACAAAGATGTGTGGGTCATGCCATCAATGGTAAACCAGGACTCGCTACTCCTACACAAGGACACCAGTCTGCTGAACCCCTGCATTATACAGGCTATACAACAGAAGTAGGACAGTAGTCCAGAACAACAGCAAATCCCAAGACATGCAGACGTCCGTGACCAGTATTAGCAAGATACTTATGTTACTCATGTAATCATCCAAGGCTGACATCCACAGGTAAATAGGCATGGATTTGGAATATGACCACAAAGGCTTCTTTGGCTATGTCAAGGATGTAAGCAGTAACACACAGATTTGCACTGTGCTGGTGCAATATTGTGCTGAATATATTTACCCTACTGATATCACCAACACACTTAATGATACATTTGTAGCAAGCTTCACCCCATACTGGGCCCACAACAATACCCAAAACGTACAGTATCCCAGACATCTGAGATATACAGGTGGTAATGGCCCTTTCAAATGGCATGACAGAGCATCAATGGAGGCAGATGGTGTCCCAGACTGCATCCTGCAGACACTAAAAGACAAAGTGACCCCCCGCCTAATATAGCAATTCAACATCAACCTCTACACAGGCTACATGGCCATTCACTGGTGCATGGCAACAGCTATTCCACTCCACCAAGGTGGTAACACAACTGACCATGGTAACTACCACCCCATAAGCCTGAGTAGCCTGATCTGCACGGCTATGGAGTGCATCCTCATGGCACTCATTAACATAGACAATGGTAACCTCCAGACACTTGACCCAACCCAGGTCAGCTTGACTGAGTACAGATCATGCCTACTGAACCAGTTTGACATCTTACAGTCACCTAAACTTTAGGTGTGGGGTGTGGTAGTTCACACATACTACCTGGACCTCACCAAGGGTTTTGACACCATTCCCCACTCAGGTATTATTTCTACACTCACCAGCCAGTACATACACCCATACATCACAGGTTGGTTTGCCAACAGGCGTACACACACAACCCACATGGTAAGCCTAGCAGCCTCCAGGTCCAACTCTTGACCAGTCACAACTGGTGTCCCACAGGACTCAGTCCTGGGACCCCTACTGTTTGCCATATACTTCTCTGAGTTATGGGCTAACACAGGTGGACTACAGCAGGCCGTGTTTGGTGATTACTGTAGACTGGGAGCCATAAATGACAGTCCAGCTGTCACAGACATCCTTCAATGGGCCTCACATAGACCAACACAGGGTGTCAGAGTGATGGCCTCCAGCTAAGGCCACATACTGCATGGTCATTCCATTTTGGGAAACTACACACACACATATTAACACGAGTGGCAGACACTATAATTCAGACGACGTAATTTGTATGTGGGGACTACATTACATAGTGATCTCTCCTTTGACAGTCATATCTGTGAAGTAGTTAGGACATCCGTCTATGTAGACCATCTGATTACTTAAGGGTTCGCATCTAAAAAGACTTAGATTATTGTGCCCCTTTACTCATCAGTCATCAATCCCATCATCGAGTATGATAACCCATTTTCGATGTACCTCAGAAGACACATCCGACAGCTGGAAGGGCCATGAATGTACCTGGCAAAGAGGGATAATGCCTTCAGTTGTGTGTACAATAGATGAGGGCTGCCTATGTAGGATGCACACAGTAGACCACCTATACATGACAATTTACAGGTGGTCGTGTGTGTGTGCCATCAATGTTTGCTGTGTGTACAGATGGGGAAGGGTGTCAGTCCATAGGTGCCTACACTGTCAGTGTGTGTGCTATACGTTCCCTCTTTGCCAAGGCATGGCCATACTGGGCACGCCTCCGTCTGCCTACTGGGGCTGGCAGGGGGTGTTCGTGGTCTGAGTCCCTCTGTGCCTGTGGGGCCCTTGGCAATGGTGGTGCGCTGTGAGGACCTTCATCATTCTGTCCCTGCTGCAGCTGTTTCTGCAGGATTATATTGTGTAGCATGGCACATACTATGAAGATGTGGGAACACATGCCTGGAGAGTACTGCACGGTTCCACCAGATATGTCCAAGCAACGGAACCGTGATTTCAGCATCCCAAACACACTCTATGATGATTCTGGTTTCTGCGTGTGCCTCATTGTGGCGTTCTTGCATGGGTGTGTGTGCATTTCTGATGGGAGTCATCATCCACGGTTCCAGTGCATAGCCAGCATCCCCCACCAGGTGGCCATATGGGATGTCCCGCCAGGCAAATAACTGATACAACTGTGAGGAATGTCAGATGTGGGAGTCGTGATAGCTTCCAGGGCTGCCAGCACACACATCCATGATAATGCCCTTGGCTTTGCACACGACCTGGCAGTTGATGGAGGGGTATCCCTTGTGGTTTATGTAGCACCTACCATGCTCACCGGGTGGTGTCTTGATGTGTATGTGCGTGCAGTCTATTGCACCCAGTACCTCCGGGTAGTCTGCCACATGGTGGAAGAGACGCATATTGCTGGCCAACTCCTCCTGCATTTGGGGGAAGTATATGTGCTCATTGGCATGTGGTAACATGGCATCCAGGAACTGATGGAGTACCCTGGATGCTGATGCCTGTGAAATCCCCATGATATCCCCAGTTAGCCTTTGAAAGGTGCCTGTGGCTAGTATTCGCAAGCTTACACATACCTTTGTGTCCACTGGTATGGGTTCCCCTCTGTTATTTCTGGCTCTGAGGCATGGCTGGAATAGCTCAACAAGTTGTTGTATGGTGACCCTGTCCACCCTGTAATGCTCTACTATCTCCAGATCATGCAGCCCCTGGCAGGTTACCCTGGGTCTGAACACTCTTCTCCTCCTCCGGTGCCTGATATGGTTGTCAGCATCATCCTCCACACCACTGTCAGTCTCCAACACATGCTGGTGAATCAAAGCTATGGCAGCCCTTAACATGTACATATTAAAAGTTCCCCATCTGTATACACTAATAGTGCAGAGTGTCTGGGAATACACCCGTGTGTGTGAGGTGCTTTCACACTTTATACTATTGTGCAATGGATGCTGCTGGTGTAATTGGGTGTGTATGTGCAATTCCAGCTGCAGGGTATCTTAATTATGGGTTTTACAGCAGGTACTGCTATTGTGGGGCCTTTGGTGTTGACTTACGCTTGGCTGCTGTGATTCATCTATTGGTCTTTACTTCACTTTTCAACCCGATTCCCCTCCCATTGTCAGGCATGCATCCAGCTGCCTGCTTTCTTGTTTTGTACTTTCCGAACCCAGGATTGTGTAGCGAAATATGCTATGCAGCTGATCTACTGCAAGTTTGCTTTGTTCTGCTGTGACAGTTCTCTTTTTTTTGCAGTAGGGCACCTCCCCTTTCCTATTCTGCATGTAGCTGCTAGCAGCCTTGTTAGCTGTTGTCTATGGCCCACTGTGAGTTCCTAGGTGTTAATTACTCATTTGTACTCCAATTACCATGCTGCAGCATTTCCTTATTGTCTTCCCATATCCTTCCTGTTTCAGCTGTGGTGTGCGCCATGCACAGCTGTTTACCGGATTTCGAGCGCATTTTCATCCACATTCACATGCACTTTCGGTTACCTTGTGTGCTCTCAGCTAAACAAAGCTATGGCTACTTCCACACCCCTATCCTGCGGCTTTGCTTAGCAACAGGCAACACGAATTAGCAATGCTCCAATGTTCTTGCAACTAAGGTGGTGCACCCCTCTCTTGATGTCATCTTTATCTCCAGGCCACACCTCGGTGTTGTACTGCTACGCTGTGAAGTACATCCTTACGCCAGCAGGGATTTTGCAATTCAGTATTACTTGTCTCATTGGCATGGCATTGACCACTAATTCCTAGTTACCGAGCAGAACACTCTCACAGACCCTTAACAACCCTTGTGCCATGGTTGTGGTGTAGCATGCGTGCCACTGACTATTATGGGGAATTCATGAAATGTATTACATTGCAGTTTTATTACATATAAATATATTTTCATTGTGATCCAGTTTGCGCACCGATGCACTGCGACTTTACTTTGCGTTAGTGTAGCCATGACATTAAATGTTCTTTTTTATGTGTTGTGCATGTTTTTTTATGCCAAAGGCAATATATTTACCCACTGGCATATATTAATATTATAATACGTGAGTTTGGTCCTCTGTTATGGCTCCGATTTTATGTTTGAAAAAATGTAAACCATTTTTATTGGTTTACATTTCTGCATGCTTACGCTACTCCTGCACCACTTCATGAATCGCTATATACCTTCATTTGCATGCTACACTGCTGTGCATGGGGTAATTAGCATAAATGCACCGGGAGCTGCGCAGCTGTGGAGTACGCTGGTAGTGCACATGGAAACAGCTCATACCTGAATCGCTCGGCGGCCATATTTGGCATTAGATCGCCGACGCTACCCCTGCGCCTGGCACAAGCTTCATGAATCCCGGGATGTGTCTAATAAGATTGTCTAACATCATTATCCTTGCTAATACTATTTGTTTAATATCCAAAACTTCCATTTGGGTAGATCCTAACAATACTACAAAGCCTGAGCAGTTTATATTGCCCAAACACCAAACATTATTCCTTTTCTACTGTTCCTTAATTAACTCCCTTTGTCATTCTGTTTGAATTCTAACCACTGACAAATATATTATATATTTTATAAACTGTCTACCCAATTTTTATACAGTTTGACATATCTCAGAGCTTTTGATACTGTTCTCATTTAAAGCAGGAACTGAAAATCTACCCCTTGTTTTGTTTCTGCATCCTTTAATATTTGTTTTTGTTTTTTCTTTTATTCGACTCACAACTCGACCACCTATAGAAAAATCCATATTTTCACATTTGCATATTGAATTCACTCTTTAACAGTTCAAATCTATTACCTTGCTTAACCTTTTGTGGCATGTGTCCTATATCCTATGTTACAAAACATGCGTCTGTAGCATTTCTCCCCGGGCCTCCGCTGAAAATTGGCTTTGTTCCAAGTCGGACTTTCCCAGTAAACAAAAGTTAAATAAAATAAATGAATAAAATAAATGTCCTTATCTTCAGATCATTCAATAACATAATCATCTCCTGACCCCCCCCCCCCCACACACACACAAACACACCGGGACGTTAGGTCCCTTTTAACAATTGTAGATTCCTGGCTAACATTCAGTCATCAGATCTTGCACCTGAATTTATTCATCTAGATAGTTAAAGCACAAATGTCCTTGCTGTGGCTTTCATTAATAAGATGTGAGTCATCCCCACAATACTAACACAATTTGGGCTGTCCTACATATCTTAATGTTAACCTTACCCCATCAATAGTCAGCACACATTGTAAATGTTTAGTAACACTATTTTCATTAGCTAAAGTAACCCATGCCTGCAAAGCACCATTCCGCAAGCTTCTTTCATCATAAACTTTAGAAATAGAAGAAACAGCTTTATACACATCCTGAAAGTATAACATGATATCCATTTTAGAAACAATGTAATTCCTGAATTGTATAAGCATTTTTTTCTACTGAATGGTTAGAGTTCATTGGAAGATGAACTCATTTTATGGAAAACATGATTTTAGTGTCATCTTTGTCCAAAAACTTCTGCATCAATGTAAATATTCAAAATTAACATGGCAAAATGTTTACTTTCCAAAACATATTAAGGATCACATATCAAATATAGAGAACCCCAAATCATAATTAATTTATCTGATATATAATATCTATCAAACCTGCAGTCTGTTTTATAGATATCCTGACCATGGGACATTTTCTTTCAGCAAACTGTCGTAACTTCTCTTCAGCAGCAGCTTTCATTACTGTATAACTTATATTTGGTTGTTTAACAGTTGCATCATTCTGAAACTCAGCTCCATGTAGGGTCTTTCCTGTTCTCTTATCCTGTATTTAAGGGTTCATCAGGCCCAGCTTCCTCTGCACCACGCCATGGCTTCTGACCATGACAAAACTATTTCTTTCCTTGAAGCATCCTTGTTTTAATTTTTTAAGGATTACAATGTCCAAACCATTGATATCTAAAGCAGGAACAACAATTTCAATAACAAATTTATTGCTGCACCGAGAAAATTTTTTTTTCAATGTACCTCCACACTCTATCCATTTTCATCCATTTCTCAGGGGAAAGCACTTCAATTCCATACAAAACAGAGTACAGAAATTTCCCCCGGATCCTGGACAAATTTCTATTATTCAATATAAATATTGCATCTGGCTTCCTCTGGCCTAATGGGATTAGCCTAGTTAACAAAGCATGCATAAATAAACAAATAAATAAATAAACTCCTCCACTTTGAGACCCATCTTTATTTTAGCAAGTTCTAAAACATGTTCACTTCCCAGTTTTATTGAATGATATCTATAACCCCTGGTGGAGGAGATGATGTCTTTTATTACAGACACCAGATAGTTTATTCTTTACATGACTGACATCTTGATTAGAGTTATGATGATGTTCATCAAACTCTAGGGTTTCAGGGAAGATATCTGAAAGTAGCTTCTCTGTGACTATGTACAATTTTCTCACATTGGAATGCATTTTATTTTGGCCATTTGAGGATGGACCGTATGTACAATTCTTCATAAAATGCAGTACAGTTCCTTCCATGCTTTCTTTATTGGTTGTTTATTTCTTGTTTGGATGGGTAGATTTAATATACCATCATGAGATTATCAACAAATCTGCATGCCTTTTGAAGTCTGAAATGATATGTGAGTTTAAGAAAGTGAATTACTACTGTGTGCATGGTTATGCATAAAACAAACATTACAAGAATGATATAAGCAATTAACTATTAGACTGTAACAGTATGCAGCCACCATTTAATAAAAGTAACATGGTTAAAAGACAACTTTGAGAAGTTTCAGACTCTCCTTAAAAGATCATTTTTTTTTCTCAAGAATTGGGCTGTGCTGATTAAAATGTCTATTGTCAAAGCATATTCAGAGGGATTGAGCATAAACCTTTTGATGAAGTACATCAGAGCAGACATAATTTATGTGGTCTGATCACCATTGCTGGACAGATGGGTAGTAGTGGCATAATGAGTTAAACAGTGAGCACTCTTTGATACAGATGTGAGCATATCCTAACAGTACAGATAACACAGACATTAAGGTATCTAAAAAGGAAAACAGGAACATCCTAAGGGGAATTGAGGGCATTAAGAAGGTGGTATGCCCTGAGCTATAAATTCACTATCTGTAATTAGAACCTGGAGCAGATAATGCAGGGCAAAATGGAAGTGACTAATGTAGAAACACTTGTTAAGAATTAAATCACTTTTCAAGTTGTGTTTTTTGCAGTCTGTTCATTTTTAAAAAACATCAGCTTTAATTTAACAGCCCAATACAATGGAAGAATTAATGCTAATGGTTGTTACAGTCATGTCACTACTAATGTCATGTATATAGCACATTTTCTCTCATGCAATTGTTTCTACATATGAAAGTCCTCCATAAATTTATCTAAGCTGACAGTACCTCATTTAATCTAAGTCTCATTGTGACCATAAGGATTTTGAATGACAGAGCTTATGTGGTGAAAAAAGTATTGATTTCTGTAATTCCCTAATGGTAGCAATGCTCCTTAGTAATTACTAAAACACATGTCAAAAGCAAAACTAAATATCTCACATAAGCCTACATCTAATGGTCCCCTAAATAAAAACCCATAAGGCAAGCATGCACTTTACCTAATACTCTTGTCATTGGGGACTCCACTGTGTGACACACAGATGCCCCGCTCACCAGGTTGGACAAGGAGAAGATAACAGTTAGTTTCCTATCTGGAGCCAGGATCTGCAATATTACACATGCACTCAAGTAACTGTACCCCAGGCACCAATATTATTTCGTCATACTCCCTGTGAGTATAAATTACTTGAGACATTCCTCACTGGACTACATGAAAAGAGACATTATGGATCTCTTGTAATATTTATTACAGATGGTATGACACTTGCACTGAGCAGCATTCTACCTTCGCCAAGAATTATATCAAAGTATGAACATAAAATAATTGATTTTAATAAATGGCTTTGTTTCTGGTGTCACTCCAGGGGTATCAAATACCTGTCAGCATGGTAGAACATAGACAAAAGACCGCATTGCTTTGCCAAGGATGGGCTGCACCTGTCCCCCTAGGCTTTCTGATATTGGCTTAAACTTTATCCACCCCCTCGGAGCCTTTTTCTGGCTATGCCAAACAGACAAAACTACGAATATAATGAGATAGTCTACAAACAACCTTAGGGTGTTACTGTTCAGTGCTCAAAGCCTAAACAAAAAACTCCACACCCTTAAAGCTCTTCTTACTCTGGAAAATGGAGACATCTGTACCATGACAAAGACTTGGTTTAAAGCTGTAGACACTACTCTGGAAGTACAAGGCTACAGTGCCTTCCACATAATTAGATAAACAATGACACAGGCTTGGTCCAAATGTTAGCAACAGACTTACCTTCAGTTTGGTTAAACAGACTCATACCATGTAGTTCATCTACTTGCAAGTCACCATAGGTAAGTTCCCTGTTATATCATGGCTAACTACAGATCACCATCTATGCCTCTAGAGTCTCATGACTCTTACCTAGACTTTCTAATGATGCTCACCATCCAACCAAACACTATATTCATGGGTGACTTTAACTACCCCTCTATAGACTGGGAAATGTACACTGCCTCAAACTCACAGGCACAACGCTTCCTGTACTTTTTTTAAACAGGCACCCTGGAACAGATAGTGCATGCTACAAATAGAGGACCAAACATATTGGATCTGATACTCACCAACATAGGAGAGTATTGTAGCCCCCCACTCTCTGTGTGACATCCTTACTAGTGAGATCATATCACAAAGCTGTCTCATTTGAAGTAAAAATTAACCAAGACAATACAATTAGAAACTATTTAAAGGCAAACTACATCCTATTAAATGACAGTTTGCCAAAATTCAAGGCTCCACTCAGCCCTGAGACCACAGCTACCTATGCATAATTATTCAGAGACTAACACTACAAACATATAAAGTGTTGCATAGAAGCTGCTGTAATTACAAGAAATAAACCCAAAACAATTACTAAAAACAAACCTCACTGGTGGAATCCTCACCTAAATAGGGTCTATATAATAAAAGAAGCAAACATATGACCAAAATCAGGAAAAACAACTCCCTTAAAGACAAGTGCTCTCTTATGCAAAGAAACAAGAAACTAAGAGGTCTAATTAAGTCGAACAATGGAAACTATGATGTCCGGATAGTCTTGCAGACTGAGGATAATCAGAAGGTCTTCTTCAGCTATATCGAGGACCTTAGAGGTAACACACAACAGTGTGCTGAACTAGGAGTGAATGGTACCACCTACACTGAACACGGTGACATAGCAAATCTGCTGGACAATAAATTTGACTCAGACTTCACTTTCCACTCCACCCCCAGCTCCACCAGGTGAAATCCCCTCCAACACACTTCCCCTGGATATCAACAGAGACCAGGTGCTGGCAGCACTCGCTAAACTAGGAACACCACCTCATGCCCGGTTGCCTCCTGAGCAGTTTAAAACATAATCTATCAGGACCACTTGAGGCACTCTTCAACTACAGCCTTGAAACAAGTTACATTTCAAGTGAATGGAGGAGCATAACAGTGATTCTTCTCCACAATGGCAGACCATTATTTGCCTGATTATGACCCAGGGAACTTCAGACCCATCAGTCTAACAAGCCATATGCAAAGCTATGGAAATAATTATCATGGAAATGATAAATGAGGACATTGGCAACCTACAGACACTGGACCCATCCCAGTTTAGTTTTGTTAAGGAAAGGTAATGCCTACTTAACCAGGATGACTTCTTTCAGGGGGTCATCAAGGCAATGGACAAGGGTAAAACAGTGCATACAGTGTATCTGGACATGGCTATGGGATTTGATAGAATGCACAACTCAAGCATTCTTAACAAGCTCTCTGAGATAGGTGTAAACCCTTACATAACTCACTGGATTGCCAGCTGGTTCACACACTGCTCCCAAGAAGTCAGGATCAGTGAGACCACCTCCACCAAGTGACTGGTCACCAGCAGAGTACCCCAGGGCTCTGTGCTGGGCCAGCTCCCATTTAGCATCTAAGTCTTGGAAGTCAGGGCTAATGTTAAAGGCCTCTGGCTCACAAAGTTCACAGATGACTGTAAACTGGGAACCATTATTGATTACCCCCAAGACACAAACATCTTGTAAGTGGGTGTAACACAGACAAATCATGGGTACCAAAGCCATAGCCTAAATCTCAATGCCAAAAAATGCATTATAATGTCCTTTGGGAAGCTATCAATGCAAGTTAATTACTCCATCAATAAAAGGCCCCAAAGATTCAACCCAGCGTGTTAAGGGATCTGGAAATATATGTAGACAGCAAATCTGGCCCTTGACCAACATGTAGCTAAGATAATAAGAAAATTATTCTGTGTTGCTCAGCTTATAGGTAAGGGTATAACATCCTGGTCCAAGGAAGTTTTTGTACCACTCTACACAGCCCTTAGCAGACCTAACATTGAACACAATGCCCCGTTTGTCATGTATGAACCTGACACTTGGTACAGTTGGAATGACCACAAAGGTTTCCCATCAGGAGAATTCAGCACATGCATATTTTGTCCTACCTACACTGATCACTTAAAGGCTGTGTTAATGTATTCAGTCTATTATAGGCTGCTAAGAGGGGATCTTTTCCTGGCTTACAGTTTTGATGCATTTGTTGCACAGTCACAAAACAACCAGCACCAAAAACACTAGATCCAGGGATCTGAACTTTGCTTGTGACATAAACAGAACATGCTGGAAAAGCAGATATGTGTCCCAAAAGATCCCTGCACTGTGGAATAGGTTCCCCATCTATGTAAAACAGAGTTCATCCCTGACCCTACTCAAATAAAAACCTTGACAATTGGATAGGAAAGTCTAAACAAACAGCACCAAAATCACTAGATCTAGGGCTCTGAGTTTTGTTTGTGACATAAACATAGCATGTTGGAAAAACGGATGTGTCCCAAAGGATATCTGCACTATGTAATAATATGTAAAACCGATTTCATCCCTGACTCTATTAAGTGAAACCTTGACAATTGGATGTGAAATTGTAAATTTACCCCCAGTCTGGTGCCCATGTCCGTTATAGACAGAGGCCATCAATAAGAAAATATTATCCTAATACCCCCGACAAATTCT
This sequence comes from Protopterus annectens, assembly GCF_019279795.1. NCBI lineage: Eukaryota > Metazoa > Chordata > Ceratodontiformes > Protopteridae > Protopterus > Protopterus annectens. The sequence goes on from NC_056727.1 coordinate 239,746,083, forward strand.
TAGCTACATGCCTATTAACATGCCCCCCATATGATACTTGGGACCCAGATGGTTTGGAGTTCATGGTTAGGCTTGTAAAAGTCCTAGTGGTTGCTAGCCTAGTAGCAACCTAGAAACTTGTTGCTAATGATTCCAGTAGTGTGTATCCATTGTTTTAATTATTTTGATCTGTCTATTGGGTTTTGTTTTACTTCCTCTAGTAAAAGTATTTTTTACCTTTAACAATAATGTAGCACTGACTTTATGTCAACAGCCTGATAAAAGTTTGGGATAGTACTGACCATTTGCTGAAACTTGCTAATATCCCACCTCTGACCCCTTTTGCCATCTCATTGACAATGAGGTCAATATCTATTTTGTCATGCATTTCTAGGGCTCTATTAACAATCATGATTCATGATAATTGGACAACAAATTGACTGTATCGAACAATCTTATTTAAATGTCCACCCTTCAATTCCCATAAAGTTGTTTTAGACTTGGTTCATAAATCCTGATATTGAGTGCAACATGATTACACATTTAGTCACTATTCTACTTATATCTCCATCAAAGAAGGCTGTGACTCCTCACTCTAGGAAAATGTATTCAATTAAACAATTCAGAAAGGAGGACCTTGAGTTGTAATGAATAATTATAATCTCATGTGTCTTTTAATTCTCCTTATTCAAAAGTAAATAAAAATGCATCCATTCACAACTTTTAGTTTGACTAGTAAATTTCAGTCTCATTTCATTCAGCATGGTACCATGCAAACTATGAATCTGATACAGCACATCTAGATGAAAAATACATACCGTATCAACCAATCTAAGGTAGAGTGTTGATTCAAATTAATTAAAACTTTCAAAGTATTTGAAATTGTCTGCCATCATAATCTTGCAATTAGTGAACTATGGTTTTATATCTATGTTTACATTGTAGTTTAACAACTACATATGTGAAAAGAGGTCCATCGTTCAAATGGAATGGTGATCTCTTTCCTGCCTTACCAGTAAATGAGGGAGATCTTTACTGCTTAGAGTCAAGTCTTATTCTCCTAATTTTTTTTTGTGAATTATATAGTTAATCACAATGAGAAGTTAAAGCTGACCTAGGATGCTTAACAATATTATTTCTGCAGATGATGAAAATGATACAGTAAAGTCAAAGCAGATACTATATTCACTCAATATGGCTCCAGCTTAGTGCTATGAGACTGCATCTCATTATCAAGACGAAGTCAAAGTTATAGTCAAATCAAAAGAAAAAAACAACAGATAATTGCATACTCTAGCAGATATTCCCTTAAACTATTCAAAATGTAATGCATGCTATCAAATTATCTTACAGCAGAAGCTAAAAGACTTAATAGAATTAATGTATGTATTGCAAAACTTGACTACTCACTTTTCATTGTATTATCTTTCTCCATCCTTTCAAAGCGCAAATTCTGAACACTGTTTTAAGTTTTGCCAGTGACTTCATCACCCTTTTATATGAAAGAGAACAATATTGTATCATAGGATCATAGGATTATAGGAGGTTACTAGCCTATTGGCCCTGAGGCCCTTATAAGCTTAGCCAAGAGTTTAGCCCATGTTTAGACAAATCAGCACCTGATGCCCCTGTCTAGCAGGGACATGGGTGAAATCCCAGGGGTATATTTTCTGTTTCCCATCCAGTTATCCAGGTTTTACTTAAAAAGGGGTAAAGAGGTACTCTGCCTGATGTGGAGAGGGAGTCTATTCCATAGATGGGAGAGTCTATGAGACACAAATCTTTCTCACCAACAAGTCTTGTTGATATCACAGTCTAGGTTGAGGATGCACGTGCGGGCTACTCGAGTGGAGCTTGACTTGTGGATATGCATCAGTTCCATCAAGGTGGGGTCTGTGAACATCTTGTATGCCATACAGAGGTCACCTCTGAGGAGTCTGTATGAAGCTGAGTAGAGGGATTGGACCTTTAGTCTATCTGTGTATGGTAGAAGTTTGAGGCCCTTGATTCTCCTGGTGATGAACCTCTGTGGTCTCTCTAGCTGTTGCATGTGTTTTGCGAGGTACATACCAAAAGAGGCATTGTACTCAATAATGGGCCTTATATGGTAAGAATACAGGGATGTTATGCCCTCCATGTCCCTGGATGAGATACCCTTACTTATGAGGTGGGCCATGTAGAAGGCTTTCCATACAATGGAAGCAACATGGTGTTCAAAAGTCAGGTTGCTATCAACCTGGGTACCCAAATCCCTCACAACTGATTGAATGCTGAGGACATTGTTATTAATGTGATATTTTGTGTGGACATCACTCTCCCCAAATGGGATGATGATGCATTTTTTGGTATTCAGCTTGAGGCCATATTTCTTGCACCAGTTATTTGTCTGGGTGAGATCCTCTTGGAGGATGTTCACATTACTAGGGGAATTGATAACAGCACCCAACTTGCAGTCATCTTGATCAGCCATAGCCCACTGGTTTTGGCCTGCACCTCATAAAAGTATATCCCAAATAACAGAGGCCCCATGACTGAACCCTGGGGTACACCACTTTTTGCAGGTCTACTGCTTGAGGTGGCTTCCCCTATTGAGACTACGTGAGTTTTATCAATGAGCCAGTTTGCCACCCATCTGGTAACATATGGATTGATGCCTAGTTGAGAGTATTTATCTATTATGTCTGAGTGGGGAGTAGTGTCAAAGGCTTTGGACAGGTCAAGGTAGGCAGTGTGCACTATCTTCCCCTCATCCATGGCTTTGATGACTGTCTCAAAGAAGTCAACCAAATTTAGCAGACATGACCACCCCTTGACAAAGACAAACTTTGTGGGATCAAGTGTTTGGAGGTTGCTAATGTCCTTGTTAATGAGGTCCATAATAATCTGTTCCATGGCCTTGCAGATCTGGCTAGTTAGGCTGATGGATCTATAATTTCCCAGATCGGTGGACGCTCCACCTTTGTGTAAAGGGATGACAGTGGCTGTCCTCCACTCAGCTGGGAGAAAGCCAGTACTCAGGCTTTGGTTGGATAGGTTGCCTGGTAGTGCTGCAAGTTCTTGCCTGAGTTCACGTAGGATGCAGCCTGGGATGTTATTGGGTCTCATGGAGGCTGTATTTTTTGCCTTTGAGAGAGCAGTGATGTCCTGTTCCCTAGATATAAGAAGAAGGGGCAGGTACTGGGGATATCCTGATTTACTGATGGGGGGGGGGGGGGCAGAGGAGTGAAGTTTTTTCTGAATCTGTCAGCCAGCAAGTTTGCTATTTATACAACATTTGTATATGTGGTGTTCTTTACCACTAGTTCTGAACAGATCTGGGTGCTTCTTTTGAGGTTGCAGACATATGTGAAGAAGGCCTTATAACTGTGTCTAGTAGATGTGACCAATTTGGACTCGAAGTTTGCTTTAGAGGATTTCACTAGTGTTCTTATTTGCTCATTCAGGCTAAGGAGACATTGCTTCCAATTGGGCAGCTGCCCCTTATTGGTCTTGGACAGCAATTGTTTCCTTTTGTTATAGAGTTTATTTATTACAGATGTCCACCAGACAGGCTTACTTTTCCTTGAGGAGGAGGATTTAGTCCCTGTTAGGTATTCCTGATTCCATGCATAATATATAAATGCTCGTATACTGCTTTGGTGTAGTTTTGGATATTGTTGCCAGTTCCTACGGGGGAGGGCTATAAAGCTGTTTATACCATCCATCAGGAGGCTGTAATCAGCTTTGGAGAACTTTTTATGTCTGATCCCAGCTAGAGGGGAGTTGGGGGAGATGGTGACTTTGAAAGTGACCGCTTTGTGCTCGGATCTTACAAGGATGATGATAATACAGGGATGCTCCAATGGTTACCCTTGTTGGTTAGTACCAAGTCCAAGATATTATCACCCCTTGTGAGGGTATTGACTAGCTGTTCCAAGATGTTTGCATTGTCAAAATCAAGGAATCTCAGGGCATTTGTGTTTTGGTATGAGTAGTTCTAGTCTATGTTTGGCAATTTAAAGTCACCCAGGATCAGCATAAAAGGCTGAATCTTGATAGATTCAAACAGGTCCAAATAGGCAGATCGGGCATCTTGAATCAGATTTGGGGGCTGGTAGCTAGCTATGATTTGAATAGGGGTCTTATCAATGTTTACTGTACCTGGAGTGTCTCCTGTGCATCATACTGTTTGACCAGCATGGAGACGTGTATGCCTTTAATTTATACTGAAACTCCACCCCCTTTGGCTTTACTACCCACAGTTTGGGGTCTGAATGTAGAATAGGATGAGTAACCAGGTAAGGCTGAGGTGCTCTCCACAGCTTTGAGCAAGGTTTCTGTAACTGCACAGATGCCAGCATTTTTCAGGGTTAAGAATGCTTAAAATGAGTGTAGTTTCATGTTTAGACTCCTAGCATTTATCAGCATGACCTTTAATTTGTGTTTTGTTGAAATTTTTATGTTGGTAGTTATACCCTCATCACTTTTCCTAAAAAAGGCACTATAGGGGAGGCAAGAGCCTTTGCCAGAAGCCTGAAACTCAGGTGCGACATATTTAGGCCATCTTTAGCAAAGCAACGTGGTCTGTTGATCATATCTTCCCAGGCTTTCAGGTACTGGGGCCCCCTGGAATGATAGCAGAAACTAAGCCAATTGTTAAAGTCAGTCATTTTCTGTTTGTATTGTGGCACCATTCTGGATGATGGCAGAATGCTGCTTAAGGCTAGGGACATACTTGCTTGGGACACATATTCAGTGAGCTCAATCATGTTTGTCTTCATAAAGTCCAGAGAGGTATATCTCAAGTCATTCATGCCAACATGGACTATGACATAGTCATAACCATACCTGTTGAGAGACTTGAGTGCATGTGTGTTATGGTGGATTCTGACACCTGATAGACAATGAACCGTGACTTTCTCCTTATCCAACCTGGTGAGAGGCACATCTGTGTGTCTCAAAATGGAGTCTGCTATGACTAATATGTTGGGTTTATGGTGAAGCCTTAGTAGTTGTGAGGCATATGTGTGTGGACTATGCATGTTATGTGGTGTGGAAGGCTGTGGAGATCGCTTGAGTTTTTGCCTCAAAGGTCTCCTTTGTTTGGGTATGTTTATGTGAAAGACCTCCACATATGTAGATGTGTGTTGTGTAGGTGTGGGTGGTGTTTGAGGTGTAGTGATTATGTTGACAACCTTTTCAGTGCCAGATATACTGGCTTGAGGGGGAGAGATCTTGGACTCTAGGTTCCTAATGTAATTGCATCTCTCACAAATTGTGTTCCTAGGTGGTAGTAGTAGATGGTTGTCTGTGTACATGAAGCAGTTGCTACACTGTCTCAGGATGCCCATATCAACCAGACTGGTAGGAGAAACTGTAGGAAATTGTCCAGCCATATTTGTCAGAATCTGAGGGAGAAAGGCCAGGGAGAGCTAAGGGGTGGGCCTAAAGTCCAAGTGCTTAAACCAAAACTAAGAGCTTAAAATAACACTTAAGAATAACACTTAACAGTTTAGATAGGCTATAAGCAAGCAGTAATAAATGTAACAGAAAAGATGCAGTTGAACACTTCAGAGAACAGACAGCAAGCAGCAGGAAGTAGTAAAGCAAGATGAAGTAGCAGAATAGTAGGAAGAAACACAAATTAGAAAAATATAAGCAGCTGAGTAAAGTTTATATATATATATATATATATATATATATATGTGTGTGTGTGTGTGTGTGTGTGTGTGTGTGTGTGTGTGTGTGTGTGTGTGTGTGTGTGTGTAAAAAGGGAGAGAGCAGGAACAAAAGATAGTTCAAGGTTAAGGGACTAAGAGGTTTGACCTTCCCAAATGATCTCTGTATTAGGTAGAATGAGCTAAAGAGATGGGACTGGGAGGAGTGCCTCAGATTAAATTTACAGAAGGGGTGGGCGACTACAAGAGCCACCAACTTTAAAAACACAACAGCAGTAGAGTGGGAGGGTGGGTAGAAAAAGTTTTCAGCACAGATCAGAATACAATGCCAGCAAATATATAAATAATTCAGTCAAGCAAAAATAAGACAGTGCAGAACTCTGAACAAAGTGCCAAAATATACTTATCAGCTTTATATTTCCAGATTGTTTGAGAAGCACTCTCAGTCAAAACACAAGGAGATTCTAGCAATGATATGTAGGGATTTACAAAAAGAGAATATTTTTATACCAGCAAGCCTTGAGACAATCAAATAACACAAAAGCTGTTAGACCAATTTTACCAACTTTAAGAATACTACAGCAATAGGGTGGGAAAAAAGGTTTCAGCACAGATCAGAATACAACGCCAGCAAATATATAAATAATTCAGTCAAGCAAAAATAAGACAGTGCAGAAATCTGAACAAAGTGCCAAAAATATACTTATCAGCTCCATATTTCCAAATTGTTTGAGAAGCACTCTCAGTTAGAACACAAGGAGATTCTAGCAATGACTTGTAGTGTGTAGAATGTCAACTCATCATAAGTAAGCCAACTTTATTAATAAATACTCAAATTATTACAGGTTATACTTGCTTTCAATTTATGACATCTTAACTATTGATCTCTTCAGGTGACAAAATTGTCTATATCATCTTATTTTATGCTTGACTAAAAAAGGAGAAATTATTTTTCTCTTTTCCCAGTTTATCAAAGGTTTGGAAGACAGATTATTGCTGGAATGATCTACATATCCTATTAGAAATGAGGAACACATGTTAATCTTTTAAATGTTAAAAGAATACTTTTTGCAGGAATTTAACTCTTAATATTTTACTGATTTTGGATACATTTTCTGCAGAATAGCTAAAAATATCAAGGCTATGTATCCAATTAATATAAATTTTACTGTGCAATGGACAATTAATTTTTTTTGTTTGTTTGTTTTGTTGATTATTTTCCTCTTTGGTTCATCACTGTTTTCATACTTTTCTGTTAACCTGTTTTATCAGTTCCTTTTCTGAAAAAAAAATAAATAAATTGCACTATTTATATGAAACATCATTGCTTATTTTTCTGACATGTACTTTTTTCATTTTATGTATTGCTTGGACCAGGTCAAGACTCGGAAAACTCTTTGGACCAGTTCACTTACCTGGTTAACGAACAGACAAGCAAACAAAAAAGAGAAAAAGACACATCTGATTAACAAAATGAATTTAAAGAGCAAATAACAAATACATTAATTAATTAGGAATCATTTATTATTTTACAATTCTGGAAACTTTTCTTGTGAGTTAATTATTATAAATGATATTCATAAACATGGTATACAATTATGTAGAATAGGTGGACAATGAAACTCATGCACCATGACTCCACACATCTGATAACATTTCTGTAGATGCCACTGTATATTTGCTTTAAAGGAAATGCTTAACTGCACACCTGAAAAGAAGCAGTTATGCAATTATTATGTAAATACGAATCCATAGTATAGTCCTCAATTCATAAGCAAATTGCAGGCTATACTCTAGCGTAGGAAAGGGAGGCTACAGAAGCTTAGTGATGGGCAGCATACTATAAACACAGCAAAGCACTGTCTGACCATGATTGAATGGGGATGGATAGGACAGCAAAACAGAGCTTTGCAGCACCATTCCCAGAATAACAGTCACGGTAAGAAAAGGAAAAATCGTGAGATGTAACAGACTATCCCAGGTTATACTGTGGTGCTGCACTCAAATATGAACAATTTTGAATACAGTGATAGAGATGATGCCCAGCCAATGGAAGCAACTACTATACTAAAATAGAACATTAGCATATCATGTTAATGAGAGTTTCACTGCAGTCATGGAACCTGGGGCTTATCAGGTTATGACTCAGCCGCAGCATGACTACAGAGGTCTGCAAATATAGGAAATACTGCCTCTCTGGCTGCAGCAATTAGATAAGGTATTGTGCCTACTGTATCTGTGTATTTGTACATGTCTGTTAGTCTGTCTGCAGCTATTTCTACCATAATTCTCTTGTTGCTCCCATTGTGAATCAGATAACAGGACAGGTATTGTTCTTTGTCAAATTTCACTACTGCAAAACCAGTGGACCACATACACAGTATGCAACCTTTGTATGTTTATGAATACCAGGTTATCTATTTAAGGTTACCTCTTCCAAAATTTTTAAACAGTCAGATTAACATTTGTGTTAATAATGTATATTGCAGTTGTTAAGTATTTATTTTGAAAAGACATAAATGTTATTGTTTTATTGGATCAATTCTCCTTGTGACTTCACATAAAGTGTAACTTCCTGGCTGGACATTCCTCATTAACAAAATATAAAAAAGTAATTATTTAATTCTGGGGACAGATTTGCACTTCTCCATCAAATATCGAAGTAAATCCTGTTGCAGACTATATGCCTGTGCCTCTTCCTTAAGGCTTAAGGCAATCAATAATTGATCACACTACAGAGAAATACTTTGAGTTTTATATAGTCAAATCAAGTTGCTTTGTAAGTTAAGATTGCTAATTCTTCAGAAAGGCATACCTACTGGCATTCCAGCCTTTCAATAAATGCAACGAAACAATGTATGCTACATTTTATAACCATTAAGGTTCTAACATGTCATTGATTCTACCTTGACTGGTATACCTGGACAGAGAAAGATGGGTCTTGACTGCTGCTGAGTATTAAATGCACTGTTTGTGAATGAAGTAACTACAGGTAAGGTTTTCATTTCTCCAAAAGCAAACATGGAGCCAAATATATTAATAATGGGTATGGGGTGATTCCTATGGCATGTGAGCTATAGGCAGCTTTGTGTTAAAGACAAACTAATGTTTCAAAATCCATTTCAAGCATTTTTTAAATTTTAACTTACTTTCGCATTCCTCACATTTTTTTGTCATGACATGAATTCATCTTGCTAAATGTTCTAGAAAAAAACAAATGCTAGAAATGGAACATTTCTCAGTGTGTTTAATGTATGACATGAATTTCATCCCTATTCTTTTGCTGGCATATACATCTCATAATGGTAAAGAATTACTACACTAGGAAATATCTTCAGTCCCTCAAACCTTCTCATTAAGAAGTAAGTCATGTAGACATAGCTTAGAGTAAATGATATCAGCCATCTTTTTGGTTGTTTGACATAAAATGATTGTAACTTACATTTTCAATATGGTACTCTAAACACCTCATTAGGGAAAGCGATGCTTACATCATTTTCAAAAATCTAACAACACAAAGTAGTAAAATAAACAAAAAACAGCATGGATGCAACTAACTTCTTGTTTAATAGGTGAAGCACTTTTTGTTTGTTAAAATCACAAACTTCATCAGACCCCGATTGAAAGCGCCTCACCTATCAAACTAGAAGTTAGTTGCATCCATGCTGTATTTTGTTTATTATATCATTTCCACCAGTCCAACTTCACTTTGTATTAATGCCTTCTTTTTATGTTTAATAGTCAAGCTTTATTTTGCTTCAGGGATTTTTCTTAGCATGTAAACTGTGTGCTGTGGATTGTGATAATGGGCAATAGCCTTACTTGGGACTGATTTTATTTTATTTATGTTATTTTTTTTTTTTCAAGGGCAGAGCATTGATCTCCATGGCCCTTTTTCAGACTCAGCCCAGGAATATAAATGTACACATGTTAATACATGTGTACATATAAAATATCCCCATTAAAAAAGGTCAAGTTTTCACCATGAGTTCATTATCATCATATTCCTAGTTATGTGCACCTAACTGCACCTGTGTAATATAAATATAAATATAATGCATAAACAGAGTTGTGCTAAATGCACATATCTGATATATAACATCTCAAAGGTTGTTTGAAAGGTGGCTTTGGTGCTGAAAGTTATACTTAATTTTTTTTTTTTTTTTTTTTTTTTTTTAGCTGTCAAGTCAAGCTGAGAGCAAACATTACAAGTTTCTCCCAGCATATTTGTCTTTCTGTTGTCTTCCTTTCTTTTTATACCTGTACCAACTTGAATGTTTAACCTAAAATAGTGGCTTTTGCTCTTGGATTTGTTTTTATATTACTTGCTTTCATAGGTGCATAGGTTCTTAGGTAAGTACTAGGCTCTCTGCCCGAGGGCATCTATAAGCCTAGCCAGAATGTGTTGGCTTTTGCCGCACCCTTAGATTAATTCCCTGTGCCTCTGTCCAGCAGAGCCACTGCAGTGATCCCTGGGGTAAATTTTCTGTTTCCCATCCACTCGTTAAGGTTTCTCTTGAAGAGTGTTAGTGAGGGGTTCTGCCTAATGTAGATTGGAATCCTGTTCCAAAGTATGGGGAGTCTCTGGGACAGGAATCTATACATCCAGCATGTCCTATTTATCGTTGTGGTGAGGTTTAGATTCCTAGATCATGTGGCTATTGGGGATTTTTTTTTTTTTAGGTGGAGCATGTCCATCAATTCTGGGTTGGACATGGCCTTGTATGTCAGGCAGAGATCACCTCTGAGTAAGCGGTATGCAACCGAGTACATCTGGAGTTTCTTCAGTCAGGCTGCATAGGGCGTATGTTCGAGGCCAGTAATACTCTTGGTGAGGTACTTCTGTGGTCTTTCAAGCTGCTGCAGGTGTCTTGTAAGGTAAATCCCAAATGGGGCATTGTACTCTATGATGGGTCTGATGAGTGATGAGTAGAGGGGCACAATAACCTCTTTTGTTCTAGATGCAAACCCTTTTGTGATTAGGTGGGCCACATAGAAGGATTTTCTAACCACCTTGGCAATATGATTATCAAAGGAGAGATTACTATCTACTTGGGTCCCCAGATCCCTTATTACATTTTCTGTATTTAGAGGACTACCACATACGTGGTAGTTCACGAGTACTTAGTTTTTTCCAAAGGGGATGACTATGTACTTTCTGGCATTTAGCTTGAGGCCATGATTTTGACACCAGGTGTCCATCTCAGTGAGACCCTTCTGGAGGATGTCTGTTTCAGCTGGAGAGTCAATTATGGCCCCAGTTTGCAGTCATCTGTGAACTTGGTCAGCCATAGTCCTCCTGTGCTTGCCTGTATCTCTGACAAGTATATTCCAAGCAGGAGGTGTCCCAGGACTGGGTCTTGGGGGGCGCCACTTGTAACTGGTTTAGAGTCGAACCTAGAGCCTGCAACTTTCACCGTGTGGATTCTATCCATGAGCCAATTGGCAACCCATCTCATGATGTAGGGGTTTATGTTCAGGCTGGTGAGCTTGTCTATAATACCAAAATGGGGAATGGTGTTGAAAACCTTTGCGAGGTCTAGGTAGGCTGTGTGGACCTCCTTTCCCTCGTCTAAAGACTTGGTAACTGTCTCAAAGAAGTCCACCAGGTTTAGGAGGCATGATCTGCCCTTAACAAAGCCAAACTGGGTAAGGTTCAATGTTTGAAGGTTCCCAATGTCTCTGTTCATGAATTCGTTGATGATGCGCTCCATAGTCTTGCAGACCAGGCTAGTCAGGCTTATAGGGCGATAGTTCTCGGGGTCTGTTGTGGTTCCACCTTTGTGGATCAGGATAACTGTTGCTGTGTGCCACTCTATGGGTACGTATCCTGTAGAGAGGCTGAGTTTGAACAGTGTGTTTAGGTGAGGGGTTAGTTCATTTTGGAGCTCATGTAAGACACAGCCTGGGACACCATCTGGTCCCATTGAAGCTGTATTTATGGCTTTGGATAGGGCTGTTTTAACCTGTGTGTCAGTGATTGCTGGGGCACTACATTGTTCTGGTATGGTTATGGGCCCTTTAGGGGGTGGGGGGGGTGAAGTTTGCACTAAACCTGTCTGCCAGAATGTTGGCAATATCAGTCTGTTCAGTGTATTTTGTGCCATTCTGCACTAACTCTGAGCAGATCTGAGCATTGCCACTTAGGTTCTTGACATAGCTAAAGAATGCCTTGTGGTTATCTTTGGAGTCCCTGGCAATTTTTCTTTCGAAGCTAGCCTTGGATGATTTTATAAGGGGTCGTAGTTTCTTGCTGATACTAATCAGGGATGTCTTTCCTTCTTGGGATTTTACTCTTTTCTGCACTAGTTTCCTCCTTCTATTTTATAGCTTGTTTATGGCAGGGGTCCACCAGACTGGTTTCCCTTTTCTTGGAGGAGTGAGTCTTGGCTTTGCTTGGGCTAGCACAATCCATGCATTCTTACAGGTGCTCATAGAGTGCCTTTGTAAGGGATTCAGCAGCTTGGACAGCATTGTCCTTTAGCATGGGGGCTGTGAACCTTTCCACCTCAGTCTTAAGTAACGTGAAGTTTGCTTTTGAAAAGTTTTCATGATGGTTTCCTTGATGGGGGTGGGGGCAGAATGTAGATATCCAGATTGATTAGTCTATGGTCTGATCTAACCAGTGAGGGTTTGACCTCCAGTGTACAACACCGGTCGCCCATGTTGGTGATGACCAGGTCCGATATGTTGTCACCTCTGGTGGGGGTGTTGACCAGTTGATCCAAGGCGTTCCTTTCATGAAATTGAGCATTTCCCATCCCATTCAATGCATGCCTCCCACTTTCCAGTATGAGTAGTTAAACACACTTTGCCATCCTAAAATAGCATTCCTACCCTAAGCATGCATGCAGTGAACCTCTCTAACACTACTGGCTCAACCTTAACACTCTTCATTTCTTTGTAGCAGCACAAAAATCATCCTAAAATGGCGTAACATTTACTTAGTTATGACAACTACATGATAATGCGTCATAGTTTTTCTGACACCCAGTGGTTTGGTTCAGATTCTTAGTTTGTCTCAGACAGCATAGCTGTTTTAAATTCTCTCCATGACATTGGCTCATATGTAAAACAAAAATACATTATATGTGAGATGCTACAAATGAAAACTGTCATGTTCTTAAAGACCCACTGTTTATCTGCATTATGTCAAATGAAATCTACAGAATTATAATGAAACTTTATATCTTGTAGTTTTTGACCATTTTTTATAAGGCTTTGAATTCTTTCTTGTGACATTGTTCCATTTTTATTCTTATACATCAGAAGTAAGGAAATTTGTTATAGGGTTTCAAAGATATATATACCTCAAAACATAGCCAAGTCTGATATCTACTATTTTGATAAATTATTGAAAAGCTTCTCTAACACAGGTAATTTTAATACTCGGAAATATTATTATTCATTTTTGTACACAGACAGTAACAGAATCTATTTTCTTATTTTCATTGAAGACTGTCTTAATATAGCAAATCTTTCTTCTTTTATTGTAGGCAAACAGCATCAGATATAAATGCATTTCCTTGTTTTTGTATTGTTCTGCAGAAATAAAGTGAAAAGAGGTCAAACAACAACATTTTGCAACACAGAATCATGAATACTACATAACTTAGTGTTTGGCTCAGGTCTCAATACTGACCTTTGTACAGGAAATTACAGGTCGGGAGGAAAGGTAAAATTTAGGTCTCAGTTCCCCAAGAGGATTCTGATATGAATATGTGAAGGTGCCAGACACAAAGTCATGACTTCTAGTTTTTTTTTTTTTTTTTTTTTTTTTTTTTTGTAGGGAGGAAGAAACTTAGTTATAAATTGTAAGCCAAAACACCTCCACATTTTTGTAGTGAGAGATCAAAACTTTATGACTTACTAATCCAACAGTTTTTCAAAAATAGTAAACTGTATATTCATATATATGACCTTAGGGCATTTAGGACATAAAGAATCTCTTCTATTAATTCAGAATAATGCATCTATAACTTTTTGTTTGTGCATGTGTATGTGTGTGTGTGTGTGTGTGTAGCATGCATGCATGTGTGTGTGTGTGTGTGTGTGTGTGTGTGTGTGTGTGTGTGTGTGTGTGTAGCATGCATGCATGGGTGTGTGTGTGTAGCATGCATGCGTGTGTGTGTGTGTGTGTGTGTGTGTGTGTGTGTTCTTGCTTTAACATCCTTTGTCTTTAAGCAGTATAATGTGCATTTATTAATGTCTAATCCCAAGACATTATCAAGAATCCAACTGTAATACTGAGCTAACTTAACTTCTATTTACATAGCACTTTCCAGGTTTTCTGTATTGTTTGCACAAATGTGCATGGAAATCTAAACAATCCAGCAAGCAAGCAAGTAAATAAAACTGATTTTTAAAATGCAAATTAATTGGCTTCCTTTGTTTGATTTTTGCTCTAAATAAAACAAGAATATCTACTTCTGCTGCATTATTCCTTATCTTTTCAGATCAATATTGTATCTTTGCAAGCTTCATAGCAAAAAGAATTAGGAAGTTTAAAAAGCCAGAAACATTTTGTTGCACAAGAACATTTGGAGACTTTCAGTGGAAAAGGTTAAAAAGGTTGTCAGCGGTTTCTCTGGGGGCTCTTTCTGACAGTGAGCATGTGTTTCCTCCCTAGAATCAGCTCGCCAGTAGCCAGAAAGCTGCTTGTATTCTACAGGGGCTGTCAAAAATGATTCCAATCTGGAGATGCTGAATGATAAAAGAGTCTTTCAAACATAGTTTATCACTGCAGCATATGCAGTCCCAGAGTGAGTGGGCTCCTTAACAAATACGCTCAGTATAAAGGGTAGGGATAGTGTGGCAAGTCGATGTTGTGGCAGTGATCCTGTCACAATGTCACACTGTGCAAACCATGTGACAGCACTGCCAGCTGGCAGCAGTGAGGATAACACTTAAGGGAAAACAGTACTGAATATTCTCAACAATGTCTTATATAGGGAAGCAAAGAATAGCAAAACACATAGTCATAATAAAAACAAATATGACTTTTCTTCAACTGTTGAGTATCATACATGCATTCAGTTATATTGAAGAGAATAGCATAAACTTAGCTAAAAGATATAACATTTTACAGACATTATTTATGCAAAGTGGCATATCAAATTCAACACAAACCAGTACTGATATATAAAGTCATGACACTCAGATTTGCAATAATATAATTTACGACCACTGATATATTTATTTATTTGTTGCTCCCAGTTCTCCACTCACATCAAGCTTTTCAAAAACATACATATTTATTTATTGTTTGCTCCCGGTTCTCCACTTACATCAAGCTTTTCAAAAACATCATTTGCTTTATTTTGTCTATTTTCATTAGTTCAAAGTCAACTATGTACTTAGTCACTTAATTACGACTTATTCTCAGAAGACAGTTATATGAAATTTAGCTGTTTGCTAGCATTTCCAAGCTGTGTGTATTTGTGTGTGATATGCAAACATGTCTGTACTTATATAATTCCCATTTACTGCTCCCTGACAGACAGCATACTTTAAATATATAAGCAGATGTGAAGAAAAAGCCTGAATTGCTTATCAAACGTGTTCCAAAAGTTGCCTTCATTACAAGTCTTTCTTATGATGACTTCATCTGTATTCCTGATAAGTACAAATTGCTGTAGCAGTTAACATTCCTGCCTTATGGCTCTCAGTGCTCTGACTAGGCTGCTGGCTGGGGTTTCTTCTGTTAGGAATGTACATGTACTTTTGTGCCAGATTAAGTTCTCAACAAGGGCTCAAGTTTTCTCTTCTAGATATTAAAATACATGCTGGTGTGAATTGGAAATATTAGGATCTATGAAATAGGGGATCAAGCACTGACCATGACCTGGATAATCTGAGACCAATTAGCAATTCAGGTGGGCAAGGGGATGGCCTGTGTAACTGACCTCAATATACCTTTCCGAGGAAGAGGGAGGTGATCTGACATGCTATAGTGTTGGTATCTACTGCAGATGAAGTGCATAACAGGAAGTATATGAGGTTATGAATGTGTACATAGTTTTACCAAGCCAGCAGCATTCGTCGGTTGTGCAGCGAAATTTGCACATCCACAAAAGAAAGCATAAGTTCATAGGTTCATAGGTGTGTACTAGGCTAATGGCCCTGGAGCCTTTACAAGCCTAGCCCATAGAAGTGCCCTGGCATTGTGCTGCCCGATGTTAGTTCCCAGTGCCTCTATCAAGTAGAGCCACTGGAGTGATCCCTGGGGGGAACTTTCTATTTCCCATCCACTCATCAAGATTTCTCTTGACGAGGGTCAGTGAGGTGCTCTGCTTGACATGTATGGGAAGTCTATTCCAGAGCGTGGGCAGTCTCTGGGTTATGAACCTGTCCCTCCAGCATCTTCTGTTGATTGTGGTAATGAGGTTGAGGTCTCTGGAGTATGTGGTGTGGAGGGATTGGGATTTATTTAGATGTAACATTTCTAACAGAGCTGGGTCAGAAATGGCTTTGTAAGTCAAGCACTTATCGCCTCTTAGTAGACGATATGAGACAGAGAATAGCTGGAGTTTTTTGAGTCTGTCCATGTAAGACATGTGCTTAAGGCCTAGTATCCTCTGTGTGAAGCAAGCCCAGCCATATAGGAGCATGGGGGATGATTTAAAACAATGCAGTTAAGAATCCTAATGGATGCATGGATGATAGACTTCCAGAATAATTTCTCACCATAACAGGAAATGAATGGGTTAATCTATCACAGGAGGCTGATATTTGCAGGTAGTAGAAGAAAACTGAGGTTTAAAAGAATATGTTATCTGGAGATTGTCTACATTACCCATATGTGAAAGTACCAGTGTGTATGTGTATGTGCATGTGCATGTGTGTGTGTGTGTGTGTGTGTGTGTGTGTGTGTGTGTGACAGAGGGAGAGAGTGAGAGCATGTTTGCATTCTATGAAATGGACCGGTATCCCTATCAAGAAGGGTTTTCTGGCTTATACCTATTCCTTTTTTTGCATTAGGCTCTGTTCCCAATGACCCTGTAGAGGATAACAATGATATTCAAAGTAAGTGAAAGAAATCTAACAAACAACTAAAACTACAACAGAGTGGTAAATCTGAATTCCTCAAACTATGTTATACTTATTTTAACAATCATAACTTTAATTGATCAAAATAACAATGTACAAGTGTATCTATATCTGTTTTTAGGATATCTAAGACTGCATTTCTTAGATTTTTGGGGAAGAATCTCACATAGTTTATATTTGCAAGATTATTTATTATACACAGTTGGAAACCTAATAATATATCATTTGTGAATTGTTACTGAGGAGACATTAAAAGAAAAAAAACATTTTGTGCATTTACCAACTGGGCCGTGCTATATCTTTTATAAAAACAGATTATTTTTAAACATACACCCTTTATTAAACATTTATGACCAGATTAAAAAACAGCATTGTTTTGCTCATCAAGCTTTTTCCATTGCAAATAGAACTCCAATAAATTAGTAACTTAGACATATTTCCATTTTTGACTTCATCAGTGTTTATAATGTGACCCATGATCCACTCCCACCTCAAAGCTTCCACATATTTCAACAATAAATTCCAAGTTATAATAAGTAATGATAAAAATCAGTCATTGATCAGTCACTAAACCTCTTTTAGCCTTTGTAATTTCATCATATACAAATTCTTAATTTAAAATTTTATCCTTATGAAAGGTCCATCATAGCAACATTTTGTATAAGATTCTTATGATGACATTATCTTTTTAGAGCAAGACATTGACTCTCACAATCAGTTTGGTTGTTCAGAGCTTTTCATGAAATTGTAACGCATCTTTCCCACAAATTTCTCCTAGCATAATACAGAATGGTTAGATCAAGAGAATATCCATTTCACCTGTTGAGGCACAGACCTAGCTTTCCTGTCTCATACATTTTTATACATAACCTGGCATACTTGTCTCATACATTTTTATATATAATTCAAAGACATGCATCTGGAGCATTTCTTCCCATGCCTCCGCTGAAAATTGGCTTTGTTCCAAGTCAGATTTTCCAGGTTAATAAATGTTAAATACATAAACAAATAAATAAAAATTAAAAAAAAACATAATGGCTGGTATTTGCAGTTGCTTCAGAAATATTGTCCAGCAGCTTCAACATTCTTACTGATCAATCCATTGCAGGTTCCATTTGGCACTCTCATAGATGCTAAGTAGACATATTTGGCCAGATTCTATAAACTTCAGGGAACCTGGCATAATACGACAAGTTCCACACAAGTATTGCAGCTAATCAAGTAATATACCATTGTGTCCCAGTCTACAGAGAATACCTTAGTGCAAGGTAATCATAACCACTAATGTCAGTGCAAACACAATTAGTCATGCCAAATACATATTCAAGGAAAACCTGTCCATAATGTAGTACATGTATGTAAATTACCAGTACATATGTAGGGAAGGTATGCAAGCCAAATGGAAGCTTCAGTCATACGTGGGAAGTACTAAAAGAATGGAAACTTGCATCAACAGTTGTTTCTGAAATGTGACAAATATCAGCAAACAATAATGGATATCATCATGATATCCTGATGGATATATATATATATATATATATATATATATATATATATATATATATATATATATATATATATATATATATATATGTGTGTGTGTGTGTGTGTGTGTGTGTGTGTGTGTGTGTATACCCCCATCACAATTTGAGTAATCTGCTGTAATTCACAAAATTTCAAATAAAAAAAAATTAAGTAAGGCAAAGGGTAATCGTGGCCACATCACCATGGCTAACAGTAGCTAGCAATGGGTGCAGGACACATTTGGGAAACACAGGTATGGCAGACAGAAGAGGAAAATCAGTGATAGATAACCAGATGTGGGGTGAGGATAAAGAAGAGGGGTACGCAAGAGTTGGATGGAATAGGAAGGTCAATACTAGAGTCAGATGGACATGGGCCTTTTTTGTTGTTGTTGGAATTAGGTCTCATTTTTAGTTTTTTGTAAAATAGAAGGAATGTAAAGACACTGAAAGAGGAGGTGGGCAAAAGAGCAGGTATAAACATACAACAATAT
The DNA here is from genome assembly GCF_019279795.1 of Protopterus annectens. Lineage (NCBI taxonomy): Eukaryota > Metazoa > Chordata > Ceratodontiformes > Protopteridae > Protopterus > Protopterus annectens. The sequence continues at coordinate 239,764,785 of NC_056727.1, forward strand.
GACAAGACATGACAGACAAAGCTCAGTAATACACATAAAGGATAGGTAAGGTACACAGCACATATAGACTATATAACACGGGTCAATTAAAAATGAAAAACAGGGAAGGGATACATAACAGCCATGGTGTAATCCAAAAACACATAAGTACCAATGCACAAATCAGTGCTGCGATACAGTAAACCGTGAGACAGTCATACCAGAATGAGTATGACCAGTGGTTCATATGAATCAGAGAACACTAAATGGGGAGTTCTGTCAATGCCGTACACAATGGATAGCAAATATGAAGATCCAATAGGCTTTCAGCAATGAAAGTATAGGCCAAGCAGCAGCAAGGTAGATCAAATCGAGGGAAGGAAATGCAGGAGCAGTTGGAAGACTAGACCAACCCATGTGGCATGTGAAAGACAAGCAACTAAGCAAGTGCCAAACAGCAGTAATGCAGCAACATATTAATGTGGCTGTGTAACAAACAGATAGGTATACACACCACAATCACAGGAGAAATGGAATCCATATGTCAAAGACACATTTCATGCCCGAAGCAACACATATGGGTGTTGAGGTATACAATGTAGATGTGTGACATGCAATGACATTACATAAGTCAAACAGAAACAAGGCCCATCAAACATACCCATGTCAATGATATAGGTTATGAAGTAAATGGTTTTCTATATATAAATATATATATATAAAATATATGGAATACATGCGTTTGGTCATGCGACTGAATGTCGAACCACCGTAATTCCACATTTGTACAATATAAATAGAATTCATTTATATATAATAGACAGGTGACAATGTTTATACTATTTGATGACACTTTGAGCACATTACAAGTAATACATTTTGCATTCAGGATGTTTTTTAAGTAATCAACTTGTGGTTCTTTTTGTGAATGATAACATATGGATTATATCAAGTGCTTTACATATATATATATATAAAAAATTTTTTATAAACAATATATACAATTTTTAGAACAGGTTTTAATACTATTTGCTGTGGAAAAGTTTATACTTTGCTAATGTATTATAAATTTTATAAACTAATAATAATTTTAGCAAGATGTAGTAACCAGAGAAGATAGTAACCTGTATGGTAATTAATCAATTAATCAATCAGCTAACATTGTATTTAAGGCCATTTTATTGTGAAGTTAATGGATTCTGATGAAGTCTTGATGAGATAGATGAAAGCGCGCTCAATCCCAATTGTTTGTGTTATGCTGGTCTTGGTGTTTCATTAAATATATGTTTTTATTTATCGAGTGGCTCACACTACTTTACGGAGCGATATACATTCTGTATCTGTGACTGGGGTGTTGCTGGAGGATACCCTTTATGGTAAATGCAAGCGGACGACTATTTGTTTTAGTTTATTTTTTACATGCAATGACATTACATAAGTCAAACAGAAACAAGGCCCATCAAACATACCCATGTCAATGATATAGGTTATGAAGTAAATGGTTTTCTATATATAAATATATATATATAAAATATATGGAATACATGCGTTTGGTCATGCGACTGAATGTCGAACCACCGTAATTCCAAACTGTAATGACAAAACTCATAGGCGTGAACGCTCGTAATGTTGCCCAAAATGTCAAATTTGAAATTCCTGATAGCACAACTGCCGCAACAAGTGCTACCATGGATCAAGAGGGGGGAATATTAGCCTGGCCGGTGTTTGGTAATTCCAGGTTTGGCATCTGTAGATTCGACATATTGTGAACTTAGGATTCTGCTTTCAACATGTTCACGTTTGGACATCGGCTGTTAGCTCATATGCATGTAAACCATAATATATATATATGTATATATATATATATATATATATATATATATATATATATATTTATATATATATATATATAAATTTATATATATATATTATATATAAATGTATATATATATATATATATATATATATATATATATATATTTATTTGAACTTCAAAAAATCTACCTTTTTTCTATGTTTTTGCAGGGGGGAAAGCCCTCTCCCCACACCCCCCTGCATTTAACAACTCTGAGATCGCACTGCAGTGGGGAAAAGGGTAAATTTGCCAATGCTCACTGTACTGCAATCTCCATCTAAAAGCTTTGAGTTTTTGGAAACTCAATCATATCATCTTGATAATAAGAATTTCAAGTTTCTGAAAACTCAAGCTTCTGAAAGGCACCCATATAAATCTCTCTCTCTATACACACATACATATATATATATATATATATATATATATATATATATATATGGGATCTGTACAGATGCTCAACTGTATCTTTCACGGAATCCCAAACTGTTGAGCATACTTGCGTGAAAGTGCTTTTCAACGAAGCAGCACTTTCGTGTAAGTATGCTTGCTGTTCCAGTCATATTACAGTGTGGTAAGGGAAACTTCCCTTTTCCCCACTGTAGTGCGACCTCAGAGTGAGAATATTAAAGTAGGGGGGTGTGCAGGGTGGCTTGCCCCCTTGCATTCAAGTAGATTTTGTGGGGATTTTTTTAACATACTTTAACAAAAGCACTTTTTCGATGAAAGGCTTTTGTTAAAGTGTGTTCAGTGGTTTTGGATTAGGACTTTTGATCTTTCGATCAAAAGTCCTAGATCCATATGTATCTTTCTATACATATATATAGATATTGATATAGATATATACATACGATTAATAAAAGCTAAGGAATGCAAGCCTGTGCAAAGGCATGAAGCATACTAATGTTTGGGTGACGCACAAATACAAATACAACATAAACACTGATGGAATCTACTCAGTTGACACCATCTTGTGTGCATATGCCTTACATGTGTGTGATACCCATCACAGTGGCACAAGGACATATTTTATCAGTTAGCATACATGATACTGATGATACTTTACAGGAAGGTAAACATACACATATGCATATGCCATGTGTATGTGAAACATTTTGGCCAAACCTATAATTGGGAAGGAGATGGACAGCATAGACCTACATCAGTGAGGAAATGCTGGTAAGAAAAGCAGGACAATCATAGCTAAGTAGACACAGGGCACATGCACTGCAAGTCCTTACAAGGTGCATTAAAGCAAATGGCCAACGTCTGACATATGTGTGTAGTGCATTGGAAATGGATATAAACATGTCTGTGCACAATGGCACAAACTCAGTATTGTGCAACAGTTAATCAGCAAATAGCATAGGTAGACAAGAAAAGTAGGTTTTAATATCACATACTCGTTCAGCAAACATAATACAACAGGTGGCACAATTATTGTCATTGATATAAATATCACAGTACATGTGTAAGACTGATCAAAGGACAGCACTGTGTATACAAGTGCATATAACCAGGTATATATTACCAGGGTGGTAGCAAGTTTATCATATTACAGCCATATGCATGTACATCCGTGTATATCAACGCATATGTATTACAAATGCATCCACATGGACATGTATGTTAAGTCATGTATGCATGTCTTAATATAAGTTATGTTCAAAAAGACTGGTTAGTGCCAAAAGCAAGATGCAGACAAAAAAAGAGAGTCATGAATGATGCAAAACAAAGCATTGCCTCCATATATTCAATAAGGGATCAGTGAATATCAATGCAGTATGTGAAACATACATGTGCAGATCTACCTGTCACAGCACTCTAAAACAACAGTAGTATTAAACTGTGTATTGCTTAACATAATAATTGCCAATATATGGCACATACCAGGCTATTATGCCTGTGGGACAGCATGTCCCAACAATGTTGCGTAAGGTATAAAATCTAGGACATATCATGTGGTTAACAAGACATATGACAACAAAAATCAGCACACAAATGAGTACAATGCATACACATGGATAACATGTGCAAATAAACATACATGACTGACCTCACTGTGTTATATGAGAAGAATGGGAATAATGTAGTATTTGAATTGATGTCATCCCTTCTAAGTACATATATAAACAACACAAGCCGAACAATTTTGTCCTACTCATATTATGCTAACTGCAACAGTCATATCTATCAAATACAGGGCCAGAGTATATCCGACAAAACAATATTATTCTGCACCACATACATAAGAATACACATACATGTACATATTGAAGGAGTAGCACCCCTGCCCATATGGAACAATGCATGAAGTAATAGCATGTGAGGATCATGTAAATAATAATTGTAACTCAAACTGTGTCATACTGCAGCATCAAGATAAAGTCACATATAACCAGATATGTGCAGTGTCTGTTATGACATATGTCCAAAAGCATGACAGCACTATGCACAATTGTGCATAGACCATCAGATTTGGAACATGGAAAGCAGCATGGTGGCAGCATTAAATAAAGTGGATCACACAGACAATACTTACATTCCTGAGGGACCACCCTGACAGGCTCTTATATCATGAAAGATCTATCGACTCATCTTCCAGAAGGAGTCATGCATGGCCACTCCCACATCCTGAAAAAAAGTTACTCATCAGGTCCCTCATCTGCATCTGAAACACGTACCTCACTACACTCCAGATCCAGTCCCAGAGGTAAACAGCCTCGTATGGTGGTACATGTCTTCTATGATGGACCTCAAGAACAAAGTCATATGCAGGTTCTGGTGTGTTGTGGTCATCAACGTCATCATTCTCATCATTATCACCATTCTGGTCCTTGAAGTCCAACTTGGCTTGCAGTGGTCTGCTGAGTTATTGTCATCGTTGTCATCATCTGATTGGTGAGGAGGCATGGGTCCTACACTTTTTCGCATTTCAATACAGGAACAAAACATTATATATACATAACAGGTATTAACTTAAAATGAGGAATAAATGAAACTCCAGACATACATTACATAATTTACGTTTTAACTGCTATGTATGTGTTGTTAAATTACTGTCTGACCTTTATCAACTATTGAATGTTTTTTGATGTCAGGCATACATCCAGTCCATATTAAAATACAAAATAGTGTGTAACTTACACCACAGTCATATGCCAAATATGTCTGAAAAAAGCACAATCATAGATAAAACATGCACATAAATGGATACACCAGTTAAAACACATATTCAGTACATATGTATCTAAGCTGACATCATATACATCATTTGACACTGTACAATGTGTTGTTATGACAACTATGTTACAAAGCATGCCAGTAGTCATATGCCTATGTATAGTATAACACACTAGAGATTACACAATACACAATAAATTTTACTGAAGAAATATGAAGGGCCTGGAAAAGAGGTCAGTCTCACAATAGTGAGATGTATGTGGATGTAATACACACGGTAAGTCATCTTATATTGCCACATCTATCTACTACTTTACAGTATGCATTGACGTATTACAGAACACAAACACCTTAGAGCAGACATCTGAAACAACTAATTATCACTGTACTGTCAGATGTGTGCCAACATAACATAAAGAGGTTACATGTTATGCAATTAACAACATCACAAGTATGAAACAGGACACATGAAATGTTTTTTTCAAGATACATTGCAGTACAGTACATGTGTTGTGCCACCTTAATGGTCACCAGATCTGTCCAATAAGAGTTATCTGTATATTCTATAACAAACGAGATAAACATGTGATAGTAACAAGTGTAATGTCATGATTGTGCAACCTTCTTAACGTCATACTGTTTAAATATGTTGACACAAACAGAAGACCATGAATGAGTCAGTGTTCCCATCATATGTTTTCATTAAGTTACTCCGGTACATTACATGACATGCAATGGTCAGTCTATCTGCCATATTTCTGTTGTTACTTATACATTTTCTGGTGTATCAGCCTTCAGTTTGCATGAAAAGCACACTTGCACAGCTGACAGATGTATATATATATATATATATATATATATATATATATATATATATATATATATATATATATATATATATATATATATATATATATATATATATATATATATATATATATCCATAAGTCACAAGATGAGTATGCCATGTTACATCTAGTACATCCAGTATACAATACTGACATATGGCACAATTACAAAAGAATTGTTCCACTGCAAGTTAACACTGACACTAGACCTTTTGGAATGAGGTCCTATGTGTCTGCCTGTTGCTATGTAGGCCTTACATCAATGCCAGTCCCATACTCAGAGAGTACCTCTTTAGGTGCAAGACCCCCTATTCTTTATTCAATGTGTACCTCACATATTTGTGTTGAGGTGTCAATATAATATTTAAATTTCCACTATAATTCATTTTTGCATGCAACTGATATTTCACGTTGACATACTATGAGCAAAATATGTGTGGTAAAAATATACTGTAAGATTAACAGTCAATGAATACTGCAAATGTATATGCAAATGAGGAATTCAATGCAATGTGTAATGAATAGCTAACTGGCTATTTACAGAATCCATGTGGTTAAAATAACAGGTGGCAATTCTGAAAGCAAATCAGTTACCAGTGGTATACCACAGGATTCAGTTTTGGGTCCACTCCTATTTGACATACATTTCTCAGACCTTCAGCCAGCACTTCTGTCCTATGGTTAATTAAGTGTGCAGATGCCTGTAAATTGGGTGTTGTTATTTCATCTTCAACGGACTTATAATTGTTTCAGCACAGCTTACACCATGTTACCAACTGGAGCAAGGACAAAGGTCTCAAATTAAAAGTAAAAAAAGTGTAGCATAGTTTATTTTGGTAAATAAAACAAATTCCCGTACCATATAGGGGATACATCCCTCCAATCAGACACTGTTGTAAGGGTTCTGGGTACTGTTATTGATAATTCTTAATTATTTGACCGTCATGTCTCCACAGTAGTTCTGAAAGCCTTTTATCTGGCCCATCTAATTTTGAAAGGCATAGCAAATAGATCCAAAGAAGTCTTAACTCCGCTTTAATCATATCTTGTCTGACCCATTATTGAATATAACACACTTTTGGCATGTATTTATGTAAACATATCATACAACTTGAGATACCTCAGAGATTTATAACTAAAAAGGTTAGAGGCCTCTAAAATCTTAGTTATCGGGGGAAATTGACAGCTCTTTCTCTGTACTCAATCTCTTACAAATTCCTTCATGGAAGTTTATGTCTAGCTTTCCATGCCATGAAAGATCCAACCTAATTTGATCTCCTATCCCTTTGCAGAATTAATGGTACATCAGATACTCAGTTAAAGGAACTAAACCTACCTTCTTCAGCAGATAAATAAGACATGTTGGTGTGACAGAATCATATTCCAATGTATCTTTCACCTGTAGAACAAAGTTCCACACGTCAAGCAGAGTAGCACCCTTGCCACCCTCAAAATAAACCTAAATAATTGCATGAGCAAACTCAAATTCTCTCCTAGTCTATCTTGTCTTCCCCTCCTTGAGGCTAGAGAGAATTTTTGAATATTGTTTTTTGGCTAGGCTTGAAATGGCCTGCAGACTAGTTGCCTAGTACTTACCTATGAATGTGGTTAATGGGTGACATTACAACCTGATATAATCAGAATGGAATTTTGAAGCTTTCAAACAGCTGTTCACAGTGATAAGCACAGCAACAGCATGTAATAGTTAGAAAGTATGTATATGGAAGTCATACATATATAACTTTTCCTAAATAAATGTCAATGCCTACATTTGTATTATGCTTACATAATGTACTTATATATATAGAAAAATGTATTCATGATCATGAATATACTATGCAACATGTCAGACATTCAAGAAAACTGGTACTCCCTTGTGGCACACTAATAACAGGAAACTGTATATAAGGTAGTGTTAAACAAGCCATCACAATGCAGTTATACAGCTTCACAAGAGCAGTACCACTGAAGCCGTACATGCCAATAAAGGTCTACTCACAGCACAAAGACCTGAGAATAAACAAGCAACCATTCAATAATAAAGCGAGCAAGCTATGCACAACATATAATTCATCAAGAGCCATTGCTGTATACTAAACGTTGCAACCGCATATTCTGCATACAGCAGTAACAGATAAAGTAATTTATATGTAACACAGTCAATCCAAAATTAATATGCCATTTCAACAAACAGCACATGACCTCTATGTAAGAAAGCACACCTGCTAATAATACATAAGACAGCATTCCTTATAAAATTATGTACACATTAATGTTATGCACAATAAATCACTGCATATTGCACATACGTCACAGATGCATTATGGGAAGTCAGACATAACATTACATGTCAGAATGTCATAGGACTACACATTTAATCATGCCGAAAGAAATATGTTAATATTATTTCTGAAGACATAAAGGTGGAAAGTAATAGTGCATACATCTCTCCCTCCACTGCTCCTCAAGTCTGTGCCAACACTCTTTGCACAAGGTTCTGTTCCTGGCTCAATCTTCAGCAGATGCAAACAGAAAAAGATACAATGTGTTACAGCAACAGAAGAATTTTTTAGTCCAGTATATAATGACTGCTATGTACAACAAAAGAACAGTGAAATACATAGTTAATATTACATGTTAGCAAATAGTACACACAATATCACCTTTTGCATACTCACTCATTGATGGTTCACTCTCAATATGGTGCACACATGAAGATTATTGCAGTCAAACAAAACAGAGCTTGATTCAAACCTACAGCTTTCACCTGTGCTCACACTACAAACCAGAACTCTACCTGAATAGCTAATTGATTGAAGCCAAACTGACATCTATGAATATGCAAGTGAAGGATTACATACACTAACAAGTATACCAATTTATGATGAAATTGTATAAGTGTACAGATACACCTAACCAAATGTTTTCTATTCTGCTATCTTCTGCTATTTCTATTCTGCTATCTTCTTGTCTTACTTCTACCAAATGAAAATACCACAATGGTTTTTAGTTATATATCTGAGTTTCATATTACTGTCTGTAGTAAGGCTTAGGGAATGTTATATTTTCTGTTTTACATTCCCCTTTTTGTAAATTGCGATTATTGGCAACTGCCAAACTTTTTGTATATTGTTTGTAAATCTTTTAAACATTTTTGTAATTTCTTTTGTACTATTGTTATGGAGCTTTTCTTCCCAGGTCTCCACTGAAATTGGGCTACTTGCCCAGCCGGACTCTACTCAGTTAACAAATGTAAAATAAATAAAATAAATAAAACTTGTGGACAAAGGCCTACAAAAGTACACAGTTATTGTATGCTAAACTTAGTGTGGTGTTTTAGTGCGCTGTTATGTCATAATCAAAATTGTGTACACATGTATATGATTAATGACTCAGCATTGTAATATTCCTGTATCTACACATGCATGAATGCAAATTAATAAATATGTATGAAAATATAGGTGGATATCTATCTATCTATCTATCTATCTATCTATCTATCTATATGGAAACACTTTGGAACCTCGAAATACTGAAATGTCGAATTTCAGTATCTAGAGACCAAATTGTCGAATCTGCAGTTACGCAAAACCGCAGAATATCAAACCCGAGAATGTTGATCCCACAGTACTAATTGCGCATTAGGTAAGTGTCACTTTTTTAAGGGTTTTGGGGAGGGTTTGTGTGTTCGTGAGTGTGTTGGGGAGTTTTAAGTGTGGGTTAGGGCAGGTAGATAAGAGTGTGAGTGTGTCAGTGTTGAGAGTGGTGGTGTTTGTATGTATGTGATGTGTGTTTGTGCAAGGGGGGTGTAAAATGTGTGGTGGTGAGTTTTCTGTCTTTTGGTGTTTAGTGCATCCTCAGCGTTAGTACATATAAGTAGTGGGGGTGGAAGGGAGCTTGCCCCCTGCTTATAGGAAGGGTGTGTGTGTGTGTTTCTTTTGTTGTGTTCGTGTGTGTTGTTTTGCTTTGTTGTAGTGTCAGGAGGTAGCTGTATTTGGGTTTGTATCTGTGGTGTAGTGTTATGTTAACATTTGCGGTTTTGAATTTCATGGTTTTGGTTTTTGGGTTTGTCACTTTTTGGCTTTATAGTCTCGAGATACTGAAATTCGATATTTCAGTATTTTGAGATTATAAAGTGAATATATATATATATATATATATATATATATATATATATATATGTATATATATATATATATATATATATATATATATATATATATATATATATATATATTTAGATATTTATATAGATTGATAGACATATATATAGACATATATGTGATTCTCATTTTTTTATGGACTTATACATACATATTTTGGCCAAACATGAATTTGTGTGTATATAAGACATAAGAAGTAAAAGAAAATTACAAGTGCTCCCATGTGCAGTACATAAACTGCTATACACATTTAACATCACATTGTACATAATACATCCATATTGCATGGTGTGATTTGAAATGTTGATATCTGTAACACAAATGAATAATAGACTGCAACAAAAACACTACCTTTCATAATACATTTTCTACAATTGAAACATGCCTGTGAAAGAATATTCAAGCTGGCCAATGGCATATGTAATGTCTGCAGTGGGATTCAAACACCAAAAACTCGACTGTATATGACAGCTCTGATAGCAAATAGATCATTTGTGATGCTATCATTCTTATAAAGAAGAGGCATGTTAACATGCAATATTGTCATTAATACATAACAAGTTTCTATATAACTTCAATCATATGAGTAAAAGTTGATATTTAATCTTAAGTACACATATCCATAAGTCATGTCCATGTGTACAGCAAACATAAGTACATCATTATACACATATATCATAGTATGGAATATTCTAGAAAATCTGTGGGTAATAAAATGCTCATTTATCCAGGGTATAAAAGTAACATGTATCAGCAGACTCAGTTTAACTTTCATAGTTTACATGAATACATTTATCTGTACCTATAGGTTCATAGGTGTTTACTAGGCCAACGACCACAAGGGCCTTTTTAAGTCTAGCCATGCATCTCAAATCTCTGACAAGTTCTGATATCCTTGATAAGTGCAAGCATGGGCCTGGAAGATGAACCATTTACAGGTTACCTGTGACCATTAGAGGCATAGGTGCCAAACCAGGGATGAATTTCCAGTTTTCCATCCAATTGTCCAAGTTACACTTGAATTGGGTTAGGGAGGAACTCTGCCTCACATGGATGGGGAGCCTTTTCCATAAATGAGATAGTCTCTGGGATAATTACCTTTCTCTCCACTAGGTCACAGGTAAGGTTTAAGTCTTTAGAACAGATAATTCTGCTGCTATTTGTTTTGTGGATATGCAGGAGGTCCATCAGAGTGGGGTCTGACAATGCCCTCTGTGCCAGGCATAGATCTCCCCTCAAAAGTCTGTAGGAGACAGAATAAAGGGATAGAGCCTGCGGTGGGCTGCATAGGACATTTTACTTATGCCCTGTAATTTTTTTAGTGAGGAAATCTCTGTGGATGTTCCAGTTGTTGGATATGCCTGGTTACGTACATACCAAAGAGGGCATTGTACTCAGTGATAGGTCTGATGAATCCCGAATACATTAGAACAATGACTTCCTTGGACTTAGATGCCATACCTTTGCTTATAAGTTGAGCAACATAGAATGGTTTCCTCACTACTGTAGGCATGTGATGGTCAAAGGCTAGATTACTATCTATGTGTGTCCTGAAGTCCCTGACCACTGGGTCAACTCTAAGGGGTGTGTTGTCAATATGATAGTTAAAAGGGATGGATGACTTTCCAAAGGATATTATTACACATTTCTTGACATTTAGTTTTAGTCCATGGCTTTGACTCCAGTTGTCTGTCTGTGTCAGCCCCTCCTGGAGAACATTTGTGTCACAGTTAATGACAGCTCCTAATTTGCAATCATCTGCAAATTTTGTCAGCCAGAGGTCACTGACATTGGTCTTGACTTCAGAGAAGTTAATGCCAAAAAGGAGCCATCCAAGGACTGATCCCTGAGGGACTTCAGTTGCGACTGGCCTCTTTGTAGAGGTGGACTCTCCAGTTCTAACTTCTTGGGTCCTGTCTGTGAACCAGTTGGCTATCCACTGGATGACATATTGGTTTGTACCTAACCTCTTGAGTTTGTCAAAAATGTCTGAGTGGGGTATTGTGTCAAATCCCTTGGTCAGGTGAAGGTAGGCAGTGTGAATGATTTTGCCCAAATCCATTGCTTTGGTGACCTTTTCAAAGAAGTCCACCAGGTTGAGTAGGCATGATCTGCCCTTGATGAAACCAAACTAGGTTGGGTCCAGTGTCTGGAGGTTTACTATATTTCTACTGATCATCTTCATGATAATTTTTTCCATGGCTTGACATATAAGACAAATGAGGCTTATGGGTCTGTAGTTTCCAGGGTCTGTAGATGGCCCACCTTTGTGCTGAGGGATGACTGTTGCCTTTCTCTAATCATGAGGCATGAAGCCTCTTTGGAGGCTACAGTTAAATAGTAATTCCAGACGCCCTGATAAGTCATGTTGCATGCTATTTAGAAACTCTGGAATATTGTCTAGGCCCATTGATGCAGTGTTCTTGATCTTAGAGAGAGCATTAAGGACCTGTTCCCTAGTGATAGTAGGGGGTGTAATATTTGATGATATTTCCTGAGGGAAGGTTGATGAAGAGAGAGGTGTAAAGTTGGAGCTGAATTTATCAGCCTGGTGGTTTGCCAACTCCAACAGAATTATGGGATACTGTCATTCAAATGCAAATTGAAGAAGCTGAGAGGTATGGTGTGTGTGTGTGTGTGTGTGTGTGTGTGTGTGTGTGTGTGTGTGTGTGTGTGTGTGTGTGTGTGTGTGTGTGTGTGTGTGTGCATGTGTGTGTGCATGTGTGTGTGTGTGTGTGTGTGTGTGTGTGTGTGTGTGTGTGTGTGTGTGTGTGTTATTATGACTGCCATACTACATATTATATATTATGTTGTATGTGAGGACTTCCCATACTTTTTACGTGGGTAAAACAGTTAGAGATTTGAAGGAAGGAATGGATAGGCCAGCACTGCCAGAAATAAGGGGATACAAATTCATTTTACAAGGATATAAATAGGAATGTTAAACACGTTTTTAAAGTTGTAATCCCTAAAATTATGCTATGCAATAATAGACAAAGGGAATTAACATACTGGGAGAAAAGAAGAGTTATGCTGGCTGACCTAATGCAACTACAGTACCAAAGTTAAATGATAATACTTCTATAAAAAGTGCTTTAAAATTAAGAACATTTCAACAACAATCAGATACCTCGAGATTCATGAAGCTTGCGCCAGGTGCAGGAGTAGAGTCGGCATTCTAACACCAAATATGGCCGCTGAGCGATTCTGGTACGAGCTGTTTCCACGTGCACTACCTGCGTACGCTATGCCCGTACAACTCTCGAGCCTTGTATGCTAATTACCCCATGTGCAGCAGTGCAGCATGCAAATAAAGGTATATAGTGATTCAGGAAGTGGTGCAGGTGTAGTGTAAGCATGCAGAAATGTAAACCGCAGAAAATGGTTTACATTTTTGCAAACATAAAATCGGAGCCATGACAGCCGACCAAACACATGTATTATATTGTTAATATATGCCAATGGCTAAATATATAGCCATTGGCATAAAAAAAATGTACAAAATATAAAATTAACATTTAATATATATAGTTGCACTATCGCGATGTGGAAGCGCAGGGCAGAGGTGCGCAAAGGGGATCACAAGGAATATATAAAAATATATAGAATAAAACCGCAATGAAACACATATCACGATTTCCCCATAATAGTCAATGGCAGGCATGCAACACCATACTATGTAGCAAGGGTTGCTAAGGGGCAGTGACAGTGTTATGCACAGTAGCTAAGAATTAGTAGGCAATGCTATGCAAATGAGAGGAGTAATAGTGAATCGCAGATTCCCCGTTGGTGTAAGGATGCACCTCACAGCGTAGCATTATAACACCGAGATGTGCCCTTGAGATAAAGATGACATCAAGAGAGGTGTGTGTCGCCATTGCTGTAAGCACATTGGAGCATTGCTAAACTGGTTTGCCCCTAGCTGCAGGATAGGAGTGTGTCGAATTGGTCATAGCTATGCTTAGCTGAGAGTACACAAGGTAACCGAGTATGCATGTGAACGGAGATGAAAACATGCGTAAACCTGGTAAATGGGTATGCGAGGTGCGCACTGCAGCTGAAACAGGAAGGATATGGGAAAGAAATAAGGAAATGCTGCAGCAGTGAAATTGGAGTACAAATGCCTAATTACCACCTAGGAGCCTACAGTGGGCCATTGACAACAGCTAACAAGGCTGAAAGCAGCTACCTGCAGAACAGAAAAAGGGAGGGGCTGTACTGCAAAGAAAGCAGTAAAGTGTCAAAGCAGAACAAAGCTGATTTGCAGTATATCAGCTACAAGGCACATTTTGCCATGACTGGGTAGGGAAAGCACGCAGGGCATTGGCATAATAGTTATGGTCTTTAACTCATGGATACAAAGTAGATGGTTTGATTCTGACATCTGGCTATTGACTAGGCTTGTAATATTTTGTATAAGGTGGGAGATTGGCCTAATGGTTAAGGTGTTTACCTTACAGACACAAGGTGCAGGGTTTGATTCTCACATGGGGTAACTGTCTAGGCTTAAAATGGCCTGAAAGGGCAGGTAGCCTAGTATGAACCTATGAACTATGAACAAAACAAAAAAGACGGCAGGTGGAGGCATGCCTGATAATGGGAGGGGATCCAGGTCTAAAAGTGAATTAAAGGGCAAAAGATTAATCAAGGCAGGCAAGTAGATCTCCACAGTAAAGGTCCCACACTTGCAGTACTCATTACAAAACCCATAATTAAGACACACTTCAGCTGGAATAGCTTGTACACACCCACTGACATCAGCAACATCAGCATACATAGCACAATACTATATAGTGTGAAAGCACCTCACACACATTTGTGTTTTCCCATAGACTCTGCACCAGTGGTGTATACAGACGGGGAACTTTTATTATGTACATGTTAGGGGCTGTCATATCTTTGATCCACCAGCATGTGTTGGGGACTGAATGTGGTGTGGAGGATGATGCACATGACCACCTCAGGCACCAGAGGAGGAGGAGAGTGTTCAGACCCAGGGTAACCTACCAGGGACTACATGATCTGGAGATAGTAGAGCATTACAGAGTGGACAGGGACATCCTGCAGCAACTTGTGGAGGTGTGCCAGCCACACCTCAGAGCCAGAACAAACAGAGGGGAACCCATTCCAGTGGATATGAAGGTATGTGTATGCCTGAGAATACTAGCCACAGGTACCTTTCAATGTCCAACTGGGGATATCATGGGGATCTCACAGGAATCAGCATCCAGGGTATTACACCAGTTCCTGGATGCCATGTTACCACATGCCAATGAGCACATATGCTTCCCCCGAATGCAGGAGGCATTGGCCAGCAATATGCGTCTCTTCCACCATGTGGCAGAATACCAGGAGGTACTGGGTGCAATAGACTGCATGCACATACACATCAAGTCACCACCCGGTGAGCAGGGTAGGCACTACATAAACTGCAAGGGATACCTCTCCATCAACTGCCATGTCATGTGCAATGCCCAGGGCATTATCACAGATGTGTGTACTGGCAGCCCTGGAATCTATCACGACTCCCACATCTGGCATGCCTCACAGCTGTAGCAGTTATTTGCCAGGGGGGACATTCCAAATGGCCACCTGGTGGGGGAAGCTGGCTATGCACTGGAACCGTGGATGATGACTCCCATCAGAAATACACACACACTCATGCAGGAATGCCATAATGAGGCACATGCACAAACCAGAATCATCATAGAGCGTGTGTTTTTGGGATGCTGAAATCATTGTTCCATTGCTTAGACATATCTGGTGGAGCCTTGCAGTACTCTGCAGGCACATGTGCCCACATCTTCATAGTGTGTACCATGCTACACAATATGGTCCTGTGGAAACAGCTGCAGCAGTGACAGAATGGTGATGGCCCTCACAGCCCACCACCATTGCCAAGGGCCCCACAGGCACAGAAGTACTCAGACCACGAACACCCTGAGCCAGCCCTAGTAGGCATATGGAGGTGTGCCCAGTATGGCCATGCCTTGACAAAGAGGGAACGTATAGCACACACACTGACAGTGTAGGCACCTTGGGACTGACCCCTTTCTCCACAGGCACACACAGTAAAAATGGATGGCAAACACACAAGACTACCTGTAAATTGTCATGTATAGGCAGTCTACTGTGTACATCCAACATAGGCAGCCCTTAAGTATTACACACACAACTGCCATTAACACAAGGTAAGTCAACAACTGAACAGTATATTAAGCTATCAGCATATGTAGATACTGTATGTATAGATTCATAGGTAGGCACTTGGCCAACTGCCAGAGGCTATTCATAAGCCCAGCCAAAATGTGTCAGCTTTTGCCACCCCATTGATTCATTAATTGTTCCTCTGTGGAGCAGAGCCAATGGTGGGATCCCTGGGGTGCATCCACTGTTCCCAATCCACTCTTCAAGGATTCTCTTGCAGAGTCTTAGTGAGGGGCTCTGTATAATGTAGTTAGGGATGTTGTTCCAAAGTATGGGGAGTGTCTGTGACAGGAAGCTGTCCCTCCAGCATCTTCCAGTTATTGTTGTGGCAAGGTCAGCTCACTACAGTGTGTGGCTCACTGTGACATGGATTCCCATAGGTGGAGCATATCCATCAAGCCTGAGTTCAACATGGCTGTGTTGGCCAGCGGAGATCATCTCTGGTTAAACGAGATGCTACTGAGTAAAGCAGGAGTTTATTCAGTCTGGCTGCATAGGCCATATGTTGGAGGCCAGTAATCCCCTTGGCAAGGTACATTTGTGGACCTCCCAGCTGTTGGAAGTGTCTTCTGAGGTACATCCCACATGGGTTATTATACCCTATGATGGGACTGATGAGTGGTGAGTAAAGGGGCACTATCACCCCAGTATGTCTAGATGGGAATCCTTTAGTAATCAGATAGCCTACATAGAAGGATTTCCTAACTACTGTAGAGATATGATTGTCAAAGGGGAGATCACTATCTACCTTAGTCCCCAGATACCCCATTACCTCATCTGTATTAAAGTGGCTGCCACTTATGTGTTAATATGTGGGTGCCAATTCCACAATGGAATGACCATGCAGTTAGTGGCACTTGGCTGGAGGCTGTGATGTTGACACCCTGTGACATTCTCTGTGAGGCCCCTTGAGGGATGTCTGTGTCAGCTGGACTATCAATCATGGCTCCTAATTTGCAGCCATTGCCAAACATGGTCTGCCGTAGTCCACCTGTGTTTTTCTGTACCTCTGAGCTGTATATTCCAAACAGTAGGGCTCCCAGTACTGAGTCCTGTGGGACACCAGTCATGACTGGTCAAGAGTTGGACCTGGAGACTGCTAGTCGTACCATGTGGATTCTGTGTGTAAGCCCATTGGCAACCCAACCTGTTATGTATTGGTGTATGTACAGGCTGGTGTGTTTATCAATAATACCTGAGTGGGGCATGGTGTCAAAAGCCTTGGCAAGGTCCAGGTAGTATGTGTGAATGACCTCCCCCATCATCTAATGTCTCGATGACTGTATGTAAGACGTCAAACAGGTTCAGTAGGCATGAACTGCACTCAACCAAGCTGACCTGGGTTGGGTCACGTGTTTGGAGGTTATCAATGTCTTTGTTAATGAGTGCCATGAGGATGCGAACCTTACCATTGCAGACCAGGCTAGTCAGGCTTATGAGGTGGTAGTTACCATGGTCAGTTGTGATTCCACATTGATGGTGTGGAATAACTGTTGCCACGTGCCATTGTATGGGCATGTAGCTTGTGGAAAGGCTGAAGTAGGAAAGCTTAATTAGGTGGGGGGTCAGGTTGTCTTGTACAGTTTGCAAGATGCAGTCTGGGACAACATCTGCCTCCATTGACACTGTGTTCTGCTGTTAGAGAGGGCCATTTCCACCTGTATGTCTCTGATGTGTGTGGGATACTGTACCTTTCAGGTAGTGTTGTGGGATCTTTAGGGGGTGAAGTATGCACTGAATGTACCTGCAAGGATGGTGGTGATATCAGTAGGGTCAGCATATTTTGTGCTATATTTCACTGGCACAGTGCAAATCTGTGTGTCACCACATAGATCCTTGACACAGCCAAAGAAGGCTTTGTGGTTATCTTTTGAATCCTTGCGTATTCTCCTGCTGATGTTAGCCTTGGATGATGTCATGAGGGACCTATGTATCATACTCATAGTGGTCACGGATGTCTGCCCTTCGTGGGATTTGCTGTTTGTCTGGAACACTGTCCCACTTCTGTAGTGTCCTTGTCTAGGAGGAGTGAGTTTTGGTTTACCAGTGATGGCACGATCCATACATCCATGTAGGTGCATATAGACTGCATTTGTCAATCTGTCTGTATCTTGAGCAGTGTTTCCCCTTAGTGTGGGGGCTGTGAAACCCTCTACCCCTGTCACTAGTAGTGTAAATTTAGCTGTAGGAAAGGTATACACTGTGGTATCCGTGGGTGGGGGAGATGCTTGGGTGTGGAAACAGTGAATAGTTCATGGTCAGATCTAACCAGTGACCGCTTAACCTCCACTGTAGTGCACCTGTTGCCCATGTTGGTGATGACCACTTCTAGTAGTTTCCATCCCACATTAGGGAGGTTACCATCTGATACAGGGCATATGAGGTGATAAATTCCAGGAAGCGCTGGGCCTGGAAGTGAGTACCGGAATAAGTTTCCCAGTTAATGGTAGGGTAGTTGACATTGACCAATGCTAGAGTGTGCATTAGGACTGTCATGTTCTCCACTGTCTACAGGTAGGTGGAGTGGTGGTCCTGGGTCATGGAGGGTGATTCGTAGCAGGCCACAGTTTACATTACAGTTGTGGCTGATGTTAGCTGCACATGGATGATCTCAGAAGTATCATGCTGCCCCACTAACCTGGAGGTGTAGGTATCCCTGATGAATATGGATACAGCCCCTCCATGTCTGTGTCAGTCCATGTTCTGTGGCTGAAATGTGTAGTATGGGTTGTAGTCTGGTAGTGCTGGTGTGCTCTCAGGAGCCTTAAGACAGATCTCAGTTACTGCACAGATGTTGATGTTGTCCATCCTGAGGAGTGCTGTGAGTGCATGCATGTTGTGATCACAACCCCTGGTGTTGAGTAGCATACCCTCATTGAATCTGCTGTTGTGCTGTTTACATAGCTGGTATTCACCTTTGAGACTCTCCTAAATAAGGCACCATGGGGGTGCCAATAGCCTTGGCCAGTATTCCAAAGCCTAAGGCTGACACATAGGCCAGTATGGTATTGTTGCATGCATGTTCCCCATCTGTGCTTGTTTTTCATCTCTCCTGTAGGTAACCTACTGGTAAGCAATAGAAAGCCTTAAACTTATACAAGTCTTCTAGCTTCCAAGATAAGCTTTTGGAGTGATTATGTATCAGTGTTCTGTATGTTCTTGCTGTACTTAACTGTTTCCTGACTACATGGTGATTTCTCACTGTATATTGTGATCTGAAGATCTGTTTATTCACATATTATGGCTGTGATGGCCTGCACCTTAGAGATTCACAGATAGCCTACTACCTATCTGCCCAAGGGCAATTAGAAGCATAGCTAGTGTGTTGGCTTTCCCCAGACCATTGATGAAGTAACTGACCCTCTGTCAAGCATAGCCAATGAAGCAATTCCAGGCAGAGTTGCTGGAAGCTGTTGAAGACTGGGGTTGTGGAGGGTGATAGGGGCACATAGTGATCTAAAGAGGGCATGTTAATGTGACAATTCAACACCATTCAATTCCCCCAACAGGTCTCGCAGCTATCATACTAGACAGGCTCCCCCACCCCCTGGCTATATGGTTCTGGGACACATGATCCTAGGGGTGTATATTCTGTTACCCATTCACACAACAAGGTTTCCCTTGAAGTGTGTCAGTGAGGGGCTATGCCTAATGTAGTTAGGAATGTAATGTATTGTCTCACAGTACATTTGTTATATGTTGTTATTTCAAGAGTGTGTGAAGCTCAGTGAGTTTGGGGGCCTCCGCCCTTTGCTTAGCCTAGCTTACACATAGAAACCATCTAAATAGGAAATAGGTGGAAGCAACGTTAATGTCAACAGTGTAATGGTTACAGCATCCACATAGTATCTGTGCATTCGAGGTTCCAATCCTGATAAAGGCAGGGATGTTTATCATGTTCAAAAGTAGACCTTAACCACAGCTTGCATATATAGGTAGTAATCATCTGTATAATAAACATTCAAAACACCCATATAAACCCATGTGTGCTGGAAAGTACAGTCAACAGAGAATGTAATGTTATGTCAGCACATAGTGAGATGTTACTTCACTGATATATATCCTGAGTAGTTAGTGGATGTGGCCGTGTTTGCGCGCACAGGTTATACGTTACAAAGTTTGTTTAACTTTGTTTAACCGCTGCTATAATGTCACACAAACACTTTTAAACATGTTTACAACTGCTTAAATGAGCCTTATTCTGGAGTAAAAAACATTTGTAAAGCATCGCAGGTGTTGAACCCTGGACCGTGCACGCTATAGTCATAGGACTTACCACTAAGACATCCAATGTGTATACATGTTTCATGGTCTTGAGACTACACCTTATACCATATGCATTTCACTGCAATGATCACAAATGGGACAGTCACTTTGTGTACATATGTACAGTACATTGTAATGTAATGTAGTTTGTGAACCAACACATTCCAGTCTACATATTCATTACTGTTACAAATTAATACGAAATATATATATAGATATATATATATATACATATATATATATATATATATATATATATATATATATATATATATATATATATATATATATATATATATATATATATATATATATATATACGTCAGTGATGTCTGCACACATATATATATATATATATATATATATATATATATATATATAGATATATAGATATTATACAGTTACATCAATAGCCATATATATAAACATCTATAAACACACTTTGTGACACAGAAGCACTCCAAAGGAATTGGAGTGTACATAAAACACATGCAGCTCTGGTATTATAACAATTGATATTAACCTAATTCACCATAGAAGGGGTGGTTGTTGTATATGTGAAGATTGGAGTGGGGGAAAAATGATGGGTAATGCAATCATGCACCAAGGAGGGCCTGGGTCGGATGTCCAATAAGTGAACTGTAGTGGTATACATGGAGTATGGGGACAATATAAAAAGGGCACAAAACAAGAACCTTTCTCATTCATAATACACCCTGTCATGTCACATTGTAACATCTAATTTCACAAACATATGAACATTAACATGTATCAGACATATGTACACCAACTGACTGTCACATTTGTTTTCAGTAGTGAGGAATGTCTATATTACAATGTATATTTTAAACACCATAACATTTGCACATATCTCAGATGCCTTAGTGGTAAAGTCAGTGACTGTGGTGTTCATGGTCCCGGGTTCAAGACATGCAAGGGCTGTTAGGTTATTTTGAGGGCCAGAATAAGGGCTGTTGGATGCAGGTGGATGAAAGCACTCTTAAGCAGTTGTAAGTGGGTTTGCATGATGGTAAGCAGCACTGAAACATGGTAAACGGATAAGCACTTCACAGGTTTAATCTTTGCTTAACGTTGCGCAGACCATGGGCAAATCTGCTTACAACTGCATAAATGTGTGTTATTCACACTTTCCCTACCAGTGCCTACTCTGAGAGGTAAAATAATAACACCTTCCAGGAGTAGAACCCACAACCATGTACTCCATCCTCAGAGTAACCTAACAGTAAGCTACCTGGGATGTACCTATCCCAGTTGTGTATGCAGACAGGTTAAAACACAAAAGGCAGGAATGTGTTGAAATAGGAGAAGCCGCCATGTACCAAATTAAAGGTGTATGCTCATATATAAATATATATATATATATATATATATATATATATATATATATATATATATAAAGAGAGAGAGAGATACATAGAGACATGTTGATATATACAGGTCTACATATATATGTAGATATATAGATAGGTTAATAGGTTAAAAACATCTACAGATCTATGGAGGTACAGATAAACCTATGCAATAATATATATATATATATATATATATATATATATATATATATATATATATATATACACACACACACACACACACACACACACACACACACACACACACACACACACACACACACACACACACACACACACACACACACACATATATATATATATATATATATATATATATATGTATATATATATATATATATATATATATATATACACACACATACATACATGTCTGTAGACAGCATCTGAAGTGTTCATATCTTAGTATAACATGGACCACAGTAATCACACATTCCACCCCCCAAACAATATGAACATAACATATGAAGATATGAAGAGTATATGCCAATACACTATGACAAATATGTTCTATGGACACAGTCACCAACACGACTGCAATGACTGCAAATATCCATGACAGTAATACACAGACAGCTTTCATTTTGCAAAACTTTATTACATTCTGATGTATTGCCAAAAGGATTCAAGGACTATCAGTACCTGCATGCTATACAGGAAGCATTTAACAGTACCTTAATGAATCAGCCTGCAATTACCATAGTATTAGTCCATTAAGAGATAGGTGTTCACATAAGGAAAGAACACCCACACACATATAGACGTTGTATAAAAGGGGTTTCTACACACCTGCATATGCTATGTGCACCCACCAACACCTACCCCACAACCAAAATAATTACATCAATACATACTGTCATACCATAACCTATTATTCAACTACTGTACATCATCTGCTGAAACCTTAACATACCTGGACACAGACACACTAACATGGCCCTATGCGAAATAGTTGCTGTTATACAATTGAACAGCTGCTGATGTAACAGGGTTTGTATGAACTAATCCCGTTTCAGAGGGTTGAAATGTTTGTACTCCAGGAAGTGTTACCGAGTACTGATTATCAGCACAGTATGATACACAGTAACACCAAACTAAATATGTCTGGTAAGCACACTGTAAACCCAATAACATTATATGCATAGCTATGCAGCCTTGAGCTGGTCAAGCAACCTGGCCAGGCTGAAACATATGCAGGAGTATTAGGTACAGACAAACCCTGCACAAGTAGCAATGTTCAGAAATATGATAGCAGTACTCACATTTAGACCAAATCCTCTAGGCATTACACACAATATATTACTGTTCATCTCCATACAGCTGTTGCAATAGATTCCAAACAACACTTCCACGCTGTCTTCCTCACAGGTAAGGCAAAGGGACAATGCTCAAGTGGAGTACTCAATTATACTCCACTGTTGCCATGGTATTAGCTAAGGCAGTAGCAGCGCAGCTGATGTGCATGTAATTAGCTACTTAGGAACACCAATTGGTTATCGGGATAGCACATGTTACTGATCTGTAACTATAAAAGGTTGCCTTGTCACACATTCAAACCATCTGTATCTATCTGTAGGACAGTACAAAACACTAAAAGATGAACTGAAAACGAGTTTTATACTAGTCAATAACACCTCCGATTACTAAGAAGGTATGTATAACATGTAGTATGTCTGTGTATGTAGTACCTGTTCTGTAAGAATTACAGTGTAATCAATGCATATAGTGGAAATAGCTATCTTGTAGTGATGTATTGTTGAGCAGTAGTAATGCTTGCAGTATTCTATGTGTGTACTGCTGTAGGTCACATGGCAAACTCCACATACACCACAAGGGATGATATGGGCTTGGAACCCACCAATTCGCTTCCAGCCACTGTCAGTGTCAGGATGGCTCCAACAAGTATGTGCTATAACAGGGGATAGTATATGTCGATATATTGTAACAGATGACATATGTATGGGTGTATAAGTAAGATGAACATGTTAAAGGTGGGCTTACTGTGCAAATATGGTGTGCATTGTGGGATATTGTGCAAATAACTGTGTAATGTACATTATTTTAGGCAGATCTGTATTCTACTCTGCATAGCAGTTCTGTTATGTTAGGCAAACAGTAGTTATGTCTATTGCCAATTACAATACTCAATAACAGGATACATATCATTTGTATTCATCTGACAGTTTAGCAACATGATAGCAAAGATAATTGGAAGAGCCAGGTAACTATCCATGCACATAACACATGTAATATCCACCTCTCTAGTATCGTGTGCAAGCAATAACAGCTGTGCAAGTGTACATGTTATGCAAATGTGTAGAGACCCTTATTACAGGGCTGGACCTCTCTAGTATTGTTTGCAAGCAATAAGAGCGGTGCAAGTGTACATGTTATGCAAATGTGTAGTGACCCTAGTTACAGGGCTGGTCTTGTCTAGTATCATTTGCAAGCAATAACAACTGTGCATGTGTACATATTATGCAAATGTATAGTGACCCTTGTTACAGGGCTAGACCTCTAGTATCATTTGCAAGAAATAACAGCTGTGCATGTCTACATGTTATGCAAATGTGTAGTGACCCTTGTTACAGGGCTGGACCTCTCTGATATCGTTTGCAAGCAATAAGAGCTGTGCATGTGTACATGTTATGCAAATGTGTAGTCACCCTTGTTACAGAGCTGGTCCTCTGTAGTATCGTTTGCAAGCAATGGCAGCTGTGCATGAGTACATGTTATGTAAATGTGTAGTGACCCTTGTTATAGGGCTGGACCTCTCTAGTATCGTTTGCAAGCAATAACAGCTGTGCATGTGTACATGTTATGCAAATGTGTAGTGATCCTTGTTACTGGTCTGGACCTCTCTAGTATTGTTTGCAAGCAATAAGAGCTGTGCATGTGTACATGTTATGCAAATGTGTAGTGACCCTTGTTACAGGGCTTGGTCAAATGGCTATGTGCACACCTATATAGAGTGGATATTGTGAGTAGAGACACACTGGTTGAACTACCAGGTTTGTGTAGCCCACCTCTCATTGCCAACCTAACAGCTGCTTACACATACTCTATGTAAGGTAGTGCACAGCACTGGTAATGAAACAGGTTGCATATCATCTTTAACTCCAATGTAACATCTGCAGTAGGAGTGTAAGATGTAGGAGACAGCTATCCATGTGTAATAGCTGCTTAATAGGTGATGGCTCACACTATCTGATTATATCCTGATCATGTTGATAGTAGCATCGGAGTCTATTGATACATGACTCTGTTTGGAGAGTGGGTGTCTGTGCCCAACAGAGCACATGGTCCTGGTGGATATGTGAGTATATACCCATAGAAGGAAACAGACCTGTAGACACTTGCATCATCTGTAATCAAATAACAGGATGTGATGTGCTCCTTAGAGTAGGATTGCCGCTAAAGGTAGCTACAATGTTTCCATAATAGCCGGTATTGTCACATCCATAACACAGATATTTACATGTGAGCATCACTGTCTAAAACATCTTCATAAGCAATACGTAAACTAAATACAGTACTTGGTACTTGTAGTACTGAATGCTCATACAGGCACTAGTCATCTACTGGTGTTTACTAATGTCAGCTTTGTGTATGTGGCTATCCTGGGGGAATGTAATCTCTATGCCATGTACACTGCCAAACCCACCTAACACCATGCCCCACACATTGTTTGGGTTGCAGCTACAGGGGTAAGCTGGAAGGCAGCCCAGTCTACAGTCATGACAGGACAGGACAGTCATGAGGTGTAGGTTAACACATGCAGCTCATCAACACAACCAACACATACCCTTACCAGAACACAATAAGGACATCCACACACACTACCAGAAATCACACATATTCACAGATGCTTCTAAGTATCTGGCCAAACAAGTGACCCCCCCCCCAAGCTGGAAGAGACAGACACCAAAATACACAAACTGTATGAAATAGTTTGCATAATTGTGCCACACCTCAGAACACGTAGCTGGAAACATGCCCAACAGTACTCATTTGTGAATGCAAACTCTAGCACTATGTTACACACCAACCTATACAAGGGCATACATACTGTCAGCTGCCTGTCTGCCATGATTAGCCACATACCCATACACTCAGACCACCTTTTGAACTATACACATGGCTCTGGCATATTCCATGTTGTTGTGCAGGACCTGTTATGCAGTAGCCTGGACTGCATGGAAACACATGTAGGAACTATCAGGTCTTGTAGCCCATGCAGGTATGTCCCAAGGCCTAGGTAGCATTCTGCCATTGGCCAGAATGATACTGCAGTACAGGGACAAAAGGATTGTATTCCACAATTGTCTAGTGTAGTGGTGCAAGTCAAAGGATATCCACTATCTGTCTGCCTGGGATAACATGGTTGACAGACCATGATGCTTTGCCAGACAGGGTCTGCACCTGTCACCTCTGGGAATCTGGATACTGCCTAGGTCTCATACTTCCCCTATAGTGCCTTCATCATGCATAGTTCAAGTGAAGGTCCACTGCTGTTACAGGGACAGCCAAACAATAAACTGTGGGTCTCGCTACACAATACACTATATGGACACACATATGTCAATCCCTAACATGGAGAACATATCTATGCAGTGGCTGAGACATGTTTCAATGCTCCAGAGAGCACACCTGCATGACCATGTTATAACACGTGCCTCACATCTTGCCCATTATCCTTTATTGGAAAACACGGTCTGCAGGTGTGTCCATATTCCTGAAGGATATGTACACACCCACGCTAGTTGCACTTGCATAACTTCAGATGCATTATGCTGAGCAACTACCTTTGTGCCAAAGTGGAATTCAAATTACACCTTGTGACAGATCACCCACCAGTACACCCCCATGCTAGTTGCACTTGCATAACTTCAGATGCATTATGCTGAGCAACTACCTTTGTGCCAAAATGGAATTTAAATTGCACCTTGCGACAGATCACCCACCAGTACACCCCCACGCTAGTTGCACTTGCATAACTTCAGATGCATTATGCTGAGCAACTACCTTTGTGCCAAAGTGGAATTCAAATTGCACCTTGAGACAGATCACCCACCAGGCCGCAGATTTCCCAACTGTCATAATGTGCTGTAATCCTTTTGTCCCTGTACTGCAGTATCATTCTGGCCAATGGCAGAATGCTACCTAGGCCTTGGGACATACCTGCATGGGCTACAAGAGACGATAGTTCCTTACATGTGTTCCATGCAGTCCAGGCTACTGCATAACACAACAGGTCCACAACAATGGAATGGATGCCAGCCGGCGTGTATAGTTCAAAAGGTGGTCTGAGTGTAATGGGGAAGATTAGGTCTGTGACAGAACCATAATAATGGCTACTCTCAACTATTCCATTATGAACTGGGAAGACTCCTCATGTACCAACAACTGCGCTCAATGCATGTTGGATTCCATCGACCCCACTGACCTGGATCACAGTAGTCACACAAACAGGGCTAACAGTATGCTACACATAGGTAGTCTCGGATGCTAATGTTATATTTCCTAAGAGCAGGGTTGTGACTGCCATGGCATCCATGCAGACGGACAATTTATGTGCAAATGCTGAATCCTACACAAATGAACCTTAAGCTGTCACATATGTGCAGTGATTGTGCCATTGAAACAGAACCAGGGTTCAACCCAACACAAACAAGAAGACAAACTGGTGGTACCATGCTTTAAACTGTACCAAAGAAGATAGTAACTGTTGCAAGAGTGAACACACATGAATGTAGGTGATCCCTGGTCAGCCTCAGTAAGATGCAGATACACCATATAAAATCACGCAAAGCTACTGTGAAACTAATCAGCCAAATATTATGAGGCCAAGCACAGAGCATTCTATAGCTGTGTCATTAATCGTAATGGCAATGACAAGATCTGCAGTGCTGCACAGTACTATGGCATGGGAAGTACTGCACCTACAGAAATAGCACCTGTCCATCCAGATAGGGTCTTGGAGAACCTAAACCCACTCTCACCTCCCCCACCCATCAGGTACACTTAGTAATATATCCATGTACACTACAGGGTCCCTGTAATAATGACTATGCAAGTACAAGCTGCACTCTCTAAAGCCATACATACAGCTTTCATGGGACCTGTCAACATCCCAGTGTGTATCCTACACAAATGTAAGAACATTCAGCTATCCACATACACATCATGTTCAATCATAGCTTCATGTCAGGCTGTGTGCACACCGAATGGTGCACAGCAACAGTTATCACATCCCACAAATGGAGAGACACCATTGATAATGGGAAATAGTGCACTACTACCCTGCTGAGTCTGGTTTGAAAGGCCATGAACCATGATCAACATATTTGATGTACTCTGTACAGATGTAGATGACAGTAGGGATGATTCACACTGCATATCATGACCTTGCCAGGTCGTAGGACACCATCACCCATACTGTGTTCTAGCTACACTCAGTAAACTAGTTGTATATTCCTATGTCACAGGAGTGGTTGGCAACTGGACTGCTGGCAGAACCAACACTACAGAAGGTGTCTGACTAATACATGCACATCAAACCAGTGCCAGCCAGAGTAATACAGGGTCCATTCCTGGTACTCCCCCTCTTTGTTATCTATACCACACAGACTAACACAGAAGGCATCAGCCTATTGATGTTTGCAAATGACTATGAACTAGGAACAATAGTCGACTCAATGTGTGCTGCGTTCAACATACAGAAGGGCCTTAGTGTGTCAGATGTGTGGTGTGTTACATATGGCCACAATCTGACAGCTAAGTATTGCATTGTTATCCCCTATGTTACAAACCCTGTACCCATGAACTAGCACCTAGGCAGTGGTCAACATAATGGCAATTGTGTGCATGGGATGCAGCTGGACAGTACTACTTCCTTTGATAGTTACTTCACCACACCAGACAGGTAGTCGTATGTGGCACCCCTAATCATGACAGGGTGCCATCCAAGAACATAGAGATAATTGCTCAGCCATACTCAACACCCATGTGACCCATAATAGATCACATATTTCCTTTAAGAGTTATTGCCCTTGTGTAGATGGCCTACACTGCCCTTCCCAATCCCTAGCCACACTATGTAGCATACAGCCTACCCTGAATAAAGCCATGTCCAAGCCAGAGGTGTTGGACATGCTACACGTAACACATCCTGATCCCAAATAAACTTCATGGCCATCCACCTTTCTAGTACAAGGATCACGATATGCCTGACAGATCTCTGTGCCAAACACTTAACATACTCTTGCCATACTATGCATTCCTGTCCAGCGAAGCTGCACATCGCCCCTCTCTGTGACATGGTGTGATGACCGCATGCCAAATATATCAGTAACCCTGTGGATCAGTTCTGTGGCACTGCTTGAACTGGCCACTGAAACTTACCTGTCTGTTGCCTACAGCTAGGTAACCTGTCTGCCTAGGCTCATAAATGGCCCAGGGCATATAGCCTACTAGATCACTATGACCATACATGCTATAGTTGATATCTAACCCTGCAAATACCATCAGGCTAGTTATTGTCCCATGTGTTACACATGTGCAACACAGGCAATACATGGCAGGATGCTACACAGATGTGCAGTGCCATGTAGATATATATGGCAAAACACATATATGCTTGCAAGTCTGCAGGGTCACAGGTCATGTCCCTCCGGCTATGTATAACTATATATGTGACATATACACAGCATTAAGGTTGATTGCATTAATGTGAACATATCCAGGCATGTGCTGATAGCTAAAGACACCAGTACAGGCAAACAGACATGCCCACGTTAAGACAACATCCACATAGTGTATGAGCAATGTCATCACATGACACACACATATATGGTGATAACATCACATCACCAGTAAGTGTCAAATGTATGTGACTTATACGTCAGTGGTGTTAGTGTCATGTAGATTTGCAAAGATGTATTTGTAATCTTAATAAATGTGATACACATGTATGTTCAGCTGTACTTCTCTGTGAGTTACTGTGACCTGTCTCCATCATTATATCTTCCAGGTATGCCATGTAGCAGACTGCCGGCATACAGCCGCTTGGAGGATGAGGTCCTCGTCCCATACCTCCTCAACAACCATACAACACTCTTCAGCCATGTGTCACAGGATGCACAGCAGTGGGATGCCCTGTGGGAGGAACTCTGCAGGAGGGTAAATGATATTGGCGGTCACAATCGCACCTATCAGCAGGTGTGCTGACACTGCACTGACCTCATAAGATGGGCGAAACAGCATGCTAATGCAATCGCCAGGGAACGAGGTGCAACAGGTGGGGGGGGCCACTCACCCAGCCCCCACTCACACATACCGAGGAGCTACTGGCCAACCTGGGGACACCTGCAGACCTCCATCCACAAGCTTTAGATGGTATTGTGGAGGTGGGTGTCTCTCAACCACCGAGCCTGGAGTTGCCTGGTAAGTCACTACTGCACATATAACACAACCATATTTCACATAGTAACATGTGTTACTGTACAATATGTAATGTAACATCATATGCAAGGCATGTATGCACACATGCCACATACTATAGTCTGCTACTCTATGTATTCACAGATGTGCATACTCCATAGTATAGTGTATTGTACTGACTTATGTGCTAACATGGACATTGCACCCTGTAGCTATCACACAGATGTGGATAATGTTCTTACTGCTGTGACACTCCTGTTTAGGTACCCCTGGCATTTTGCAGCGACAGCAGCCTGTGTCAGGTAAGATTGTTATCATTTACCAGGCTTGATAATGCACAGAACATATTAATTGCATGCTATCTGCCATAACACACGTACACATAATGTATGGTGGTCCTGTTAATGGACACTGGTCAGACCTGCAATGCATCACAGTGTTTACCCATGTGAAACAATTGAAGACTATATGAAACACCTACACTACACCTTCCAAACTGTCATTGCCAGATGTGTGGACAACAGTGAATACAATGGTGGAGGTGTGTTTCACTGTAGGGACAGGTACTACATATCAACATTACACATGCTGGGAATACGAACAGTACTGTACAGAGAGCATATGTGTGCACACACTCTAAATGTGTTGGAGTTGGAGTATGACCGGCCCACAGGATATACCCTTGTGGATTATACCCTTGCTATGAATGTCACACAATGTCATGTGCTATGTCTCACATCCCATACATACACCCCTTGTCTGCATAACCCTGTCCTCAGTGGAGCATATGACATCTATGGGTGTATGTCATATGGGATAACACTGACATGTGAAATAAGATGGCCATCACAACCATTGGACAGAACATGTGTACACATGGCCATGGAGGATGGCCAGAAGCATGAAGCAACACACACAGTAGAAGTGATGTACATGTGTGTACACCCTGTTGTACATTGGCTCGACACAATGCAACTTTGGCCTTTGTGTAATGGTGATATTGCAGATGTGAAACACTAAACAGCCTACAGGCCTGTGCACAGCTTGTGTAGGCATAACATGAAACCACCACATAACATGTCTTGAACATCTTAAGTGTGTCACGACATGAAAGCATTCACCTATACAGTATACAAATACATACATGTGTTGCACAACATACACATACGACCACATCAGGCCACAGATACAGTACATTCACCTTGCTGTTGTCAGACATCATTGTCATGCCTGCTCCTCATATGTGTGAGGTACACAGATGGCATGTGGGACATAGAGCACTGCTAAATTAGCCATGTGTGGGCATAGTTGTCAGGCATTAGTAATATGGTTGCAGATTTGCAGGGGTGTCATCCATATACCCTTCTGTGACCTGTGTCACACATTCCACATTAGGGTTTAGTGTGTATACACCTCAGTGATGTGGGCCACATTCCACATTAGATATGTATTGTATGTGGACATAGTCATGGCTATGAACTGCGTCAGTAGCTCACAATGTATAGCAAGTGTGAAGCCACATGATGCCCTGCAATGGCTATGCACTTCAGCTCAATGTGCAGTATGTCCCTGCATATTTGTAGGGTGGACAGACAACATTGCATCTGCTGAAGGCCCATGTTAGTATAACATGTCCCTGCATTGGGACACCATTACCATACTGTAGATTGGAAAGGACACCATAGTGTTACACATGTATGCATGTCATTCAACATGTCAGCAGAAGACATGTCATACTACATGTGATTGTCAAGGTCATATGCCACACAGCAGGCTGGTGTACTGTAAACCTGTGCTAGTCTGTGGCACCATTGCAAAGTAGGGACATCCATGTCAAACATGTGTGTACAGCCACATGCACAATGTCTAGACTCAGCTCAGGGGTAGGCGGAATAATGTTGAACAGACATGCACTGCTTTGGGGGAGATATGCAAGCTAGGGCTCAGGCAAACATAGTATGCAGTCAACATATCCTACTGCTCATGTCCTCACACATAGGGGCAGTGGCCAATACAAAGCATCACTGGCACATGTACAATGGTCAGTGATGGTCTGGTAACATGTGGTGTATATTGCACACACTATGGCAGTGTGGTGCAAAATGCATGCATTGTGTTGCTGGTATGGGGCATAGGCTACTAACCCAAATGGTGCAATACAGGCATGTATGTTAACCACCACTATAATTGTGTAAGGTGCATGCCATCTGCTATAACACATGCATGCTGTTGTGTGCAATTCAGGGATGTATGATAACTACCACTATAATTGTCTAAGCTGAATGCCATCTGCCATATCACCTGCCTGTAGAGTGTGTGTCTGTGTATGTGTCTGTGTGTGTGTGTCTGTGTGTGTGTCTGTGTGTCTATGTGTGTGTCTGTCTGTGTGTGTGTGTCTATCTGTGTCTGTCTGTGTGTGTCTGTCTGTCTGTGTCTGTGTGTGTGTGTGTGTGTGTGTGTGTGTGTGTGTGTGTGTGTGTGTGTGTGTGTGTCTGTGTGTGTGTGTGTGTGTGTGTGTGTGTGTGTGTGTGTGTGTGTGTGTGTGTGTGTGTGTGTGTGACTATCTGTCTGTCAGCGTGTGTGTGTGTCTGTGTGTGTGTGTGTGTGTGTGTGTGTGTGTCTCTGTCTGTTCGTGTGTCTCTGTCTGTCTGTCTGTGTGTCTCTGTCTGTCTGTGTATCTGGTATAACTTGTAATGTACAGTTCTTGTCTTCCCCTCACAGGTGTTGATGTAGGTGTGTTGCCCTCCTGTGGTCCACCTGATGTTAGTGTTCCCACAGACTCTAGCAGTGATGATGATACTATGATTGAGGCACAGGCAGGGTTGTCAGGTGCTGAATCTGTGACATTTGTTACCATTCTACCTGTCTCCCCTTCATCCTCGCACACAGTTCCCCTACCTACACATACCTTATCACCACTGGCCATAGTGGAAGGACAGTTGGCGGGTGGTAGCATGGAATTGGAAAGTGTGGAGACTATGGAAGGTGTGCCTGCACACCATGATCCCAGTCAATTGACTGGTGATGTCCCACACAGGCATGTGCACAGCGCTGTCCATAGGAGGACCACTGGCCAACATGCCCCTGCGAGACAAAGCACATCAGCTGGAGTCACCAGACGCATGTTTTGGGTTGTAATGGAGGCACAGGCACGTGCTGAATGGCACAACAGAGAAGGTCTGAGGTTTCAAGGGCTGCTGTCCGTTCATTAACTGACAACATCCAGGCACTTGCAAATGCTCACCATCATCTTGCAGATGTTTTGGATAGAAGATTGGGTGACATGGTGGGAGTCCTTGACCGTGGCATGTCAGTCCTCAAACGTGGAATGTCTGTGCTGGAACATCTGGTGGAAGTGAGGCATTGGGCACGTCGACGTAGGTCAGCTACATCACCTGTTGAAAGTCTACGTGAACATGCTACTGCACATGCCCGCTCCCATAATGGCGGTAGCAGCAGCTGCAGTGCAGCTGCTGCTGTGCAGTCCACACCAGGACACAGCAGGCCATGTGCACGTGGTCCTGAATGGTCCCAACAGGGACATGATTCCAGTGGACATGTGTCATCAGACAGTACCCAATCTGGACCTCTGCCTGGTAGCGCCCATGCACCCCCTGGCAGGCACAGGTCATGTGGCTGCGGCCGGACACCATGAATTGTGAAACCTGCCTTGTACAGTCTGCAGCTGTCAATAATACCTCTGTGTAGGCCAGCCACATGCCAGACCTGTGTGCATGCATACACACACACCAGAAACAAATGTAGGCCACCTCAACACACACACGACCAATGATATCACAGGCCCTAACACATACACACATGATGTCATCCAATGACGCAGCCTAGGCCTCTGGAAAACATTATCACCCTGTGCATATGATGATGTCTGTGCTGCATCCCTGTCATCCACACCATCGGTGCAGGGGCATGCTCATATGGTCTGATGCACAGGATGAACATACTAGGTAGACAATTGTAGATTACTGTTGTTGAGTAGTGTTGACAGGCAGCAGCCATACCATGTATTACAGTTTTAGAATGCATTTTGTACATTTGACAGTATGTATCATGTGTAACAACACTAACAGCATGTTGATCTTGACGTTCTGCCTTCCTCTTTCAGGTGTAGTTGCATGTGCCAGGAGATGTCGGTATTTGCAGTTAGTGTCCCATATGTACATGTTGACTACCCACAGGTCAGTATGACAATACCTGCATGCACTTTGTAGCTTCCACATCACAGTTATATTCTCCCATGTTTCAATTATGTTTACTGTTCTAATGATCCAAGAGCATGATAGCTGTGTAGTAAGCTGCTGTGTTTAGAGCCGTCACATCCATAGTGGGTGACATCACAGGTATAGTTACCTGGAGCAGGGAGGAGGTAAAAGAGTGGTATGCCGGATGACAAGGGTAAAGGCCAGTGGAAATAGTGGCTTCTCATTGGGAAGCAGTAATACCCACTACCATGACAGCATACAAACACAGACACACCCACACACTCAGGGATTCACAGACACAGTAACACACAGCAAAGAAAATAGCACCAGCTACCTGATAAAGAACTGGCTCACACAAAACAATCAGATATAAAGAAAAACAGGCTGAGCCAGTCACCACGGCTAATATAAATCCATTTTAATTGTAGAGACAAAAAGTAAGCGATGTCACGATCCTCTCGACCGCTTCATCAGACTCAAATAAAATCCTTTCATACACCTACTTTTATACACTCAATAATCAATTAAAACAATTAAGAACATCAATTATTCAATTATGAATGCTAAAACTTCATATAAGGACTTCATTTAAAAAATAGTAAAAAGTATAGCAAAAAATACATTTGTCTGATAATAACTCATTAATGCTTAAGTGTCCTAGCTTTTAAAAAGGGTTTCAGGGACACTGCCTCATTAATCCCTGGAGAGGTATGTGCATTCAATCTGAGTATCCATCTTTGCTGTGCAAGCTCAGTCCTGTTTCTTATGTCTCCACCCCTCATTCCTTCCTGCAGAATCTCTAGAACAATAAATTTAAAGGAATGCTGTCTGCCCTTAGTTTCTACATGCTTAAAAAGAGCATTTGTTTCCTTTTTATTGGAAATATCTCTGCAGTGCTCCTGTATGCATTCCTTTAGCATACGATTAGTCTTTCCTATATAGTAAGCATTGCATATTATGCAGAAAGCAAAATACACTATATTTTTTGTTATGCAGTCAGCATACTGCCTAGCTTGTAATTTAAAGTGCAGATCAGGGTGGATCTATGTGGTACATGAATGAATATACTTGCATGCTGAACAGTTCCTGCACATATAAGTAACACACACTCTGACACACACACACACACACAGTTGCCATTGTTCGGATGAGAACCCCTGCCTATGTGCATATCATCATTATAGTACTACGCAATTACAAGACGCGCCACAGAGATTACACATATACATGTAGTTGGAATGGCCTAAGATTGAGGACCTCGGCAGGGATACTACAGTGCAGTGAGTGTATGTGGTGAGGGGGGTCCATCAGTAGGCTATGTAACAACAGGTCACACCCCAGGGTGTACATGTTAACAGACAGAATGCCCATCTACGATTGATGATATCAGCAGGGATGCTAGATTGCATTGAGTGGATGGGGGAAGGGGGCATTAACATTTCACTATGGTAAAATACAGCCTCACTCCAGGGACCAGACACCCATACACACAGACAGCCACACACACACACACACACACACACACACACACACACACACACACACACACACACACACACACACACACACACACACACACACACACACACACACTGTGGCATTCACAAAGATATACACCTATGTCACACACATACAAACACTTTACATGTGTGAGGTTCAACCACCTGCCTATGCATTTCTTTCTACACTTCACTCTGTACTGGTGTCAACAACAGTGTTCAGGAGAGTGAAAACATGTGGGATGTATTCCCAACCATACGTGACATATATGGACACACACACATCCACACGTGCCAGTACTGTGAATCAAACACCTGCCTATCTCATGACAGGTATTACACAAGTACAGCACTATTGCATCCAGTACAAAGCTTACTGACTCTTTCCTTTGCCAACTGTGCTGATATATGCACAATATATGCACAGAGGAGGTATTACTGTTACAGGTGTCATGAGGTTTGCCTTCAGTGTCACCCTTACAGCATTCTACATTGTCTGTCTTCCACTTCAATTAACAAAACCTAACCTTAGCAAGTTATTGTAGGAATGGTTGTAACACACCAGTGAGCTGTCCTCAGTAATCATTCATCTGCAAAGAAGCCCCACCACTTAGTAGTCATGTCCAAAAATCTGTCCATACCTCATGTAAGGCTTACTGTACTTAGAGCATATCACCATATACAGTTGGCAATGTTGAGGCTGTATTGCAACAGCATGATGTTGTAAGGCAACAGTCACCTTCAGACATCAGACACTGCACACACATGGAGTCGACACAAATATCAATACATGTACACATATGCGGTCTACATCAGTAAGTGCACTAGCAGGTCAAGAGGATACATTCCACACCTTCCCCACACTATGTGTGAAGCATAGCTGAGCATTACACCATAATGGATGTTGTATTCATGCACTGGTAGGACACCACCACCTTCACCGAGTAGCCAAATGTACATATATGACAACAGCACATATCAGCGAGACACACACAGCATTATTCCATGTCATGCTCCAAAAACTGTTACTTGACAGTGCCATGGTGAAGCCAGGGCACTGTAATGGTCAACAGTGAGCACATCATATTTGCCACACACACCATGTTTACTGGAAGAGTGCCAGCAATGTGCTCTGTTAGAGCTAGGCAGTACACTCATTCAAGCATGTGCAAGGTCTGTGGCTTGTAAACATCTCACCCCAACATGTACTGGCTTTTGTGGTACTAAAGCTAATGTCCAGACAGCACACAACATGCATGGCTTGCGATTGTTGACATGGGGTATATGTAGGAGCTGTGGTCACACATGGATGTACATGTCATGAACATATCACCTGTGACTACACAGGAACATACAGAGCAGAGCTGGATTTCCCTGGGTCTGTCAATACAGGCCTTGTGTAGGTCCTATGGTCCTGTTATTTGGGTATGTTTGTACGCATTGCATTAGGTGGACATGTCTAATGACATACATGCTACATGGTATGTTGTATGATATGATAGGTGTCATGGGTGACCAGTAGAGAGGGAATATTACCTCTGTTAACATAGATATTAAACCTTATGCACTGTTAGCATGCTATCTGCCATATGCATGCGTGAAATGACTGTAGCCACTTGTCTGTAGAAAGGATAATGAAAGCTATGGTAATGTCATTTATGTTGTATGAGTGTGGGATGTACATATCCAGGGCAGGTACAGTTAGGTCATATCCAACCATGAGGGTGTTGTTTACTGGTGTACAGCAATAGTCGACCATGTTAATGCTGACAACATCTAAAGGACCCTGGTATGTGTACAACTGAGCTGGTTACAAACAGTGGTATTATTGCATTGCATAACACATTATGCAGCTGTGTCTGCACATGGGTACTTTGCACAGTTGATGTAGACCTAGGTACAGTCCACCAATTGAGGGTTATCTGGTGGTCTACCATACTATGTCATACCACATATAGATGTGTGTTGGTAGCCTGGGGACAAGGTGGTGGATGTATATGAGGATACAACCTAGAATGCAGCATTTGCCACTGCCACCTGTACCTGACTCAGCTGTGATGCGTTATGTCAGAGTAGTGGTCTTTACATGTGAGTAGCCTTTATGAATGTGTGTACACCACCACCTGGAATGGCCCATACCACTGTTATGGCCCACATGTCTGGATCTGAGTTATATAGTGGTAGTGCAATTGTGCACTACAGAGCATTTAGCCAGGTATTCCTCGCTGCACAAATGTCAGTATTCCCCATTGTAGGTTCTACATTGAGCAAATGGATTACTAAAGCCACACATCTAGCACTGGTTAGCATAAGCATCCAATGCAATTGTCTTGTAGGTGTGAGGGTGTTACTTTTGGGTGTAGGACATTTGCCTTGGAATGCAGCTATATGGGTAAATGTGACCTAGGTATTATCCACACCCACGTGAAGCATGGATGCATGTGCTCTGTGTTGAAGGCTTGTCATTCAATCATGACAGCCCGGAATGACAGACACTGGACAACCTCATAATAACAGCAGGACATTGGCTCATTCTTTTGGCCTAGCAGCTGCCACTCATACCATAACATCACTGTGAGTGGCAGTAATTGCTTGGTAGCAAATGCCTCATGTACGATGCCGGACAGCAGCAGAAATTGTGTATATGACCAATGTGAGATATATGTAGGGTAGCAGTCATACTAATAATGACAACTACTAACACAGCCAGGAGAGGTCATCTTGACACCTGCACCTCAGTACCATTACACAATATGGCTCACACATTATGCTTGCACATGCCACTGTTCCATGTATAATTCCACTGTCCACAACCTGCTATCAATGTATGCCTTTCAGGGCAGCAAGGTGTGTGACACATGCTGTAGGTAGCATCCACCTGTGTGTCCCAGGTAACCAATTGTCTGTCACATCCACGCATGCATGAATGTGTATACTTAACATATATATGTCAGTACGTCATGTACAAGTATGCATATGTATTACACAGCACAGACACAGATATATAATTTACGGGCCACATACAGGTATCAGGTAGTAAACCAGTATGATGTGCATATATATTGACAGGTAAGATGTACATAGTTGTAAACCTGTGTGTTTACAATAGGAGTCCATTACAACGTGTTCTGTACATGTAAGAGTATGAGCATGCACACTATGGCCTTCTGTGGTTAGAATCGGAGTGAATCCCAAACAGCCCTGTGCTACTAAGTGTATGAGCGTACCCACTGCCACCTTGTGTAATTTGAGTCAGTGCATTCAACAAGCTCTTTGTTACTAAGTGTATGAGCATGCCCAGTATAACCTTGTGTAGTTGTAGTCATAGTGCATCCCAAATGGCCCTGTGCTACTAAGTGTATGAGCATGCCCACTGTAACCCTGTTTAGTGATAGTAGTTGTCCATTCCACAGATGGCCATACTCCAGTTCAGGTTCCTGTTGTGCTACAACTATACCTCTCTGGCCTACCTGCAGATGTGTCTTGTTTGTGCATACAGGTTGTAATGGACACCTACTTTAAACACACAGGTTTACAACTATGTACTTCATGTCTGTCAGTCTCCCTGTTGTTGTCCTTAATCTTAGAAGGGCAGTCTGACTGCCTTGGAATGTGTAATCTCTGTAGCATGTCTCGTAACTGTGTAGTACTGTAGAAATGATTTGTAGATAGGCAGGAGTTGTGATCCCACCACTGGCAACTGTGTTTGTGTGTGTGACTGCAAATGCCTGAGTGTGCGTGTCAGCAAATGGCTGAGTGTGGTTGTGTGTGTGTATTTGTGTCTGCATCCTGTCATGACAGTGGGTTTTGCTGCATTCCAGAGATACCTTCTTTTGCACTGGCCTTTATCCTTGTCAACTGCTAAACCTCTCTCTTCCCCCCTCCCCACTGCAAGTAATCAGTCCTGTGATGTCACCCAACTCAGAAGTGGAATCGGAGTAAGTGTAATTGTATGTGTTCTGTGGCACATACCCCAACTGCATACCACTGTACTAGTTACCTTTACATAGGCAAGACATGTATGCACAATACTGGCAAGAGTTTGCATGTTTGTGTGTGTGGCTACCCTGTAGCCAGGCATACACATGTCTAATGTCTTTTAGCACACCATGGTAGCCATCTTTGATGACCGGTGTCTACAAAGAATTACATAATTAGGAATGGTAAAGAATACACAGTCAAGCATGACTACAGTTGGGTATGTTATTTTCCTGTGCCACTGTCGAGCAGTGACACAGAAGTGGTCGCCAGAGTGTAGGTCCATACCCATCATTCCCCCACCCGAACTCCACAATCCCAGGGTAGATTACATTAGCCATCATTCCCCACCCCAAACTCCACATACACAAAAAACATCCCTTCTCTGGTGAACTGCTTAAGATTTAAATGTTATAACACAAGAGATGCCTCTTATATATATATATATATATATATATATATATATATATATATATATATATATATATATATATATATATATATTTATTTATATAGTTATGACAGTTTTACAGATGTGGACTTGTCTTTGTTGTTTCACAGAGTACAGTACATTCAAGGGTACTGTACATATTTACACAAAGTGACTGTCCCATTTGTTTTCAGTACCATGGAATACCTGTAGTAAGATGTGCATTATTGACTCCATGCAACATGTATACAACCCAGATGGGTTAGTGGTACGTCCAGTAACCTCAGTGCCCATGGTCCAGGGTTCAAGACCTGCAAGCCTTGTTGATACTGTCAATTAGGACTGCATAAGACACTTTTAAGCAGTTGTAAGCAGGTGTAAATGTGTTTTCATGACAGTAAGCAGCGGGTACACACAGGTAACAAACATGTACAACTCACAGTACACTTGTAATGCCCTTCTTTGGCAATCCTGCTGATGTCACCCACCTACGAATACACCTCTGGGACTGCTGTAGCCCAGTAATCTCCATGATGCATGCTGTAATTGCATAATGCTGTAGTGTGTTAAACTAGTTTGGTAGGTGTTCTAATCCCAGACAGACCAATTGTGTGTGTGTGTGTGTGTGTGTGTGTGTGTGTGTGTGTGTGTGTGTGTGTGTGTGTGTGTGTGTCTGTCTGCCTGTGAAAGAAACGATGCTTTAAGAGTATGCACACTCTTTACAATTCACATATCCACCTTTGGCATTTCTGCTGGTGTCACCCACCTAGAAATACACCTCTGGGACATCTACAGCCCAGTAATCTCTGTAGCATGTGCAGTAATTACATAATGCTGTAGTGTGATAAACTAGTTAGGTAGGGATTCTATTCCAAGACAGACCAACTGTGTGTGAGTCTGCCTGAGAAAGGAACAATGCTTTTTAGAGTATGCACACTCTTTACAATTCACATAATCACCTTTGGCAATCCTGCTGTTGTCACCCACCTAGTAATACACCTCTTGGACTGCTGTAACCCAGTAATCCTCGTAGAGTGTGCTGTAATTGCATAATGCTACAGTGTGATAAACTAGTTAGGTAGAGGTTCTATTCCAAGACATGGCAGGTGTGTGTGTGTTTTTGACAGTCAGAGCCTGTGTGGAGGTGGCTGTGAGTGTCTAACCACTGGACATGTTGGGGAGCAGATTTTGTAGTTTTCCTATATGGTGTCCATATTATATGTCAAAATGTCCACCTCACTAGGAATACAGATGTCAATTAGCCAAGGGACTGTATTGGAAAGCCATACCCCTACATCTGGCAAAAGGCTTGGTGAACAAGGTATGAAACCCTACTATACCCAGAATATGTTCTGAACCCATGTGTCATACACAAACGCACTTGCCTAGAATATCCCTCTATGTTGCTAGTACCCTGCACATTGATGATAGATAGTAGGCATGGTATGATTGCAGTGGGCTACAGAGGACATGGCACCCTGTCCAGCAGTAGAATAGGCACATAATTGAGGACAATGTGCCTTCACTATATTCCCTACTGGATGCCTGCAACATATGTGGTGACATCAAATGTGATTCACAGAGGTCATAAAGTGCCTTACACATGTGCCCTGTATGGACCAATGCCACTGACACCAGGGAATACCTGTATCATGCTATCAATGCAGGTGCAGGGTCAACCTGCTGTCTACAAGCAGGTCCTGCCACACCAGGCCAGTATTGGCATATCTGATGATAACAGTCTGTGTACACAACATGTGCCGGCCAAACCAGGTACACTTGTGCATGTCACTGTACATTATTGTGGGACATGCACATCTCAGGCAATGTCCATGTCAAGGACTGTCACACACAGACATGGCATGCATTGCAAACCTATGGCCATACTCAATGATAACCAGGATGTCAGGACAGTTCATACAATACCCATCTGTGTGGGACATTACAGACTCTATACCCCTGTACCACACTGCACACCATTGTCGGGTGGTGTGATGCCAAGGATTAGCCCTCACCCAGCCTTGTACAGCCATCTTGCACAGCCAACCACTACACACCCTTGAAGCAATGCACACATGCATGTCAGTACTGGCACCTTGTATCTGCATGTGTGGGGTATGATGCTCCCAACCACAGTCACACCCAGTATAACTGGCATTGGCATACCGACTGGTGTCAGACATGTTCACATACCCTAGCTCATAAAACCTCTAGATATCCCCTGTGGTGCATGTAGTACCTGTGCATTACTGCAGTGTGGCAAACTAAGTTGTTAGGAAGTGTATTTGTGAGCCTGGCAAAGTGTGTCAGTGTGAGTCCATTAGAGAGTGTGGTTGTGTTTACAGTGACATCCGTTTATGTGGACAGCCATGTGTGCTACACCTAATCTCTGTCTACTGTATCTCTGTTGTAGATGTCGCTCACCAGCACACATATATGTTCTTACAGCACACCAACATGTCAGCTTTGTGGCACATGGAGTAACTGCATGCACTTGTAATAGTAATGGCTAGTCAGTCAGGGGTCTGAACCCCTGTATTGGTAGGTGTGTGACAGACAATGCTTAGGTTTTAGTCTCCAAGCCCTTCTCTGATGTACTTTGCCTCTGTCTGTCCCTCCCACACACTCTCTGGTGGATGTGGAGTTGTGCACCTGCTCAGCAGCAGCTTGTGTTTTGTAAGTGATGGTCATGATCAGGTGATGGCCTCTGCACATATTGCAGTCCACCTCTAGATGATTGCATGTGGAACAGCTGTGATGATGTTCCCATAGCCAATCGCATGGAAACACAGTACAATATGTAGGAACATCAGGTTGGTGTTTGCCCATGACAGTCGCTGTGAGTGGAACCTGGATCTGGTGTTTGGTAAACGGCATCACAGCAACATACACAGTGGAAAGTAGCCTAAAGACAGGAGGGTGATGTGCCAGACATGACTACAGCATGTAAGTGTAGCTATGCTTCATTGAGACTACTGTCAGTTTAACAAGTTGTGTGTGGTAATGGCTATTCTGCATGTTTTAAAACTGACAAGACAGTGTTCTGTTTGTGAGGGAACCCCCATCTGTAGGGCCAACTATGGACTGGTCAGTGTATGGAATCATTTGTTTCCTGTGTTACTCACATCTGTAAACTGCAGGAGCATAGTGTGAGGATTGCAGTCAGTACATGGTGATAGTGATGAGAGTTACCCCATTGCATCCCTGATTGGACATATGTCACATGAAACAGTGGTATGACAGTCACTGTCTGGGGATCAGTGACATGCCAATAATGGGCAACTGTTCATTGCTGCATTCACAAGTCTTCTGCACTTTGTACAGATGTCATGCAGTATATATGCATGTGTTGTGCTCCCTCTGCAAATGTATACCATCTTTTGTGTTGGGTTGATGGTCAAATCTATGCATGCTGTTGTAAGTAATACTGAATGCTGTTGACTATTTCTAAGCCATATCTGTGTTAAAAATGCAACACCATAGGCTGTATGGGTTTGGAGGTCCCAGCAGAACCTTGTGTCCCACTTCAGCTGGCCATGCCACCGAGCACCAACACATCTGGGGCCTAGCCTTGGACCTCCACCTTTGTTGGCTCTGCACCACCTTCTGTTGGAACCGCCACTGAGGATGGGGCTTGTCCCCCCCAAGGAGCAGGTCCAGACAGGAACTTGTCCACTGTCGTACAGTCCTGGACGTGGGGCTCAATAAGGCGTTTCGAGGCC
Source organism: Protopterus annectens (assembly GCF_019279795.1). Classification (NCBI taxonomy): domain Eukaryota; kingdom Metazoa; phylum Chordata; order Ceratodontiformes; family Protopteridae; genus Protopterus; species Protopterus annectens. The sequence continues at coordinate 239,808,968 of NC_056727.1, forward strand.
AGATATGCCAGCTCAAGGGCAGAGTGTCACATTCACAGGGTGAGCCTGCCCCTCCTAGACAGCCCCCAGCACTGCCACCTTTGCAGCTGTTTTGGTGTAGTGGTGGCTGCCCATGGCTGGGGACCTCCATCCCACTGTTTCCATCTGTGGACTCATGGGCTTGTGAATGCCAAACACCCCTCCCTGTCCGAGGTATATCTCCCCACATGTGTCATATACCGACCCTGAGTGCTGTCTTGTCTGTCATACTACCCTACCTATCCTCCACGAGTATACCTACTCTCCTTCCCCCACATCCCACTCTCACCCTACGAAAACAAAAGGCCAATCGGTTCCTGGAACAGCATGTGCCCCATACATAGCTATCCATTTCACACATGTGTCCACTGGACACATGTAACCCTTTTAATATGCATCACAACATACTCCAGTTGTCCTCACCCCTGTCGCTCAGGTGCACTATCCTAGTATGCACATGACTCCTAAATGTTCCAGGTACACGTGATGCGAACGACCCCATTGTACATACAACACTACCGGTCCCTCTATGGTTACCCCATTTACCTTTTTCATGATGATGTTGTGCACAGCACCTTGCAAGAGTACTGTTATCATATAATGATTGGACAGGAACTGTTGTGTTAATGTAAATAAAATGCACAGAGTGATGTATTTGGCCAATGTACAAACGTTTGCATGTATTAATGACACATGTCTATCTGAGGGGGTCTTGATATTACATAGGACAACATCACTACATACTACATACTACAGGCATTGCTGGTGTTTCCCTTTTCATTCCTTTTTAATGCTTTGTTGTCACATGGGATATTCTTGATATATCTATATATATGTATGTATCTATATCTGGACATAAACACACACACATACATCTACATGATGGAATACATTTCCTATACTGTTGAATGACTGTGCTGGATGATATGCTTGTGATAACATCCAATGTGTGTATATCTGCCATGGCTTAGTGGTAAATCACATTAGCAGTGTGTGCAGGGTCCTGGTTTTGAGCCTTGCAGAGGCCGTTTATTTTGTTGCTGGGCAGAACAAGGTCATTGGATATGGAGTGGTTAAGGCACATTAAAGCAGTTGTGAGCGGGTGTGCATGGGTTTGCACTGAGCTAAGCAATGCTAACCTCCGGTTACAGTTTCTTACACTCAGTTTGCCTCTACATTGCTTCACCAGTGTAATACTCGCATACTGGTGGCCAAACAGGCTTACACCCACTTGCTCCCGCACTTGCAAATGCACTGCATTTGGTGTTTGCATCTGACAATCTCACCCCTGGGTGGGAATGAGGACTATGATATTACCTTGTGATGCCTATTACATTGGATTATATGCCTACAGTATCGGGAATGGCTGGGAATACGCAGTCTATCCAGAGTTTGATTCATATTATTGGTGTGTTCCTCTTACAATCTGCACCTGTCTTGCTAATACATGGGAACTGACACTCTAAAATACAAGCAAGTAATTGGGTTTTGGAACCCACATCCTTTAGCCGAGTCATGCTACTGGATACTGAATATTCTATCATCTTTCTATGGTTGTAAGTGGAATATGTGCTTTCTGTCCCTATCAGACCTCTCAAATGATTGGGGACAAATTTCAACTGAATCAGGGACACGTCATAACAATATCAGGTTACCATTTAAATTATTAGTGCTATTAACCTGACACATTGACAGACTCAGAGGATATGAATTCATACACATTTTCTGAGGTAAATGATGTTTATAACTCTTAATTGTTGTCATTATTCATTACGTGCAGTTCACCACCTTTCCTCCAAAAGTCACTAGTTTTAGGAGGGATTAAGTGGGACAGAGTTAGAATTTGAGTCGAAATCAGGGACGTTCCTGGAATTTGAGGACATTTCAGAGGTATGATCCCTATTTGTTCCCCCAATGGTTTATGTTCTCTCTAGTGGATTTGCCCTTAGGGGTTGGAGGTATGGGCACCAGATATGCCCATTTTGGAATATTACTTACATCCCCGGGGTGGTCCTAATATGACTGTGCCAGCCAACACCTGCACACCTAGGCCCATAATTGCATACCCATAGTTCCCCCACCTGCCCCTCCACTACAGCACTCATCCTTACTGTGGGTGCAGGTAGGATATAAACACACTACTACACACTGCCCACTCTCCGCGTGTCGGGACACATGTCGTACATTGTGTCGACCCATGGGTTATCAGGCTTGCACAACCTACTGGTCCGTGTACGTCTACAGCCTGTTTTGATGAATCATTACTGGGACTGACTCAGATGATCATTAATTTTTGGGTGCCCCACAAGGGACATCGATGTCTATGTTTCAAGATTAGACCTGGCAGGTCTCTCCCACTGGTAGTATCCTGCCGGTGGTCTGGGAAGCAGTGGTGTGTTTACTTTTATTGTGTGTCTGTATGTCTCACCGGCCTAGCTGGGGGGATGGGGGGGTTGCTGCTATGTGTTACACATTTGTTTATTGGACCCCTCACCCCCATATGCACGGCCAGTGAACATATGTAATTCGTAACTGCTGTATCATATCCTAGCTATATACATGTGTATATTTACAGTCATATTCATATATATATATATATATATATATATATATATATATATACACATTACTATATACAGATATATCTGTATATGTATACATTGTTTTGTTGTTTGTCTTTTTCAGCTTTTCCCGGTTAGGGTCGCCACAGCGGAACTCCGGTTCGATAATGATTGGCAGTCGATTTTTATGGTGCCGAGTTGCCAGCCCGATGCCTAACCTTCAGCGAAGGCACACCCATTCACGCATGTCTTTCGAAGGCCACTCGACCGCGGGGAGGACATGCAGACTCCACACAGAAGGCACACCAGCCGGGAATCGAACAGGAGAACCTCTTGCTGTGAGGTAACAATGCTACCGCTGTACCACTGCGGATCCATACATGTATACATGTATATATTTATATATTGCTGTCTATATATATATATATATATATATATATATATACATATATATATATATATATATATATATATATATATATATATATATATATATATATATATATATATATATATATATATATATATATATATATATATATGTATATATATATATATATATATATATATATATATATATATATATATATATATATATATATATATATATATATATATATATATATATATATATATATATATATCTCCAATGACATATATGTATATATCTATATGTGGGTATGTATATGTATTCTGTCTCTGTATGTATACATTTGTACTACGGAGAGGCTTATCTCTATGTCGCTATGGGTAGATATACACACAGGGTCTATATTAGACAAATGAAAATTTATCTTACCGAATGCTGACATTATAAAAAATACTGGAACTCGAAACTTCAATTGTGGGGGACTGCACCCCCCCACATCCCCCGCTAAATATATATACCAACTCTGAAATCGCAGTACAGTGAGGAAAGGGCAAATATTCCCATCTTCACTGTACTTCGATCTCACAATTCCGGTTTTGGGTTCTGGGATTTTCGCTCATGTTAGCATTCGGTAAGATAAACTTTTATTTATCTAATATAGACCCTACACACACATACCTCTACATATATACATCTACATCTGGTTATTCCATTCCTTGCCATATAGATCACACTGTGCTGCAGTGGGACTCATAGTGGGTGTGGCTGCTCATTGGGTGAAGCCTCTGCCCAATAAACACATTTGCTTACATACCTGGGGCTGTCCATATAGGCCCACATTAGCCTACACCTGCACACCTAGACCCATAAGTAGCTACCCATAGTTCCCCCACCTGCACCTCCTCTACAGCACCCATCCTTACTCTGGGTCCTGGTCGGTTCTGAACACATCACTACATGCTGCCCACTCTCCACTTCATGGGACACATGTCATACAATTTTCTCGACCCATGGGTCATCAGGCATTCCCACCCTTGTGTTCCAGGTATGTATACACCCCAGCCAGAATGGTCAGTGTTTCACCTTCTTTTGGTCTTGGCAATTTTTGGATGTCCTGCATGGGACGCTCCTGTCTGTTTTACAAGATTAGATTTCACAGGTGTCATCCATTCTCCAGTTGGATTTGTGGTGTATCCACACCACTACATGTTGGTCACTCCCTACTCCTATAGACCCATCCCATCGATTGACTCACTCCACGTATCCTCAGAACTCCCAAACTTCTTCTGGCCCAGAAATTGTAGCTATTGGTCATTTTGGGCAGTTTTCTAACATCTCTTTCTACTTTCTGGTTTGAAAGCTGCACGTGCGCTTGTTTCTCGCCTTTCCTGTAACTAGCCTAGTCCAGATACAGAATTGCTGTATCCAAGATTGTTAGTAAGCTTCTGAGCCCCCCAAGCCTTTCTGTGTTAGAGGGAAGCCTTCTAGTTTATCAGTGGGAGTAGTAAGCACTAGGTATCCTATCTACCACAAGAAGAGTGGCTCCTGGCCCAGAGCTTGTACCTTATTGGCCATTTGAGCAGTTTTTTCCCATCTCTTTTAACTTTCTGGTTTAAAAGCCGCATTTACGCTTGTTTCCTGCCTTCCCTGTAACTAGCCTAGTCCAGATACAGACTTGCTGTATCCGGGACTGTTGGTAAGCACCTGAGCCCCCCAAGCCTTTCTGTGTTGGAGGGAAGCCTTCTAGCTTATCAGTGGGAGTGGTAAGCACTAGGTAGCCTGTCTTCCACGAGAAGAGTGGGATTTGGCCCATAAATTGTAGTTTATTGGCTGTTTAGGCAGTTTTCCATCTCTTTCAACTTGCTGGCTTAAAAGCCTGCATTTGTGCTTGTTCCCTGCCTTTCCTGTAACTAGTCTAGTCCAGGTAAAGATTTGCTGTATCCAGGACTCTTTGTAAGCTTCTGAGCCCCCCAAGCCTTTCTGTGTTGGAGGGAAGCCTTCTAGCATATCAGTGGGAGTGGTAAGAGGAGATAGTCTATCTACCACAAGAGGAGTGGTTCCTGGCCCAGAAATTGTAGCTACTGGCCATTTGGGCAGTTTTTTCCCATCTCTTTCAACTTTCTGGTTTAAAAGCCGCACTTGCGCTTGTTTCCTGCCTTTCCTGTAACTAGCCTAGTCCAGATACAGAGTTGCTGTATCCAGGACTGTTAGTAAGCTTCTGAGCCCTGTAAGCCTTTTTGTGCTGGAGGGAATTATTCTAGCTTATCAGTGGGAGTGGTAAGCACTAGGTAGCCTATCTACCACACGAGGAGTGGTTCTGGCCCAGAAATTATAGTTTATTGGCCGTTTGGGCAGTTTTTCCATCTCTCTCAATTTTCTGGTTTTAAAGCCCATGTTTGCGCTTGATCCCCACCTTTCCCGTAACTAGTCTAGTCCAGGTACAGATTTGCTGTATCCAGGACTGTTTGTAAGCTTCTGAGCACCCCCCCAAGCCTTTGTGTTGGAGTGGAGCCTTTTAGCTTATCAGTGGGAGTGGTAAGTACTAAGTAGCCTGTCTACCACAAGAGGAGTGGTTCTTGGCCCAGGAATTGTAGTTTATTGATCATTTGGGAAGCTGTCCATCTCGTTCAACTTTCTGGTTTAAAAGACCACATCTGTGCTTGTTTCCCATCTTTCCTGTAACTAATCTACTAGAAAGCGCTACAAAGCCTTAAACTGATACAAGCCTTCTAGCTTAAAAGAGAGTATTTGGAGTGATTAAGTATCCGTTTTCTGTATTTTCTTGCTGTACTTAACTGCTGTCCACCTAAACGCTGATTTTCCAATGTCTATTGTGATTTAAAAGCTTGTTATTTTCACATATTGTACGTATTTGACTGCCTGCACTTTTAAAAAGTCATTTTTTTGTTTAAATAATTTGTTTAACTGTTGTAGGCTACAGACTAAAGCACGATAGCCTTTTCTGATCGCTTGTAGTCGTTTAAAGCTGTTTTAAGTGCACTTTTTATTGTTTTTGCCTTATCTTTTCAAAACAAAAAACAAAACCATTCCTTGTTTCCCACCCTTCCAAGCTAGTATATTCAAGTTTTCAGGCTAGTGCTGAATTCAGGGCTGTGTTACAAGTTTCTGAGTTGCCCATATCTTACTTGGATAGAGGGAAGTTTCTCTGTTCACCTGTGAGAGAGGGGAAATGTGAGCAGCCATCTGTCCCTGGAGGAGTGGTTCCAGCCCACAAGTTAGTAGTTTAAAAACCGCGTTTGCATGGTTTTGCAAGCCGGGAAACACCTGTTAGCTACGGTTAAATTATTCTCGGCTCCACTAAGTCTCCTCTTCAGTTTTTCTCTTGAAACTAGTCTCTCAACCTACGCACTCAAAAAGCATCCTACAGTTCAGCACTTGCTCAAACCTAATAGCAAGCACTAATATACCCCAACACTTGATTGCACAGCAGGGTAAAGCTCTTTATCCACCCCTCATCAACCAAGCGACTAAGCAGCTCACCCTACTATTCAAGCATGACCAAAGGGCAATTTCAGGTGTACTCTCCAGTCCAGCTGGTGAACCATGGTATCCTGAGGCAATGTTACAACTGCCTCATGTACACAGACAACCCTCTCCTCCTACCACAAAACACTAACATTTGTGAGAGATGCAATTATACAGCCAAACTGGAGGCTAAGGTCTCTCCACCCAAGACTGGAACAGACAGTTATGAGGAGAAGGTTAACACTTGCACCACACCTTCAGCCCCATGCAGAACTACTAAACCAGCACTGGCAAAAAATACACATAAATACATTAAATCATACCTGGTAGCTCTAAATAAAACCCTGCAAAAGCATCCGAGAGCTCCAAAGCAGACACCCAAAAAACTGCACCTCCCGTCACAAACCAGATAACACATAAAACACAAAACAACGTGCCACACAATCACAGCCCTTAAGGCGAAATAACATACCTAACACCCTAGTAATAGGTGACTCTATAGTCAGGCACACTGACATCCCACTCACTAGGCTGGATAAGGAGAAGGTTACTGCTAGCTGCCTGTTGGGAGCCAGAATCCACCACATAACACAAGCACTCAGGTCACTCCAGAACAAGTACAAATATGACTCTGCTATTGTTCATGTTGATGTGAATGACCTGAGACGTACCTCTCTGGACTACATGAAAAGAGACATGGAAGAGCTCTCTGATCATGTAGCCCAGGCAGGTATGACCCTTACCCTGAGGAGCATCCTGCCCTCACCAAGAATGATGCCTCAGTATAAAGAAAAAATGATCAATTTCAACAATTGGCAAAGCTTCTGTTGTCATTCAAAGGGGATCCAGTGTCTGTCAGCCTAGGACGACATGCTCAACAAGCCACATTGCTTTGCAAGAGATGGCTTGCACCTGTAACCCCTAGGCTTTCGAATACTGGCCAAGGCTCTTGCTGCCCCCATAGTGCCTTTTTTAGGCAAGGCTCAAAAGTCAAACCCACCTCCATAAACAGCACAAATAAAAACATGAGGGTTATGCTACTCAACACTAGGAGTTTAAATCTCAAAATGCATGTGCTCGAAGCACTCCTCAGTTCAAGGCTCCAGACAGCACTCCAGCACTACCTTGGTACAACTCATACCACACATTCTGGCAACAGAACACTGACCGAAACACAAAAGGAGGGGGTGTATCCATATTCATCAGAGATACTTACACCTCCAGGTTAGTGGCACAGCATGATACCTCTGAGATCATCCATGTGCAACTAACATAGGGAAAATCTGCAATGCAAATAGTGGCCTGCTACAGATCACCCTCCATGACCCAGGGCCACCACTCTGCCTTTCTGTAGGCACTGAAAAACATGAAGGTCCTACCGAACACCCTGATATTGGGCGATTTCAATTACCCTACTGTTAACAAACTCCCAGGCTCAATGCTTCCTGGAATTTATTACCTCAAATGACCTGGATCAGCTGGTAAACTCCCCTACCAGAGGTGAAAACATATTGGACCTGGTCATCACCAACATGGGCGACAGGTGTTCCGCACAGGAGGTCAACCTGTCACTGGTAAGAACAGACCATAAACTAATCATTCTGGATGTCCACACCCCACCACCACCGCCAACCAAGGAAATCACAGCGAAAAGCTTTTCTAAAGCAAACTTCACCTTATTTAAGACAGAAGTGGTCAATTTCACAGCCCCCACGATAAAGGATAAAGCTGCCCAAGATGCAGAATCCTTTACAAATGCACTCTATGAGCACCTACAAGGATGCATGGATCATGCCATCCCTAGCAAAACCAAGACTCACTCCTCTAAGAGAAGGAAACCAGTCTGGTGGACCCCTGCCATAAACAGGTTATACAATAAAAGGAGGAAACTAGTTCAGAAAAAAAGCAAATCCCAAGAAGGAAAGACATCCCTGATCAGTATCAGTAAGAAACTAAAGTCTCTCATAAAATCACCCAAAACTAACTTCGAAAGAAAAATAGCCAAGGATTTGAAAGATAATCACAAAGCCTTCTTTAGCTATGTCAAGAATCTAAGTGGCAACTCACAGATATGCTCTGAGCTAGTGCAAAATAGCACAAAATATTTATTGCCCTGGTGGGTGCTTCCTTTCATCTTTGACAAAATATACTGAACCTACTGATATTGCCAACATCCTGGCAGATAGATTCAGTGCAAACTTTACCCCCCTCTCACCTCCAAAAGGGCCCACAACAATACCAGAAAAGTGTAGTGTCCAGGAAATCACAGACGCACAGGTGTAAACAGCCCTTTCAAAAGACATAAACACAATGTCAATGGGGCCAGATGGTGTCCCAGGATGCGTCTTGCACGAACTACAGAACAAACTAACCCCCCACCTAAACACGCTGTTCAACCTCAGCCTCTCCACAGGCCATGTGCCCATAGAATGGTACACAGCAATGGTTATTTCGCTCCACAAAGGTGGGGCCACAACTGACCCTGGTAACTATCGCCCCATAAGCCTGACTAGCCTGGTCTGCAAGGCTTTGGAGTGCATTATCATGGAACTCATTAACAAAGACACTGGGAACCTCCAAACACTTGATCCGACCCAGTTTAGCTTTGTTAAGGGCAGATCATGCCTACTAAACTTGGTTGACTTCTTTGAGACAGTCACCAAGGCCATAGATGAGGGAAAGGTGGTTCACACAGCCTACCTTGACCTTGCCAAGGCATTTGACACCATTCCTCACTCAGGTATTATAGAAAAACTCACCAGCCTGAACATAAACCCCTACGTCACAAGATGGGTTGCCAACTGGCTTACAGACAGAACTCACACAGTAAGAATAGCAGGCTCCAGGTCCAACTCTAAACCAGTCACAAGTAGTGTCCTGCAAGGCTCGGTCCTGGGACCCCTACTGTTTGGCATATACTTCTCAGAAGTACAGGTAAACACAGGAGGACTATGGCTAACCAAGTTCACCGATGACTGCAAACTGGGAGCCATAATTGACTCTCTGGCTGACATGGGACCTCCAGAAAGGCCTTACTGAGATGGACACCTGGTCTCAAAGTCATGGCCTCAAGCTAAATGCCAAAAAAAGCATAGTCATCCCATTTGGGAAAAACAAAACACCCACGAATTACCACATAGGTGGCAGCCCCCTTAATACAGAAGAAGTAATAAGAGATCTGGGGACCCAGGTAGATAGTAATCTCTCCTTTGACAATTATATTGCCAAAGTAGTTAGGAAATCCTTCTATGTGGCCCATCTAATTACTAAAGGGCTCGCATCTAGAAATAAAGAGGTTATAGTACTCCTCTACTCATCACTTATTAGACCCATCATAGAGTACAATGCCCCATTTGGGATGTACCTCACAAGACACTTCCAACAGCTGGAAAGACCACAAAAGTACCTCACCAAGAGGATTACTGGCCTCAAACATATGTCCTATGCAGACCGACTGAAAAAACTCTGGCTGTACTCAGTGGCATATCGCTTACTCAGAGGTGAACTCTGCCGGACTTACAAAGCCATGTCCAACTCAGAATTGATGGACATGTTCCACCTATAGAAATCCAAGTCACTACGAGCCATGCGCTCTAGTGAGCTAAACCTCACCACAACAATAAATAGAACATGCTGGAGGGATAAATTCCTGTTACAGAGGCTCCCCATGCTTTCGAACAAAATTCCTATCTACATTAGGCAGAGACCCTCACTAGCACTCTTCAAGAGAAACCTTGATGAGTGGATGGGTAACAGAAAATACACCCCTGTTATCACTTCATTGGCTCTGCTTGACAGATGCTCAGTTAATTAATCAATGGGGCAGTGAAAGCCGGCACACTCTGGCTAGGCTTATAAATGCCCTCGGCAGATAGCTTAGTACCCACCTATGAACCTAGGAACCTAAAAGAAAAGCTGTTATGTTACTGCTTCTTGTAAAGATGGCATAAACTGTACTGCTAAAAATGAATGCAATATTCTCAAACTGCAAACTACTTTCCTCTCACCTTCCAGTAACACCAAAACTGTCAGCTCATAATTGTTCTTCTTTTGGCTTTTTTTCCCAGTTAGGGGTCACCACAGTGGAACTCTGGTCTGCTAATGATTGGCAGTAGATTTTTACAGTGCTGAGGTGCCAGCCTGATGCCCAACCTTCAACGAAGGAATGCCCATTCACGCATGTCTTTCAAATGCCACTTGACCATGGGTAGGACATGCAGACTCCACACAGAAGGCGCTCCAGATGAGAATCGAATGGGAGAACCTTTTGCTGTGAGTCAACAATGCTACCGCTGCATCACTGCAGCTTCCATTAAAACTATCAGCTGTTGAATAATACCTTAAAAAAATTACTTATCAGACATGTTGAGAATCCAGCTAAAAAAAAAAAAATTCCTCTTGGGTTAAATACATAGTTTTCTTGGTCAAAACATTTTCTTCTACCAAAAAAAAAAAAAAATCATGGTGTACATGCAGGCCCCTAACTAACACTATGCTGGTGATGAGGGGGAGAAAAATGTGACACTTGATACTTTCAAAACATAAAGATATTCTGCCTTGCTAACATAAAATTCAAATATAAATATATTTAATAAGCACCATAAAATAAGCAAATTGAGACTATATCATATAAGTGTGACAAAAAAGAAACACCTTTAACTTTCCTCTATCAAGTTAGTAAAAATCACTCGCGTATGACCAACCAGTTGTCAGAACTTTTTTATTGCTTTTGATAACCACCGCTCCTACACATATACCAGAAAAAGGAGTGTTTGTTTTTCAACAGATGCTAAAAAAAAAAAAAAAAAACAAACAAGCAGCCAGGGAAACTAACTCAAACAGTACAATTTTAAGCCCATTCATTCCTTTTGTAAAGAAACGGAAGCACTAAAAATTGAATAGTTTGATTTCCCTGGCTGCTTGTTTTTTTTTTTTTTTTTTTTTTTACCTTGTTTTTTAATGTCTTTTGTTGTTTTTGTATGTTTTTCCACAGCTTTAAATTAGTAAAGTAGCTGCTTACCCATTCTTCTGTGATAAGTTCAAGAGACATTTCTTGCTTTCGACTGTTGAGCAACTTTCAGAGAAAATTGAGATTATACAACAACATAAGCGGTGCATTAATTCAGAATGTGAAATTTTCCTTTTATTAACTTTATGTGCAGTTCTTGAAAAGTGGAAGACTGAACAGCATCTAAATCTTTATTCCCCCTGAATATATAGCACACACACCAAAACCTTGTGGGAAGACTGGTTAAATTAAAGATCCAGAGGCACTGTCTCATGACTCTGACATTATCATGCATGCCTTCCCCCCTGCAGGATGCTGATGTTCTGGATATGTTGACGATACATGATAATGTCAGTGGTAACTAAAAACTGTAAAGAAAGAAAGAAAGCAAAATTGGGATTTAAAGGGACCACTCGATAATTTGTGGAACCCCATTATTTTGCCCTCAAAATTGATAAATTCCAAGGTATTCAGTATAGTTGAGAGGTATGATACGGTTTGACTTACACAACATTATGTTATAATTCATTAGTTTTTACATTGAGTGTCCTCCTATATAAATGATGTTTATATATTTAATACCACAGATGAACAGTAATTCCTTTAATGTGTACTTATGAGTTTCAAGTGCTGTCACGTTTTAATGCAAACTATGAATCTAAAGTGTTATAGTTGTGTGTTATTACTATGAGCAGTGTGCTGAGATGCACTCACAATTGCATGTTTTTGTTGTTCAAATACACAGCACACAGAAGCACTTATACTTTTCTTTTAGTTGTCATGTTTTATACAAACTCAGCTTCACATATTATTGTGTGTAATTCTTCACTGCATATTCATATAGGCGATTTGTTTTTTACTTTCATCAATCCATGCAATCATAAACAAGATGGATTAGCCAGGCAGGTAGGGTTCAACAGTGGTAGGTTTGAATCTCAGTTCCTGCAATTTGTTTGCAGTAATCCTCATGTGTGCACAGTATTGAGAATGAGAGGCCAGTGACTGAATGTGCAAAATGCAACATTGTATTTCATGTCAAGGCTAGCTGCCATATAATATTCATTATTATTTCACTGTTTTGTTACTGTACATAGCAGTCATTATCTGTTAACCTAAAGCAATCCTTCTGTTGCTGTAATACATCCTGTTTTCCTGTTTGCAGGTGATAAAGACCATGCCCAAAATTGTGTGTTAGCACAGGATTGTGTAGCAGCTGAGTTGGAGAAGTATGTGTCATCACTGTACACCTTTGTTTATGCAGAAATACTACTAATGTAGTTAAAACTTCAGGTTTAAATGTTTATTCTTTGGACCTTCAGGCATGCTAATATTAATGCCAGACCAATAATGCAACTACAAGGTAGATGTGATAGTCTTTGATTGAGTATATAAATTCAGTGTTGTCTTAGGTGTAATCAACATGATGTTTGGGGGTAATGTGACTTTATCCAATTTTTACTGGTATAATCTAAATGTTAGACATCTGTGTTTGTTTAACTGTCAAATTGATTTTAAAAGGAATATTTCACATATAGGTTGCTTGTACTGTTACTGCTGTTTGAAAAGCATGTACCAACAAAGTTTGTCTGGCATTGGTTTTTAGTGAGTGCTATGTTGTGCATAGTCTGCCCCTTGTATTATTAAATGGGTGTCTGCTGCTGTTTCAACATTCTTAATGTTGTTGGCTGATATTTACTGGCATGTACTTGAGTTTAAAATGTCTTCAATGCTGTACAACTGCACTGTAATGGTTTGTCTGACACAAAATTGAATACCATTTCCTGGCATTGTGCCACAGGCCACTCATGCTGTTCTGGTATGTTTGAATTGTTACATAGTATAATCATGATCATCATTACATTGTTTTAATCATGCAAGTACATATGTCAGCATAACAAAGACGTATGTAGTGGCAGAGATACATTTGTTAAGGGACAGTTGGGTCTGTGTGTCTATCATACACAAACATTCTAAATGTCAAATGCCATTGATGTGCTTGTGTTTGTCCATTTGCTCTAAGCTTTTCAATTCCAATTTATATAATGTTGTGGTGAAGTTTACCATTGCTTGTTCTTCTTACAGTATATTTAGAACAAACATATTTTACTCATGGGATGTCAACACAACATATTACTTGCACATAATAATACATTATTTTGGAAATATAAATGCCATATTGACACCTCAACATAAATGTGTGATGTACAAATTGAGTAACAAATAGTGGTCTACATAATTAAGAAGTTTATCTCTGAGTCTGTGACTGACATTGGTGTAAGGCATATATAGCAACTGGGTTACACTAGAGGCCACATTCCTATCGGTAAACCATCAGTATCGCTGTTAACTTACACTGCAGCAAGTCTTTTGGAATGTCAGTGTTGCATGCCAGAGTGGCATGGCATACTTTTCTTGAGAAATAATGGTATATCTGTCTGTGTGGTGTGCACATGTGTTTTGCACACATACTGATAGCTGATATGTCAGTAAATGTATGTAAGATGTGTGTTACACACCATTTTGTACATTATTATTATAGATTGAATTTATGCCTTTCATCACATATGGTATTACAGTTGCATAAGATCATACAGTATTGTAATATTACACACATAATGTCGACTGTGTAAGTTTGTATGACATGTTATCTAATCTTTGATTTTGGGGGAGTACCTATTATGTATATATAATGTTTTTCCCTTTGTGTTGCTGTCATCAACCATATGCTGAAGGCAGTGATGTGCCAGACCACTGCAAGGCAACTCTGACAACAAGGACCAGGATGAATACCATGACGTGGAAGATGATAATGATGATGATGATGATGATGATGATGACAGACCAGCACCTGCAAGTGCCTTTGTTCCTGCTGCTCATTGTAAAAGGTGTCCACCAACATGCCAGGGAGACAATTTTCATGATCAGATCAGGGATGTAATGACAGATGTCTTCAAGAAGCAGATGAGTGACCTGGTGGGCAACTTCTTTCAGGATATTGCACAGGCCATGCATAACTCCTTCTGGGAGTTTTGTAGACAGATCTTTCATGATTTTCAATCCCATCAGGGTGACCCCTTACGACCATAAGTATTGTCTGTGTGATCCACTTATGTAATTCAGCCATCATGGTGTTTTCCTTATCCAGCTATTTATGGCATAGGCACAACTGTGCAGACATCAAATATTGCTGTTATTCTTTTCTGACATATGTCATAGAGTACACTACACATATCACGTTATATGTAGCATTGTTTTGCTGCTGCGGTATGACATATATTACCAAATTACACATGTTGTAACCAGTATTATCATTTACATAATCATACTGCCACGACTGCATACATTGTTCCATATGGGTATTAGTGCTACACCTTAAATCTGTGCATGTGTGTGCCTGTGTGTGTGTGTGTGTGTGTGTGTGTGTGTGTGTGTGTGTGTGTGTGTGTGTGTGTGTTGTTCGTGTGTGTGTATACTTATGTAGGCAGTGCAGCATAATACTGTTATGTCCAATACATTGTGGCCTTATATGTGACATATATGACTGCTGAAGTTAGTATAATGCAAGTGAGGCACAACTGTTCTCCTTGTGCTGTTCCAGTATATACATAAATGGGATGACAGCAACTCACATAATACATTATTCCCATAGTTCTCACATAGCACAGTGAGGTGAGTCTGGTGTGTTTATTTGCATGTTATCCATGTGTATGCATTGCTGCCATTTCTGTATTGGTTGTTGCTGTCTTATGTCCATTCAACAATATTACAGATCCTTGCTTATGTAATTTATGTAACTTTGTTGTGTCATGCTGTTACACTATCACATTGACCTTGTGTGTGGCATGTGCTAGCAAATATTGTACCATGTTGTATGACATTATGTGACTGGTATATATGATCATATATCCTTTACATACTGCTTAGACATTCACTTTTCCATTAGTGAATATATGAAGGTGGTGCTTTCATTAGCAACATTCATGAATCCCTTGGTTGCCCATATCTTGCATTTGTAACTAGCCAGTCTTTTTGATAATAGTGTATATTGTAATCTGCATATATAGATTTACATGCATGTCCATGTTAATGCATTGCTTTACATGGATGTACATATGTATGACCATATTATTATTATTTTTTTTTAATTCAACGTAGAACATTTAAAATGCAAAATGCTATTACCCCAGCACATCAAAAGCTGATGCTTCTTCAGGAAGTCACTACATTTTACATGTTTTAAAAACATACCTTAATTTTCACTTGCTAGTTTCTCTCACTGGCTGATGCCTGCCCTACAGACTTTTATGTGTACATAGCAGTTATTAGTTCAAGCCTGTAAAAGGCTTGCTTACTGTGTTATTTCACATTTCTGTAACATAGCCTGTAGATATTACAACTTACAAGATAACATTACTTTGTTCCGACTCATTTCCTGGAACTTGCATTAAGATAACCTGCTATACTGGAGCTGCCCATTTCAAAGATATCCAGTTCTGGAATGCTTTTGGGTCAAAATAAAACCTATAATGTCAGTGGTTTACATTGTGTACAAGTAAAACATCAAATGGACAAAACTAAAATGGCAGTGTCTGTATGCTTCAAGTTACTCCCAATGGTCTCTGTAGCAATGCAAGTTGCTAGACACCCTCAGCTCATGTAACAGTGAGCCACCTCTGCTGTCCTAAGTGCAATTGCTGGCACATTTTCACAAACATGAAGCCTGAATTCCTGACCTTCAAGACCTAAGGCCCATTTTGGTCATCGTCTGTTCATAAACTGTTCACGCCTTTGCTGCCACCAATGTGTGATGCAAGGAACAAGGAACTATCCCTAAAAAGAATCCTTGAAGTCCATGATTCCTAAAGATAAACATTACTGCTTTACCTGCCCATTGGTACTTTCCTAAAGGTAACTGAATCTGAGTTTTGATTACATCAGCAGGCTGTGTTGAAATGGATGCCAGAATACCAGCAAAGACACCACAACTGAAGTTTAGCAGAGGCTTTAGAAGTGGATCAAAGTGCTCTTAAGGTATTTATTTTTGGCCTGGGTGTAGAATATCAAGTAGATACCAGAGAAAGGTGCATCTCACAGCATAGTGGTGGTTAACCTGCTGAATAATACCTTGGACCCTTTGGTGACATAAATGTTCTACAAAGGTCCAAGTACACTTTTATATCAGAAGTAGCCACTCTCATATCTCGGGTTTACTACTGTCACTGGCAACTTATATACTCCAGCTACTGTCCATGCAAAAGCTCCCAGGAACACAGACTCCAGTGCCATAGGACTGCGATCCAGGAAAAAATGCTGTTTCAGTGAGTACAACATACTGACGTAAACTCCAACTCCAGGAATACACCATACAAATGACGGTGGCACTTCTTTCCAAAGGCTGAGCAGTGGGTAAGACAGAAGGATTTCCATTTTACTCATGTTACCAATGACAATGTTCTGAACATGAGAGCCAGACTCTTTCTGGTTCATTTACATAGACACCCTTAGATTACAACAATGTCTAGCAAACGTTGCCTGGGAAACTTTACTCCTGAATCGGAACCTTTGGATACGTTATCCAGACTGATTACACACTAATGCCAAATGACAACCAGAATATTCACATTTTAATGAACCATTATGAACTAGAACCATACCTCTCAACTGTACAGATTTTCAACATCCTTCAGAAAATTCATGCTAATGCAAAACCTGTTATTTTGTCAACTTTCTAAGTTTGTAAGAGCAATATTTAAAATCTGTCTCTATTTGTCCCCGTATGACTAGAACACAGAATTGCTGTACCTGTCTGGCACATAGCGGCCCTTGTAATATGTTACTGGTTACATATACATATTCCATTTTTTTGTGCTGTACTTTTGTTCACAAGACTGTCCTTTGATCACTCCTACACATGCATGTGTGCTAGTTATATCAATAACAGTGATTGTAGCACCTGTTGTATTATGTTATCATGGCAGTATATATACATCTGTAAAGATCAAAACTAGTTTTGTTGTGTACCTAGGCTTCTTGCTGTTGAACAGTTGCACATTACTGTGTTTGTGTCAATTGTAAACATACATGTTTATAACCATTGCCAATCCACTATGCCTATGTGACATCATTGGTCATTTGCTTCAATATAGTTTTGGAGAACTTGCAGCCAACCCTATGTGGTTAACACATGCATTGCAATGTATCGTCTTAGATAGGGTTGACCTGCTTTATTCTGTGCCTATTTTGTGTTGTTGTCATTTCCCCACTTGCATGGGCCTCTGTTGTCCATCTCCCTTCCCCGTATAGCTTTTGTCTACATGCTGCACATATACATGACATAAAGTATGTCTATGTTTACCTTCCTCTACGTTATCATCACTATCATGTAGGTATACTGGTACAATATTACCTAATGCCACCATGTTGTGTATCATGCACATCCAAGGCATATGCAGGCAATGTGGTGGCAACTGGTTTGATTCTATCATTGCTGATGTTATACTTGTGTGTTGAGCATTACCCAGGGATTTTTGAACTTCCTGCCTATGCAAAAGCTGGCATTCCTTAACTGTCATTACTCATATTTGTGCCACCGTTTACATTATATTCCATTTCATTGGTATGGGTACGTGTGTTGAAACTTCTTTGTAATTGAATTCTGTTATTCCACTGCATGTCACACATATACATTGTATACTTGATAACCCATCTGAGTTGCCTTTTACATGGCATATGTCTTTGACATCTGGATCCCATTTTACCTATGTTTTAGTTATATACACTTATTTATGTATTACACAGTCAGATTTTTGCATTGCTACATTAATGCTGGTTGGCACTGTGCTTGGTTATTTTCCTATTGCATGCAGAGTTGGAGGTTCCAGTCTGCACCCTGCTTGTTTTTTCCTGTGTTTGTTCATCCTTGCTGTTGCTTGGCTTAAACTTGCTCTGCTGACAGCCTAATTGATGACTGTATTTGATAGTCACTGTGTACTGCAATGACACACACCTACCATTGGTCATACACATTCTGCTTTGACTGTCACACAGTGCAACATCTCATTAATGAGTTGTTCATAGGTACATTTGTATTTTGTATAGTTGAACCATGGCTGATAGGCATCCTTGCCCTGTTTGTTCATTTTCCTTTACCTGTGTTGTATACTCTGCACATGTGCTGTGTACCTTACCTTTCTCTTTCTGTGTGTTTTTTTTTCAGTCTTTCTATTTTCCAAAAAACAAAACAGTGCCTTTTACCACCAAAATTAATTGCCCATTCTCCTTTGTTTCTCCCTCTGACTTTCCTGTTACATTATTCCTTTTGTGTGTCCCCTATTCTTCACCTGCACCCCACATTTACTTTTCTATTATCCCGTTTCATTGGGTGTGTGCACTACTTGTGTTCCCCATGTGTCCCACAGCAATTGTTAGCTACTAGTTTCTATCAGCTACAGTGAAAATGGGCATGATTGCTGTTCATCTTAGTTATTTTTTTTTAATTAGAAATTTTGTGAATTACATCTGCTTCTGCAAACTGTAATGAATGTATTTATGTATGTCTGTCTATGACTTACAATATCTGTAATTGTTTGTGGATATTTGTCACTTTCTAGAAAGACTGATGCACATTTCTATTCCTTTAGTAAATTTTTTTAGTTACAGCCTAACCGGGAAAAGCCGAAAGACAAGAAGACAGTAAGGCCCATTAAGCCTGCGTAATTTCTGCAGCTGTGCTTTAAGGCAGATATATATATATATATGTCACTTTATTTACAACTTTTCTTAGTATACAGATTTGATGTGACTGCTTGGTGTTCTGTTGATATTGCTAGTTATGCCTGCTTTGTGCTGTGGCATTCTTTGCACACTGAGGCATATTTGCATATTACTTGGTTAAAAGTAATTTTTATGTAGAATTCAGTGCACTCTATTGGATTCTGTAAACTTTATGGAATCTGATCCAAATAGAAGTGGGAGAAATTTATCAGTAAGCAAAGTTTTGAAAAACAAAAAAAATACATATAAAAAATTAATCACTACTATAATAAAAAAATGTTAATTTTCCAGACACATTTTCTCCAATTTTCCTGAAGTTTTGAAGAAATAGTCTGTAATTGATAGCTGACACTACAGTGCACCATGGGGGGGAGGGGGTTTGCTACACTCCTGACTGTGTCATCCTTTGGATAAGACATTAAACTGAGGCCCCATCTGCATTAGTTGGTGGTAGTGTAGATCCCATTGCACCCATCAAAAAGAGTAGGGGAAGTTCTGTGATATGCTCAACAAATTTCTCCTAGTAGTTTAAATACCTCCTCAGGTCTCCCCTGAAAAGAGGCCACAAGCCTAGTGAGACTAACCTGGTCAATAAGGGATAGATAGATAGATAAATAAATAAATAAATAAATAAATAAATAAATAAATAAAATAATAGTAAACACCCAACATCAGGCTGTACTGCCTTCATCAAGTAGGGCTACACCAGTTACTTACTGGGTAAATCTGAGGGTCCCCATCCAGTTTCTCTTTGAAAGATAATAATGTATTGCATTGCTCAACCTCAAGACACAGCTTATTCCCAGGATGAGTGAGATACTATGCTCATAGGCCTAGAGTCTAGGAGCCCATTAAGTAGCCTAGCCCAAATTCTCAATTTCACAAAAGTGCTTTCTGGTTAAGTGACTTGCTCAAGGTCACATAATCGACAAATGAAGGTGGAAAGATTCAAACCCTGTACCCATGGAACAGGAAGTAGCTGATTTAAAAGCTATATTATATTCTCTAGACTAACTGCTAGTGTCATGAATCTCTCTCTCTCTCTCACACACATTTGATTAAACTGCCTCTGAAGATTTAAGCCCTTGTTTCTGGTTCTTGCTAAGCTTTTAGACTTGTTGAGGTATATGAGGCCAATGATAATAGCAATAAAGAAGGCACAAAGCTCCATTTCAAGAGTCTGTGACCTACTGAGTAAAGGGAAAGAGCTTCTAGTTTGTCTTGCTGGCTTGAAGTCTTTAATCCTGAAATTGTTGCTTGAAATCTCAAGTGAGTTACATCTCAAAGGAGGCATTGTATTCTGTAATTGGTCAAGTTAGTGTTGCATATAAGAGAATCATAATATCTTTAGATCTGGATGATATACCCTTGGCTATTAGTTTTGCTAAGTTGAGAGTTTTCTGACTACATATGCCTTGTGATTATTAAAGGGGGAAGTATCAATCCAGTTAACCAGGTCCCTGACTATATTTTCAATTAGTAGTGTAAAGTTGTCTACACAATATGTTGAGGGTAGGGGGTGGTTGCTAAATGAAATGATGCTACCTTTTTTTAATTTAATTTGAAGCCATTTTCTCTGTACAGGGTATTAAACTCTTATTGTATTATTTTATGGAAGTGTTTTGCAATGTTCTCTGTAATAACTGTGCAGCTTTTCTCCCTGAGCCTGCACTGAAAATGAGATAATTTCCTGTCAGACTTCTCCATTAAACAAAGATAAATAAATAAATAAATACATAAATAAATAAAGTAAGTTCTTTCTGAAGGGTACAGTTATCAGAGGAGTTCTTGATAATAAATCATTTTGCAGAGATTTGCAGACTTAGCTAATAAATGTCATGTTTTTTAGTTCAGAGATCAGAGAAGTAAATGCTAAAATGGAGTGGTCCCACTATAGAACACTGGGGAAATTTGCTGGCTGTTATACTTTTATATGCAGTATCTTCCACACAAACTGTGGGTTCTGACATTTGTCCCATGTGCAATCCATCTTACCAAATAAAGATATTTATTTAAACCATTTAACTTACTTGTAGTTTCTACATTAGGTAAGGAGTCAAACACTGGCAAGAGCAAAATACACAGTGTGAACAGTATAACCACAGTCAATTGCCTGTATGCCTGTCTCAAAGAATTTACCTGGGTTTAATAGACAGGAGCTCCCTTTTGAGGCTAAACTGTTGTGAGTCTAGCCTTTTGAGATTTTTGATAACATTACTGATGAGATCCGTTTTGACACACTCCACAGTTTTGTAGTTCAATCTCAAATGTTTGATGGGTTAAGAATTCTTGTGGTCTATTAGGAGCACATTTCTGAAAGGTCATCACCGCTGCAGTGTGCCCTAATTCTCTTACAAATCATGTATCTAAAATTGCCTAAGAAATTTGAGGAGAGGTCTGACAAGGGCATATTTGGCATTATTATATTAAATATCCATGTATGTTATCAAGTCCTATGGAAGTCCCATGGAGTAAGTATTTTTGGTCTTTGATACCACTTCCAGAACATGTTCCTTGTTGAAAATAGAAGAGGGATTATGGGACATGTGGAGTTTGGAAAGATGTTTTGGAGATGACGTTTTCACAAAACATATTTGCTAGTACATTGGCAATGCCTGTTGAGTCAGAGTTAGAGGTTGCATTTAGGGTAAGTTTTGAGCATTGTTGACTATTACTCATTTACAGTAAACTGGTCCTTAGGCCAGATAAACAAATCGCTGGTTAATCAAAAAAAGCATACAAAATAGCATTTATAGGTTGGAAATCAGATGAAAAAATTATGTATATATGTTGCATGCAAATATTTATTAAACATTTATTTATTTAGTCTTTAGCATCTTAAAATAAATAAATACAAGCAGGATATCATATAACGTATCCAAGTCCTAAAATAATAACACAACAGTAAACATAACAACCACAAACTCTGCACCAAAATAATAATCTCAGCAATTTTCATCCCACAGGAATGTTTGTTTCATGTGCACTATGTTGCACATGACACATGGTTCTCCCCTATTTGAGAGTAGAGCGTCCACCAAATAGGATTTTGATAATATTGTTTGAACTGATGCTTTTGTTTGTGTCTTGGGTAGAATTGCATCGGTGCATTTTTACTTGCTGCATGAACTTGAAAATTAAAAAAATTCTGCTGGGGTTGAAAGCTCATTGTTCTTAGCTGTTTTATTTTACAGAGGCGCTGAAACAAAGAAATGTCCTGCTATTTAGACAAGCATTCCAAAGGATGCCCATGCAGATAATAGTGTATTCAAAATTGGCATTTCATTGCAAATAAACTCATAGAGTAATGAGCTATGCCAGATCTGTTCTATTTTTATGTGCGATGGATGGAGATTAGCTACTATGCACAGAGAAGAACGTCACTTGCTCCTCCTCCGGGCACTTCAGAATGTCTCGGCTTATCAGTTTAGTCGTAAAATGTTAAAATATGGAAACAAAAATGAGCTTGCAATATATAAAATAAAAACTGCAAGTTCCTTTTTTTTTGTCTGTTGCAACTAATATGGCAGTAATTTGATGGCCAGTTAAAGCGGAGTCTGGTTAAAGTGAGACCAGATAAGTGGGAGTCTACAGCATTTCCTAATATAGCCAAAAAAGGATTTTTAGTTATCATTAGTGTCAAAAGCCAGCCTAAGTTTATAAGTTGGTGTATTAGTCTTAATAATAATCTTCAGGTCCATAGTAATGTATTTAAACTCTGCTTATTGGAGAAGTACTGTATCTGCAGTATAATTTAAGGAGTTTACTTTTTTATTATTGTAAAGCCGTGGAGGTACAGCGATAGCATTGTTGCCTCACACCAAGAGGTTCTCCTGTTCGATTCTTGGCTGGAGTGCCTTCTGTGTGGAGTCTAAATGTCCTTGCCATAGTCGAGTGGCCTCTGAAAGACATGTGTGAATGGGCATGCCTTCACTGAAGGTTGGTCATCAAGCTGGCAACTTGGCACCATAAAAAAATAAAAATTACTGCCAATCATTAGCGGACCAGAGTTATGCTGTGGTGACTCCTAACCAGGAAAAGACAAACAACAACAACTTTTTTCTTATTGTAAAGTTTATTTAAGTTGGTGGATCACCAGGGTAGCTTGTATTTTGCTCTGCTTGGGACAGCTAATTTAATTCATTTGTCTATGTGGGTGGTGAACTGCCTTTTGAAATGGACTGTTGTGTTAGAATGCAAGCTGGTACTGCCATGGGTGAATTCTGAGATTCCACCCTTTAATTGTATGAAGGTTGTGAGTTTGAAGTCTTTCAGTCCAGAAATGTTGGTTTCAAGGGCTTTGGAGATTTTGATGACAAATGTGACAACTTTATGGTGCATCTTAGCTGGTGAAGGAGAAACTAGAGGAAAACTTCATATAGATGGTATAACTGAGATTTAGTTCTAGAATATTGTGCTGGATTCAGAAAGATTCACAGAACTCATTGTAATCCACCAAATTCTATGCAAGATTCATGGGAAAGCCATTAATATGCAAGTACATCTCAATATAAAAAGTGTATTTCAGCACTATACAGCCACAACAGATAAGCAGTAATGTCAGCATACTAAGCCATAGTCAAAAACTGCATGCTGACGAGAAAATGTCATGAAGTAGATATAGTCCCATTAGTAAGGCAAATGTAATGAACAGGTCTGTACTACACAGTATATTGTAAAACTATATAGTTCTACAGATATATATATATATAGAGAGAGAGAGAGAGAGAGAGAGAGAGTCTGTTGTACTCTGCAACAAATTGTATAAAGTAATATTAATTATGGAGAAGTGGCATTTATGGCCACAGTGCCATCATGAACTTTAACTATCAATGGGTGCGAGATGTGTGGGGAGCACAAATAATACACACACCCAAGGAAATAAGGTGATAGAACACTAAATGTAGAGTGAAGATAAAGAAGGGGGTCACGCAACAGGAGTTAGTGAAGATGAAAGTCAGAGGGAGAGTCATATGGGCATGGGTAATTTTTTTTGATGGGGATAGCCACCCCATTTGTTTGAAGAACAGAAGGTATGAAAATCCATGGAAAGTGGAACTGTGGAAAAGGATGGATAAAAACAGACAAAGGTCAATGATATAAATAAGGCATAAGTGAAGTGCACAAAAAATACACAATGTGGGTTAAGGAAAGTAGACAAACAGGGTAAGGAGAGACAGACTATGCATACTAGCCATGATGGACCACAGTAATACATTACAGACCAGCATACAAAGCAGTGTTGAGATGTTGCAAGGTGTGCAACATTCATACCAAAAGGAGTAATGAATGGTTGGCACATAACAGAGACCACTAACTGGGAACTGCAAACACTGCAGTACACCACAACAAACAGCAAACATTGTCATCCAGTTGGCTGTTGGTAGTGCTAGTGTAACAACAAGTCTAAGCACATCCAACAAAGGAAATGTTTGTGCAATAAAGCAGAGAATGTGTAACTCTGTATGCAGGGGACAAACCACAGTGCAGAGAGCCAAGCATCGGTACTACAACAAATGAGTGCAGTGGCTGTGTAATAACCTCACACAGCTGTAAATGATAAATGGGATCAGCAGCACATATAATGTTCTGTTATGCAGTGCAGAGATGTGTCATCCAATCATATCACACAACTGGAACCTACCGATCATCAGCAGGCATGCCCTCACCACTAGCATGTAATGTTAAATTGCCATGCAGATATTACATGGTGATATGGATACATTACAAAATATCATAGAAAGATGACAAATGAACACTAACAAGTCTCTGCATTCAAAGGTATGCAGGATGCATAAAAGTATATCAAGGGACTGCATGATACATAAATAAAGATAGCATACAGGTGGAAACATCACAATGACCACCACAGTGTGTGCATGTGAATTGCATGTTTGTGACAGCCTATCGTGATACAAGCACAGTATCCCTACAGGCCAATGATGCCACAGTACACAAAGATGCACATAATCATACATATATGCCATGTAGATGTGTATACATACCCAAAAGCTATAAGGGGCATGCAAAATGGACAAACTATGTCCACACTACTAATGAAAAGCATGTCTGAAAAAGCAGCCACATAAAAATACAGGACACGCATGTCCAAGTAAAGCCATCTCACATGCATGTTTGCCCAACACAATACAGACTGCACACATGGCATAAAACATGGTCCAGGGTGCATGCAGCAAGGGGCCAAAGTCTGATATATATGCATTGTGCGCATGTGATCAGTTGTAAGGCATTTGTGTAGAAGTCCAAAAAGCGAATATGGCACAATGCTCCAACCACAGTACTGTAAACCAAGTAAAAGGAGCACCGGAGGCCACGTAGTTCAAGCACTGACAGTTTATTAGCAAATCCACACCACAGACATAACACCAAAACACATGTTTTCTGTGTATTCTAGATTTGTAACCATTATTGGTCTATTGAATATTAACATCAAAATAAATTAACTCTTCATGATTAACTTGATGTGTAAATCTAAGAAAATTTGTGGTGGAGGAAATATAATCAATACATTTTGAAAATTCATACTCAGTACCATTCCAGAACAAACAAATGTTGTCCAAAAACTGCACATAAATGTTTCAATAATGCCTAAAATCTGATTCTAAAACATATTTATTTTCCCAATATAGGAGTGTAATATTGACATAGGTGGGGGTAAAATGAGCCCCCATTGCCACGCCTTTAAGTTGTTTGTAATACTCTCCTTGAAAGAAAATAAAATTGTTTTTTAAAACTAACTCCATTAATATTAAACAAGTACAGAATACATTTGCAGAAAAATCTGTACAATCAGCTAAAAATTCTTCAAACCAATTAAGCCCTAAATCATGAGGAATACAAGTGAACAGGTCGACTACATCTAAAGTGATAAAAGTTTTTGTATTAAAAACATAATTATTTTGAATACGTCTTAAGAAATCCCAAGAATCTTTAAGGATATTCTGATTTTTAAAAACTAGGTTTTTCAAATGGTGATCTATATATCTTGCCAGGGGAGCTGTCACTGACCTCTCAGCCAAAACAATAGGTCTAAGTGGGGGGTCATCAAGGTTTTTGTGTACCTTGGGAATGCCAAAGATGGAGGGCACCCTAGGCTTATCTACATGTAAAAAAATATATGTCTGAAAATCTATGAGCCCCTCCATCACCAAGTCATTTAAACATATGTAAATCTTTTTATAAGCTAAATTAACTTTGTTCAAGGAAACATGAGCACAAGTCTTGTCATCATTTAACAATTCAAACATTTTACTCTCATAACAGATCTGGTCCATCAGAGCAGTCCCCCCACCCTTATCAGGTTTCATTCTTCTAAGATTCCATGTGTCCCTAAAATCATACAGTATATCCTTCTCGACTTTAGTTATATTTGGAATAACTTTGTTATGTTTTAGTATTTCCCTCAACTCCTTCTCAACCATTTGCTCAAATATGTTTAACTGAGGATGCAAGGTAGGATTGAATAAACTTTCCTTGCATAGAACAGTGTCACTATTCTTTTTCTGTCCATTAAAAAATAACTCCACACACCAGAAAAGCACTTTCACTAAAATGAGCAAAAAAATTAAAAAAAAAACAACAAAATTAAAAAAAAAAAAAACACAGTACTGACATTTACGCGGGGGGGCAAGCCCTCCTGCACCCCCCACACACCACCCTACTTTTATATTCTCACTCCAAGATTGCATTAAAGTGGGGAAAAGGGAATATTCCCTTATCCCCACTGCGCTACAATCTCAGCAACAGCCATTTCTCCATGTTTTTATTATTTTTTTTTTAGCACACTGTCACGAAAGTGCTTTTTCTGTGAAAAGAATAAATAGTACGGATCCCATATCTGTATATATACATATATATATATATATATATATATATATATATATATATATATATACACACACACACACACACACACACACACACACACACACACACACACACACACACACACACACACACACACACACACACACACACACACACACATCTATATGTGGATACAGAGAATTAAATATTATATAAATGGAGATATATTGATATTTATCTATATGAATATGTATTTTATATATATATATCTATATATATATATATATCTATATATATATATATATATATATATATATATATATATATATATATATATATATATATATATATATATATATATATATGGTTTCCCTTCACAAAGTCAAATGGCCACAATCTCAAAATGCATATGGTTGAGACCATATGCTCGAAATTGTAGAAGCTCGACTGTGTGAATGGGGAATGGCATACAGCGCAGAACAGGAGACTTCCCTTTCTACACTGTAGTGTGATCTTGGAGTTGGAATAAATAAGTAACGGGAGGCAGTAGGGATGCAGGGGGGCTTGCCCCCCCAGCAGAAACACTTTTTTGTGTTACGTTGTTTTTCTTTTTCGTTCCCTTTCACGAGCCGCGAATTTTTTTGATATGGCGTTGGCCATATGCATTTCGGGTTTCTGAACGTTCAACTTTGTGAGGGGGAACTATATAAATATATATAGATATAGATATATATATATATATATATATATATATATATATATATTTATACACACACACACACACATATATATACATATATATATATATATATATATATATATATATATATATATATATATATATATATATATATATATATATATATATATATGTATATATATATATATATATATATATATGTATATATATGTATATATATGGGTTCCATACACTAGATCGAATTTTCACTAATTCGAAATAGTGCATGAAATGCTCACTGCAGCAAAAGTGCACTTAATCAAAAGTGCACTTACGCGAAGTTCAGTACAACTAACGGGTGTTGTACTGAACTTCTGTGCAGTACTCACAGACCTTAGGGTTAGGGCACGGGTCATAGTAAGGGGATAGCCTGTACAGAAGGGCATAACAATGTCCTCCACTATGGTGCGATAGTCACTAACCTTAGGGTTAGGGCATGAGTTAGGGTAAGGGGATAGCTTTACTAACTATCCCCTTACCCTAACCCATGCCCTAACCCTAAGGTCCGTGACTATCGCATCATAGTGGAGGACATAGCTTATTTTTTATGTCCTCCACTGTGCTATGGTGTTTTCGGTGAAGTGCACTTATGCAAAAGTTCACTTTCGTTAAAGTGAACTTTTGCAGAAGTGAGGCTTCCTATTAGAAGTTCGAAGTAGTGAACTTTCGTTCTTGTAATAGGAATCCATATATATATATATATATATATATATATATATATATATATATATATATAAAATATATACAGACAGAGGGAAAGTTCTGGGAATATGTACACATACAGCATCTTAAGATAAAAGCAAATGGCATATGATGATCTGTGTTGTGCAACAGAGTATGGTGTCGTAATATTTAGCCATTGCACAATCACTAGGTTGCAATGCACTGTAGATGCCAACAGCGTGCGTAGTCATCAGCGGTCTATAGAGTATGTGCTACAACATAAAGATGGCCTTAAAAATGTTCTGTTGCACAAAGCCTGCTAAAATGTTTAACATAAAAAAGTGGGAATTTCATAAACAGAAGGACTGATGTGGGAATAGAACTCAAAAACACACAATATTCAGTAATGCAGTTACTGACTGTACATAAATTGCTACCTCTTCAGCTATACTACATTTTTAGGATTCTATGCACACATTTACTTTAAAACAAGTGTAATTGCATAACCGAGTCATATTTAATGCCTGCCCACTTGCATTGCTCAAATATCCCTAATTCAGCATGGAGTTATTATCATTACTGAATATTTAACAGTTGGTAGTGCAGTAGAAGTGTTGTGAGATCTTTGTCACAAAACTGCACAACATGGAATACTCTGAAGGTACTGTGAACAATGTAGAAATGTGAAGTCATCCATTTCCTAAGCAGTGTAGGTATTAATGCAATCTGACAATAAAACACATATAGACAGTTTAGTAAAACAGCACCCAGCCATACGACAGAATCATCATCATCATCATCAATCCCCTTTTCCACATTTTGTATATATGGTCAGAGTATCGTGTCAGCTGTTGCCATCTCTCTGTATTCAATGCCATTCTCCTACCTGACTATCACAGGTCTTCTCTCACAAAATCCATCCACATCTCTGCTGGATGCTCTCGTTTCCTCTTGCCTTTTTTCCTATCTGTCTAAATCTTCTTCACGTGTGCCCAAGCCACCATAATCTGTTGTCTTTGACCTCTTCTGCAATTTTTAGCTACTTTGGCTTTTGCTCTTATGTCCTTATTTCTTCATCTGTCCTACAGTTTGCATCCTAGCAGTCACCTCAGGCACTTCATCTCCATCGTCTCTAGCTTCCTCAACTGCTCTACCTTTACTACCAAGGTTTCTGTACCATGCAGTAGCACTGGTCGCATCATTATTTTGCACATCTTACTTTTCAGCTTTCTTGGCATTCTTTTGTCATACACCTGACACTCTGTGCCAGGCTGCAAGCCCTCTGAGTCTTGCTTTGACCTCCTCATTCAGACTTCCTTTCTCAACTACCGGTCCAGATACTTGAAGCTGTTAACCTGTTCCACTATTTTTCCTTCTATCTCAGTTCACAGCTTCTTCTGATTTCCCTATTTGCGGCCATTACAACTGTCTCATCTGTACTCCGTTTCATCCATTGTGCCTTCAGTTTTGCATTCCATTCCCCCTGTTCTTTGCTGAAGTTCTTGCTCAGAGTCTGCCTGTAATGCCACATTGTCTGCATACAGCAACTTTGTTGATTTGTCCCCTTTTATCTGTTTGCCAATGTAGTCTATTACCAGTATGAACAGCAGTGAGCTCAGAGATGAACCCTGGTGCACATCCACACCCTCTGAGAACCCCTCTGTGAGACCAAACACTGTTTGTACTTGAGTCACTGGGTCCTTGTACATATCTTGCGCTAATTCTACCAATGTTTCTGGGACTTCAAACCACTGCAGGACTGCCCAAATCAACCTTCTTGCAACCTTGTTATATGCTTGCTCCAAGTCAAGGAATGCCCATTTGGACTCTTTCCTCATATCTAACATCTTCTCATCTAGCTGTTTCACTGCAAACACTAGGTAAATTATGTTTCATCCTGACCTGAATCTAAACTGTTCATCACCCATCTTAAACTACTCTATTTGTTTATCAATCACCCATTCCAGAACTTTCATACAATGTGACAGGAGTTTGATACCTCTGTACTGCCAACAGTTGTGAATGTCCACTTTGTTCTTGAACTCTGGCATTGCTATGATTGTTCTCCAGTCATCTAGGATACACCTTTCTTTCCTCACTACTATCAGTACCTCAAGAGCCATGTCTGCCCTATCTCACCCAACATCTTTTTGATAAGTTCTGTGACCTCATCTGAGCCTGCTGCTTTCCCAGACTTCTATTTCCTTAACGCAGTTCTTACCTCTTCTATGGTGAGCTCCTCCTCTTCTCTCATTGTAGGTTGTATCTGAGGCAGTACATATTTTGTGGGTATTTCTTCATTCAGAAGCTTCGATCTTCCCTTGATGTCATGTGGACTGGTGAGAAAGTTTTTTGGTGACAAACCTTTTGAATGGTGTCTGACTATATTCTTTATCTTTCTGTCTTTGCCTTGTAAGCTGATAGATATTCTTTGTACTATGCACGGAGTCATTTTCCAGCATATCTCTCAGCTTCTTAGAGCATGAAATCTGGACAAAGCCCTAATAATTTGGGAGAAAGGACCAAAAATAAGGACCAAAAATAGGAACAATTTTTAAATATTGCTCTTACAAACTTAGAAAGTTAACAGAATAGCAGATTTTGGATTAGCATTAATTTTTTGAAGGGTGTGAAGTATGAAACTCAAATGTCTGTTCATATTTTCTGATTTTGATCTTCAATGATTTGCTAATGATTTTCCAGAAAACCACAATTTTATGAAAAAGGTATGAGGCAAATATATGGACATTCGGCAAAAATCTGTACAGTTGAAAGTTATGCTTTCCAGAAGCTGGCAGAGTGACTGTGATGCCTTGTTCTATGCAATTGCAAATCTTTTCTTTGCCTCATAGTTAGCCAACCAGTATTCCTTCCTAGCCTTGTCCATCTATTCTATCTCCCACTTTTTTCTGCAATCCTTCCTTTTTTGATGACTTCCTGGACTTCTACTGTCCACCAACATCTTTTCTTATGTACCTTATTTCCATACCTTGCTCAGCAGTATATCTGTTCTGTGGTCCTCACACATGCTGTTTTGAGGTGCTGCAATTCTTATCCTGCTCCACCTATTTCCTCTTGCTGTGTAGGTTCTAGAGCCCTAATTAATTCCTTGAACTGCTGCTCTTTCTCTCCAGTCAACTTCCAGGTCTTCAATTTGATCCCTGTTGACCTTAGAGACTTTGCTATCCACTGCTTGCAGGTGATTGTGGCCACATGTGGTTTATGCTGTGGGCTGAATGTTTCACTAGGGATGACTTTACAATCACTGATTCTACCCCACTGCCCTTTCCTTACTAGGAGTAAGTCTACCTGAGTTGCATGTTGGCTACTGTTGTATGTGATTCTGTGGCTGTCTATCTTTCTGCATCATGTGTTGGCTACTATCAAGCCATTTGCCAGCCAGAAGTCTAGAACGGCCTGTCCTTCCTGTTGCCTCATCCATGTGGACCGAAGCAGTTCTCATATCTTGTTCTGTCTGTCCTGATATGTGCATTCAGGTCACCCATCAATGCCAATTTCTTTATCTAGTAGGTCGTGTTTTGAATGCACTGTTTTCCTCACCACCACAATTCTGATGTGGGGCATCACCTGAGATTATGAATAATGCCCTATCATTAGGCTGGAGTCTGAGTGGTATGAGTCTGTTACTAAATCTGCCACTAATTTTGATGACATCCATCACTGAATTCTTCTGAAGTCTCCCCTCACCACAGTCCTCACACAGTATCTAGCCTTTCCTCCTGAGTGACTCCAAATCCAATTATTAGTTCATGTTTGGCAGATTGATTGGTTTTACATCCAGATTTGCTTAATATAGCTATCCAAGTAACCCAAGCTGGGCAACTGGACAACTGGCTGCTGGGCACACACTGGCACATACACTCCTTTTATGATTAGCATGGGATGCTGTTGTAGATTGGGTCCTTGACCCACTTTTCACCAGCCAATAATCATACCTATCTGGTGACATTAGTCAACATGACCATATCACCTTGAGCCATATTTTACAACACTGAGTGGTAGTGCAACCACATTTTCCTATCTTGAAGATACTGTTCATCACAGTATATACTCAAAGCAGTTGGTCTATACAACTCTTCACCCTATAGGGCACCATGTAGAGTCTGTGCTGCTGGTGAATTTGAGAAAGAAACACTGAGCATGTTTTTGGAGATGGCAGGAATTCCACAAAGACACAGGGAGAACATGCAAACCAAACAATCACTGGCTAGAGGTCAGAATTGAACCTTGTACCTTGTGCATGGAAGGTAAAGACTTTAGTCATTATGGCAAATGGTTTACAGCAGAATCATAATTGTTGAATTAATAATGCAAAGAAATCAATATGTATGCAAGTTGGTTAAAAATATTGGGGGGTTTGAACTCACAGTAACTCGGGTTCACTCTACACTGCTACTATGCTTAAGCAGTTGGTCAATACAGGTTTTCCTAGTGTTATTAAGGACTCTTATTGCATACCAATGTATATTAGATGTCTCAGACACATACAGTCACGAATAACAGATACTGTTACTATACATTTCTGTACACCTGTATTTCCGGCCTTGCTTATCTATGGATAACCTCAGACTGCTCATTTATATGGCTATTAATGGTGTGATGCTCAGTTCATGTTCTGCATTACAACAAATTTAAGGGATGGTAACAGAATATCTGAATAACAACAGTCTGAGTATTATTAGTATGTGTGTACACCCCAATCCTCTATACCAGTAAATACCAATACTTTTTCCTGAATATACCATGAATACCTAGAAATCACAGATCAGTACTATACAATATGTGGCCATTAAATAATAAATGTATGGTGAATGTGTTAATGTGTAGAATATGACACTTACTACTGGGTTCAGGGGCTGTCAGTGAACCTCCACAATCCTCCCCAGCAGTTGCTCCCGGTCTCTATGATGGAGATAATCATAGGTGTGGCAGACCTATACACTAGTTCTGAAGATCCCAGTCTGTTGCAAAGCTTCCTGGCAATCCAATTCCAAACATGAGGTTGGGCAAACTTCCTCTTGCATGCCCACATCCTCATGTCATGTTGCACATACTCCATGAACATCTGCAGGGTCTCCTTATCCATCAAGTTGGGCACTCGGACATGCTACAGCCTACTCTCAGTCAGCATCTCCTTGAAATCCATAGAAACATTGATCAGAAATGCCTTGCAAAAATTGTTTACTGAGGTAGCACACAGTTGTCAGGTAACAAGGGAATTATCTGAAAATGGATCATTATTACATTTTAAAAGTGGCAGAAATAGTGTGGTCACAGTCTGTTCATGGGCATTGGGCACGTGATCTACATGTGCACATTCCATGACAACTATTGGGCATTTGCACCAAGCACTGTGCACTTACATTGAGCTATTGGCTAATGTGCCTAGATTCAAGAACTTACATGGATGTCCACAGATGCAATTCCAAAACATTCTATACTAATGGAGCTCACTAATTATGCATGGAGCAAATAATAATTAATAGCTGTTTGCACTGAGCTATCCTTACTTAGGCTTACTTGTCTGACACATCTGACCCATAAGAAAAGCTTTCATGGGATCATCTGCTTGTGTTCCTGTTGTGAACAGCTGTGCTTAGTATTGATCTGTGATAGCCAGAATGTCTGTGTGTACTTTGTAAGTCATATTACACAAGAATTTACACTATGAAATTGTCTGCAAATAAGCATGCAACTTACATAAAGGATAAGGGGTGGCCTTTCTCCATACATATGCTTCTGGATACTTCCATCATTGTCAGTGAGGTTTCTCTTATATGCAGGTGTATGGATGCACTTCCATCAGCCCCAGTGAAGTGTGGAGATGGATGGATTCTAACTATATCCACTGGGAATACAGTTCCACTTGTTAGTCCACAGTGGTGTTTGTGGATAATGATGGTTTATGAGACTTTCAGCAAATCAAACATACGAAGTATGCTTTGTGGATATTCACTGATGCCGATTCTTAAATTGGAAACTCTCATGCTGTTCAGTGGAAGTAGTAGTACATACACATGGTTAATTTGTTTATTTATTTATTATTTATTGGTATTTGTTTACCGGGATAGTACTCTGGGCCATTTTCAGTGGTGGATCAGGGAGAAAAATTCCGTAAAAACATATAACATTTGGCAGAATTAATAATATGAAAATTTACACAAAAAATATGTACATAGGAAAAATATTAACATTTAGTTAAAGCAGAGAGTGAAATTTGCTTAGTAGGTACAAACTGTATACAAACTTACAACTACAGAATAGATAAAAAGTGAAAAAGGATATATTACATCAAATGATTCTTTTATAAATGTAGTTGTTATCTGCAGACAATTTATTCATAATGTCATTTGAAATATGAATAAATGCAGGAAGAAAATGACTGTCAGGTTATAAAAGAGGGAGGCTTTGTACCAGTACAGATCCAGTTTGCAGAGAGGCATTATCACAAAGAAATTTTGAATGAATCATGACTCTGAATAGTTCTAATTACTAATGGAAGGGTATTCCAGGCTCTGTCTACCACACAAGTAAAGAAGCTGGCCTGCAGGTAGGTTAGGCTTGTTAATTTGCAAAAGGTGTTGTTTTTCAGATCTAAAGACACCTCTTGGGTAGATAGTGGGTAAATAGTAAGAACAGAACAATTTAAAGGTTTGTAAATTATGTTATGTGCAGCAGTTAACTGCAGGTAGGTGAGATACTGTGGAAGTTCAAAGCAGTTCCATGAGTGTAGAGATATGCAGTAGTGAGAAGAATGTCTGGCATTTGTTGCAAACTTGACAATTTTATTATAATGGGCTTCAAGCTTTGTTTTTAGGGGGGATAGCAGGTTAGTAAGTAAAGGGGCCCCATGGTTAAGCCTGTAACTTCCTCCCTGTGTTCACACTGAGCCATTACTGCTAAGATGTATATGTTCTTATGTTTTTGAAGTGTTAAGGTGCTGTTTGACACACATCACTACATATGTTGTTCACATTTGGATACATTACACAATTCTGCCGGTATGTGTAAATTACTGTATTGGCATCTGTTTGATATTTACACTATTTATAGGTGACATGCTAGGGATAGTTGGCTGTGCATATACCTGTAGGTGTAAATAATCCAGAGACATTCAGGCTGGAGTGTTACAGTGGTAATGTGTATAGTTCATGACTCTTAACATTCCCACAGAACTGAGTTCTATGCCCACCTCTGGCTGTATGACATATCCTAAGCTATGGACTGGGGAGTGTGTGCTGCACATATATGCTTTATCTTTAATGATACAAGCAACACCTTTTACATGTTGTGAACGTTTACTGTGGTTATCTGTACATGCTGGCAGTGCACACATTATTGTCATCTATTCTCTTGCATAACAGTAGAATTTATATGTGGAGCATTAAACGGTCCTATACATTTAATGCTAATCTGACAGTAGGTGTACTACATGTATACCTCCGGATATATACATCTTTCATTTTTCCAGATATATTTAAGAAGCAGAAGTGATATTTTTCCCCACAGGGAAATGCAATTATACTTGGGGCCCTGTGACAACATGGCATGAATTTACAAGAGGGGATGTGCAATAAATTCTTGAGGAATAAGGTATGCAGGGACATCACCAACATGGTGAATGCTGTGGATGGGCATAATCACTTACAGAATACTTGCCATTACCACTGCTCTGCAATGATCCTCTTTGCAGCCAACAGACTCTGTCAATATAAGAGTGAGAGGAATTCCTACGTGTCCACAGAATGATATATAATCCTTTCCACTCTCCATCCATCAGAAACATTTTCAAACACTACCTTCCCAACTGTACATTTCACTCATCTGAGAAACAGTTTCTTGAAACACATAAACCTAAAAAAAAAACACAGGACATAGCTTATACTCCTGCACAGTAGTCAAAACCATGAACAAGATTCCTATGGGCAATAGATCAGCACCTACAAGTCTCCTTTTAAGCACACCATAAAATAATACCTTCTCAACTCCAGTCTCTATACTTGCCTTTTATCCAGGTTAAACTGGCCCTTTTATTTTCTGCTTCCTACATTGTTACTCATACACACTCTCTTTCTTCTCTTTTTCTTCCATTCTTCTACCTGTTTTCAATCTGCTAAACACCCACTGTCTCTGAAACTGCTCTTATCACCTCACCTTATTTCTCTTCTATGTCCCTCTGTATCATCTTAAAAATCTTCTTTTACCTTCTCCTACGGCTTCCTTTAAACTTTCTTAGTCTATAATATTATTCTTACTGTCAAGTCTCTTTCTGCACTTCCTGTGTCTTATTTCTTCTTTATCCATAATATTCAAATATACTTCATTGTATATTTATATGTATGTTTTTTGCTTGTCTCTGATGTAATCATGTTTTTTTTTCTTCTATTGATCTCATTTGTATAATTCATTATAATTTATTTTATTACTTATGTTTTCATGATTATATTTGTATTATGTCTTATGGAGCTTTTTTCCCCGGGCCTCATTTGAAAAAAGGATGCATGCCCAGTCAGACTTTCCCAGTAATCAAATGTGAAATAATTAAATAAATAAATCCATAATATCTCAGAAATGATGCCAGTTACAAAAAGTGCAAAATAAGAAAGTTGTTTGCTAGATGACGGGATATACATTGGTGTTAGTGTCAAATGCATGTCCTCTGACAGTGAATTTATATTTCTGATTTATTAAAGAAATGTATTTTTCTTACCAAAATGTATTACTTCTATATTTGAACAATGGGTTATACTTTTGTAACGTTGTAAGACAGACTCAGTTTATCAGTGAGTGAATCATTTGTCTGATTGAGAGCTTTCCAGTGTTGTGTGACAAGAATAGGTAGCACAATGCTCTTTTGTTGTTTTTTGATTTTGCAAAGTCAATGCAAATTATGCATATGATATTATTCCTATATTTCAAAGCAATAGTGTTAAAATACAGAACTATACATGTTAGATAACAAGTGAGTGGCAAAATTGTGTGCCATAATGCTATGCATCTGACAGCAGCACTACTTTCCCTGTACAGCATACAGATTTGGCAATAATAATTCTGATATGAAAAACAGGTAATATTCATAACTGCTTTACAAAACAGACTTTATATTGAAGTCTTCACATTAACTGTCATGTTATAATACTAATTTTTGAGTAACATCTCAGGTTATATATGCTATCCCAAATATGGTGATAATCATACTCCATTAGTGCATAATTAATATAAATATGGGACATATTCTATATTTTCATAACATTTTGCAAAATTCCTTAATAACCGTAGCTCTCTAAAGCCATCAATGACTGCTTCATTGTGCATTCTCAGAGATCATATGTTTTAGATGGCATATTCATCCATCATGTAGGACCTACCATTAATGAGATATTAGGCTCAATATTATAATCCTATTATTTTTCATACACTGCATATAACTAGTATTTGTGCTTCCATTTGCCCTTTTTTCTTTTAACACACACTGCTTTTGAGACCATATGTGCATAGCCGGCCTTAGGCATAGGCCAGGTGGCCTAGGTAGGGCCAGCTCTAACAGGGGGTGCTTTTCAGTGTTTATTTGGTGTAGGTAAACCAAGATGGCA
This sequence comes from Protopterus annectens, assembly GCF_019279795.1. Lineage (NCBI taxonomy): Eukaryota > Metazoa > Chordata > Ceratodontiformes > Protopteridae > Protopterus > Protopterus annectens. The sequence goes on from NC_056727.1 coordinate 239,847,027, forward strand.
TATGTGTAATGATGTTCTGTTCACCTGCACAGGGTGATCATCTTCAGAAGACCATCCTCATCCTTCAGGTATGTGTCTGTACTCAGAATTGTGTGTATCCTTTGCTTGCCACTGTCTGAGTGATATACAGTAATTTGTTGTTCATGTTCCACTTTAATCTACAGGTTCAGCACATTACTGATGGTAGCCTCCTCCCCAGAAGATGACAGACACAATAACACAGTCATCATACATGCTAGACTGAGATATCCTTAAGTGTCAATTTGACCATATGTGTAATGATGTTTCATTCACTTGCATAGGGCTCTTGCCTTCTGTACACTAATGTCAGCCTTCAGATATGCAAATCTCTGCTATTATTGTGTTGTATACATCAGTTTACATGCACCATGATGATGTGTAGGGGCTTTCTACTGTCTTGTTGCTTACATGTTTGTTTGTACACTACAGTGGCATTTCAGCTTTCACCAACAGAGATGGCATTATAGGAGGACATGTCAGGTATGTTAGCATGCATGTGAGGTTTTCCATTGGCCTTCACATGTGTTTGCTTTTTGAATAAAGTGGATTTTGACTGTTGTCCAGGGGCATTGCACCATCCATGACCACATTGACCAAGTAAGTTGATATGTCTATGTGTTGTTAGAGAATTGTCAAAATGCTTCCCTCATATCTGGACTCATTTGCCCACTGTCAATGTATGTGAAATGTATATCATGTATCATCTCTGTATGTGCAGCACATCGACTTCCCACCTCCTCCACAAGTCCATCCACTGTTCCCAAGGAGGCATGTGATGTGCTTCATTCTGATGGTAAAGCCAGTGGCACATATAACACTGCACTGAGTTCAGTGTTGTCTAACCCTGGATGGTACAATCCACTGGTTCATGGTATAGTCTTCAATCCTGAGGATGTTGCGGCTAGGCTGCCTTGTTTGCACAAAGCTACAGTGAGTTAGGCCTTCTGCCCTTGCTCTGCTGTTTTCCAAAAACCTGCTGTGAGACTACAAAAGATGTGTTTATTTTCAACTGCTTTCTGTACTTTTGATTAACTAAGACAATATTTGCTGCCTATCTGTTTAAACTGTGAAACTGTTTTTAGACTTAGTGAATTGAATCCTTACCTCTGTTCTGATCTTTGTCTCCTTTTTGTTTCGCTGTTTGTTCTGTTCATTTTACTTGTTGCTGCAGTTGAAAAACACTAGCATAAAGCTGAATCTAGTACTGTTTGTGACCTTTGGAGCTTGTAGTACAGTTAATCTTTTGTCTAGAGTGACCTAGCTATTGTTTCATGGGAAGAGGTTTCACTTTTGTCTGATCTAACTAGAGTTACTGCTACAGGGGTCTGTTTAGGATGTTTTGATTGGATAATTTAAACTTTGGCTGGTTCCTGTTTCTCTGTCTTAAATAGCCAGTCTTTAACCCAGTTTGTGCTTGTTTGCTCAAAGCTGCAGTGAGTCAGGCCTTCTGCCCTTGCTCTGCTGTTTTCCAAAAACCTGGTGTGAGAATACAAAAGATAAGTGCTTATTTTCAACTGTTTCTGCACTTCTAGTTAACTAAATCAATATTTGCTGCATATCTGTTTAAACTGTACAACTGTTTTTTTTAGGCTTAGTGAATTGACTCCTTACCTCTGTTTGATTTTTGTTTCCTTTTGTTTCTCTGCTTGTTCTGTTCATTTTATTTGTTGCTGCACTTGAAAAACATTAGCACAGAGCTAAATCTAGTACTGTTTGTGACCTTTGCAGATTGTAGTACAGTTAATCTTTTGTGTAGAGAGGCCTAGCTGTTGCATTGTGGGTGTGGGGGGGGGGGTTCCGTTTGGTCTGATCTATCTAGAGTTACTGCTCACTCCCCACACACCTGACCAACTGTTGTTGTGGTCTTAAAGCTTGGTGGTTTTTGAGTTGCTCATTTCTACTATACATTTGATATTGGACAATCCTCCCAGTCCCATTGCATCAGCTCATTCTACTGAGTTTAGTGAGATCAGTTATGAAGGCCTTCCCATTGCATCAGCTCATTCTACTGAGTACAATGTGGTCAGTTGTGAAGGCACACCACATTAGCTTCATAACCTTGACTTATCTTCTGTCTCCTCACCTTCTACTTAAAAAAATATTTTGTCTCTTCCTACTTCATTTTGCTGCTTGTGCTTAGGTGTTCAACTGCATTTGATTTGCCACATTTGTTAATGCTTGCCAGTAGCCTGATTAAATTGATGACAGTATTCTACTGAACTGCTGCTTTATTTGGACTGTTTTTTTACTACTGTGATTGTGAGCTAATTTATCACATTTGTACTATTTTAAAGCATTTTACTGATTAACTGCATTTATTTACCGTTTAACTGTATTTCATTGCTATTTACTGCAATTCATTGCTACTTAACTGCATTTTATTGCATTTCATTACTGCTTAACTGTATTTTTTCATATTGTGACTTCTGTTTTTGTCTGTAGGTAGTTAATCTGTGCTTTTTTGTGAGTTTTACTGTGTTCTTAACCCTTAAATTGAATAGAATAGTCTGGATACAGGTTTGCTTCATCCAGAGCTGTTTGTTTTTGCCTTCTGTGTTTCTGGCAGCCATCTTGTGTTTGACTTCTATGTATCTGGCACCCACTTTGTGTTGGTAGGGGGCGTATCTTCTCTGTTAGTGAGTGTAGCAGGGCTGTTTGGACCTTGTCTAGCACAAGCTGACTGGTAAAGAAAGCAGGGACTAGAAGGATTGACTAGATCTCTGTGTTACTAGAATTTTCTATTTTTGTGGTAATTAAACCCCACATTTGAGTTGGTTTGGCCTTGTTTGAGCCAGGCTCTGCTGAGGTGGATCATCTTTGCGACATTTTACAAAATTCCTGAGGCTCCAAGACCAATCGAGTACTTTTTCATTTATTTTGACTTATTTTATTGCATTTCCACTTGCCTATTATTTTATCTGTGTCTATTAGCTAATTTATCACATTTGCACTGTTTTAAAGCAATTTACTGATTAACTGCATTTCGTTACTGTTTAACTGTATTTCAGTGCTATTTACTGCAATTAATTACCATTTAACTGCATTTTACTATATTCCATTACTGTTTAACTGTATTTTTTCATACTGTGGATTCTGTTTTTGTCTGTAAGAGGTTAATCTGTGCTTTTAAGTGAGTTTTACTGTGTTCTTAACCCTTAAATTGAGTAGCATAGTCTGGATACAGGTCTGCTGCATGCAGCGTTGTTTGTATTTGCCTTCTGTGCTTTTATCAGTCATCTTGTGTTGGTAGGGGCCTAACTCCTCTGATAGTGAGAATAGCAGGACTGCCTGGAGCTTGTCTGGCACAGGCTGATTGGTAAAGAGAGCAGGAGCTAGCAGGACTGGCTAGATTTCTGTATTACTAGAATCTTCTATTTTTGTGGTATTTAAACCCCATGTTTGACCTGGTTTGGGCTACACTATTTTTAACCCATTGCGAGGCATTCCAGCTACAAACTTTCCATTAGTAGCACTTGTGCGATCACCTAGTAGTATTACTACTCTTAGACCGCCCACCCTTTACCCCCTTAACTTTCTCTGGCATCTCTCCCTAAGATTCTGACAAATATGGATGTACAATTTCCTAAGGTTCCTCCTGCCAGTCTGGTTGACATAGGCATCAAACTGCCTCATGTACAAGGACAACCCTCTACTACTACCAACTAGGAATGCAATTTGTGAGAGATGCAATTACATTAAGAACCTAGAGTCTATGCTCTCTCCCTCACAAACCAGTATATCTGACAATGAGAAGGTTGTCAACACAAACACCACACCTACACAACATACACCCACATATGTGGAGGTCCTCAACAAAAACATATCCAAACAAAAGAGGCCTCTGAGGCAAATCCACATGCAAACTCCACTGCTCACCACACCACACACCGCAGATATTCCACAAACCCGTGTCTCACAGCAGCTAAGGCCTAAACATAAACCCAACATATTAGTCACAGGAGACTCCACTGTGAGACACACAGATGTGCCCCTCACCACGCTGGACAAGGAGAAAGTTATGGTTAGCTGTTTGCCAGGTGTCAGAATCCACCATATCACCCATATACTCAAGCCTCTCAACATCAGATACTGTTATGACTCTGTCATAGTCCATGTTGGCGTGAATGACTTGAGACATACTTCCCTGGACTATATGAAGACAGACATGGTCAAGCTGACTGAATATGTGTCCCAGGCAGGTATGTTCCTAGCCTTAAGCAGAATTCTACCATCACCCAGAATGATGCCTCAATACAAACAGAAAATGTTTGACTTTATCAATTGGCTTAGATTCTGGTGTCATTCCAAGGGGATCCAGTGCCTGACAGCCTGGGAAGACATGGTCAACAGACCATGATGCTTTGCCAGAGATGGCCTGCATCTGTGCCCCTTGGTTTCGGTTTCTGGCAAAGGCTCTTGCCTCCCTCTCAGTGCCTTTTTAGGCAATGCTATGAGGTCAAAACTGCCAACATGAAAATTTCATCAAAACGCAAATTAACTCATTACATCCAAGTGACACCGCCAGTTGCATCTGCAGATAACTCCTACTCTCTAAGCATCAAATATTGTTTGTTCATATTTGCATTAATAATTCCAAAACCATGCTATGTACAAGTTTTTAAAATATTTCATCTTAAGCTTTACACAGTAGCAAACTCAACTGTATTAATATTTTACCTCTATCTACTGCAGGTGAATATATATTAACTGTTGTTTTTATGATATTAATTTATATAGCTAACTTTTCAATTTTTTTCTAAATATCTCAATAACCAAGTAACACAGGCAGTAGGCTCATATGAAAGCTCTCAGCTAGATGAATAAAATGCTACTGACAGTATGTGTGTGACTTGAGTGTTTGCTGAGATATTGTAAGTTGTTTACAAAATATTACAAATGTAATAGTTAACTGCCACTGTAAAAATAGTTTGTGCTGAAGAGTTTGCCATTTATACTTTTTTCATAATCCCTGTGGTTCCAGAAATATGAAATTTTTTTTGAAATGTGAGGACATAATTTGATTCTGTCAAAAGGCTTAGGCTCCTACATTGGAAGTTACAGTGCAAACGTCCTGAGCTCCACTGGAGTGAATGAGATAAAGATCATAATACTAAACGATAGGAGTTTAAACATGAAACTTCACTCACTGCAAACATTCTTAACCCTGGAAGATGCTGGCATTTGTGCAGTAACAGAAACCTGGTTCAAAGCTGCAGAGAGTACCCCAGCCATACCAGGTTACTCATCCTATCATACTTTCAGACCCTAAGCTGTTGGCAGCAAAGCAAAAGGCGGTAAAGTTGCAATATATATATTAAAGACATACATACCTCCAGGCTGGTCAAACAACGAGACACTCCAGGTGCAGTTAACCATTGACAAGAGCCCTATTCAAATCATAGCTAGTTACAGGCCCCCAACTTTGACTCATGATTCCCACTCCACCAATCTGTAACTCTTCATATCTATCAAGATTCAACCCATTACCCTGATCGTGGGCTTCTTTATCAATCCAACCATAGATTGGAAGAACTACTTATGCCAAAACACAAATGCCCAGAGAGTCCTTGATTTCATCAATGCAAATGCCTTAGAACAGCTAGCCAACAGCCCCACAAGAGGTGATAATATCTTAGACTTGGTATTAACCAACATGAGTAACCACTGCAGAATCCCTACAGTGTCATCCTCCCTGATAAGATCTGATCACAAGAGGTCACTTTCAAAGTCACCATCCCCCCTGACCCCCGCCCCCCAGCTAGGGTGAAACAAAAAAAGTTCTCCAAAGCTGATTACAACCTCCTGAGGGAGGGTATAACAGCTTCACAGCCCCCCCCCCACAGGAACTGGCACATATGTCCAAACTTATACCAAAGTACTATATAAGCATTTATATAGCTGCATGGAATCAGGAATTCCCAACAAGACAAAATCATTATCCTCAAGGAAGAGTAAACCTGTTTGGTGGACATCTGCAATAAATCAACTCTATAACAAAAGGAAAAAATTGCTGTCCAGGACCAAGAAGAAGCACATGCCTAATTGGAAGCAATGTCTCTTTAGCCTGAACAAGCAAATAATAGCACTAGGGAAATCCTCCAAAGCAAACTTTGAGTTCAAACTGATCGCATCTCCTAAAGACAGTCATAAGGCCCTCTTCACATATGTCCACAATCTCAAAGGAAGCACTCAAATCTGCTGAGAACTGGTGGTCAAGGACACCGCATACACAAATACTGTAGATATAGTCAAACTGCTGGCAGACAGATTCAGTGAAAACTTCACCCCTGTGTCCCCCCATCAGTAAATTAGGACATCCCCAGCACCTGCCCCCCTACCCTTATCTTTAGGGAACAAATCATCACTACCCTTTCAAAGGCAAAAAATACAGCTTCCGTGGGACCTGATAACATCCCGGGCTGCATCCTACATAAACTCAGGCAAGAACTTGCAGCACCATTAGGCACCATATTCAACCAAAGCCTGAGGACAGCCACTGTCATCCCTTTGCACAATGGTGGAGCATCCACCAATCCAGGAAATTATAGTCCCCAACAGCCTAACTAGCCTGATTTCCAAGGCCATGTTACAGATTATCATGGACCTCATTAACAGGGACATTGGCAACCTCTGAATACTTGATCCCACACAGTTTGGTTTCATCAAGGGGAGGTCATGCCTGTTAAATCTGGTCGACTTCTTTGAGACAGTCACCAAAGCCATGGATGAGGGGAAGACAGTGCACACCACCTACCTTGATCTGGCCAAAGCCTTTGATACTATTCCCCACTCAGGTATAATAGATAAAGTCTCTGAACTAGGCATCAATTTGTATATTACTAGCTGGGTAGCAAACTGACTCACTAATAGAACCCACGTAGTCAAAATAGGGGAAGCCACCTCAAGCAGTAGACCCGTAATGAGCAGTGTACACCAGTGATCGGTCTTGGGGCCTCTGTTGTTTTGGATATACTTTTCTGAGGTGCAGGCCAAAACCAGTCAGCTTTGGCTGACCAATTTTTCAGATGATTGCAAGCTGGGTGCTGTCATCAATTCCCCTAGTGATTTGGACATCCGCCAAGAGGGTCTCACCCAAACAAATGACTGGTGATAGAAACATGGCCACTAACTGAATTCCAGATAATGCATCATCATCCGCTTTAGGGAGAGTGATGTCACCACAAATGATCACATTAATAACAAGATTCTAAGCATGCAATTAGTCATGAGGGACTTCAGTACGCAGGTTGATAGCAAACTGAATGTTGACCACCATATTGCCTCCATTGCATGGAAAGCTTTCTACATGGCCCACCTCATTAGTAAGGGTATCTCATCCAGTGGACAAGGAGGTCAGAACATCTCTGCATTTTTTCACTCATAAGACCCATCATTGAATACAATGCCCCTTTTGGCATGTACCTCACAAAGCACATGCAGCAACTGGAGAGGCCACAGAGGTGCCTCACCAGGAGAATCCAGGGCCTCAAACATCTGCCCTACACAGATAACTAAAAGCTCTGTCCCTCTACTGAGTCTCATACAGACTCCTCAAAGGTGACCTCTGTCTGGCATACAAAGCAATATCAGACCCCACCGTGATGGGACTGTGGCATATCCACAAGTCAAGCTCCACTCAAGTAACTTGCATACACAACCACAGCTTGGTCTGTAACATCAATAGGACTTGATGGGACAGATTTGTGTCCCAGAGACTCCCCCTTCCATGGGATAGACTCCCTCTCCACATCAATCAGAGTTCCTCACTAACCCTTTTAAATGCAACCTGGATAACTGGATGGGGAACAGAAAATACACCCATCTGGGATTCCAATTGTGTCCCTGCTGGACAGGGACATTGGGGTGCTGACTTGTTGGAACATGGGCAAAATTCTTGGCTAGGCTTGTAAGGGCCTCAGAGCCAATAGCCTAGTAACTTCCTATGATCCTATGATCCTATGACAGTCTAATGATGTAGGGGCATCAAATATTGGTCATAATGATGATCCTGACCCATTGTTCCCAGTTTAGTCTGGAAGTGATTGTGACTGTGCCACACAACAGGGTGATACTGTCCATTGCGCTACATGTGGGAATGTAGCTGATGTGCATAACCGTGTATCAGATGGTGCACACTTAGTCTTACAGGCACATGAATGTTTACAGCAATTGTGTACCTCAGCAGCACCATGTGTTGCATGAGGGTCAGGAGTACAGGCTTGCGGAGATCATGGCAGCACTGGCTACACAGCAAAATAGCATGGTATTTGTTGCACACATGTTGAAAACCTTGTTATGGTGGTGCTGGAGCAGTGGCATAGTAGAAATTGGGTGTTATGTCCTCTGACCTCATGAGTAAATTACTTTCAGTGGGGAGAGACAGACCCCCTCTCACTGGACCCACTCTTGGCCCTTATACATCAATTTCTGAGCTGCAACGTGCATGCACATCTGCTGTTGGTCACCCATTTCTGAGCTGCACCGTGCATGCACATCTGCTGTTGGTCACCCAGTTCAGAACCTAGCAGTCACATCAAGATATACACCGATGGTTTCACTTCTGACCTTTGATATCCTATTGTTTACTTCTCATGTGTGCATTTCAATTCATACATGCTTACGAACGCACATCTATGCATATGGTGGCTTATCCAATACACTGGATGTTCCATGATTGCTGTGTTGGAACTGTCCTTGACTCTTTGATGTGGAACACATATTCGTACATCAGAATGATTCATGCCATGCACCCACCTGTTGCATTATAATATTTCATTTTGTGTGACAGGACAGGGCAGGCATGGCACATATGTGTATTTACCTTGTAATGTATGGGGCTTTGTTGTCACACCTTATGATGTCAGTTTTGCTTCTGCTGTCTACTGTATAGCCTAGTGTCTTAAGGTGTTACACATTCCTATGCTGTGTATACAGCATCTCAGTGTTATTGCATGACACTTGCCACATTTAGGTTTGAGTGTTTATTGTACATCTCCCAAATGAACATTCTTATAGGCATTTACATATTGACAGTAATGCTATTATGTATACAAACTAATTATACATATGATAACAGCCTACCTTGCCATCAGCACCATCTGTTGTATGCACCTTAGGCACGCCTGACAAATAGTAATATGATTGCCATTGGTGATGCACCTTGCCTAAAGTGGTCCAGTGCTTACTGTTATTATCTAGATGTCCATATAGGATAATTTTTTTAGCACACGCGTTTAATGTTAGGCTGATTATATAGTGGTTATGGTATGCATTATGCTCAATCTGGACAAGTTCTGACACTTTTCCTATTGTTGCCTTTGCTACTGTAATGGGGCAACACTGTTTGAGCTTTGCTGCCTTCTCCATGTACTTCTGTATATGTGGTTTGTTATGATTCATAGTTGGCAGACAGATGCTACCATGCTGCCTGAACTGGAATATATGACCACAGCCTCTGTCGCCGACTCACCCCCACTACTGGTTGTTCTCGCCCTTGTGTCTTTGTGATCCTCCTATGAGGAGCTCTGAGAGCTCCAAATCAGACATCTGGGGTTCTTAGGGTAGGACACCTATACATAGGGCTGGAAGGCCACTGTGTTGCATTATTAGAATTTTTTGCAGCAAGGCACGCATGGTGACCATGTTAATGCCTTTTTCCACTGTGTATTACAGCACACCCTTGGATGTGTCCAGACATCTGCATCTTGCATTCACTATGCCAAACACATGTTCAGTGAAATTATGTGTCACAGTGTACACTCTATTGTATGTATCCTCAGCAAGCACTGATGGGGATCTGTATGGTATCATGATCCCAGGCTACAGTTAATAACCGTTTGCAAAAGAAAGCAGACATTTAGTCTCCTTGCTTACTGTTGACGTCATTGCTGTGGTCCTGTACTTATCAAGTAGGAGCCCATCAGGAATTTCACCTTGTGGGAAAGTGGTCCTTAGTTTGCATTCCTACCATATAGCTGTATCATGCATACTACCAGGGCGTGTTGCCATTATACTGATAATGAGGCCATCTGCTGAGCACATCACCTGACAACTGAACAATGGCCACCCCTTTCTATTAATTTACCATTCAGCATCAGATGATGCTAGGGTCTTGACTGGTATGTAAGTGCAGTCAATTGTACCAAGGACATGGGAGAAATTGGTGTTAGTGTAGAAGTACTTCATGTCTGTCCTGAACTCTATGACACTGATGGGAAGTGGATGTAGTAATCCACTTTCCAGCACATTGCTGCCAGGAACTGTCACCGAATATGAATAGTGGCTGTCTGGCACACCCCTACAGCATCAACAATGTGCCCTTGGAATATCCCAGACTCAGGAACACTTTTGTTTCTACCGGGACTGGGTTACCCCAAAAAGTGAATGAAGACATCATGGGTGCACACATCTTGCAAACAGCCCACACCAGTTCTCTTTCTAACCTGTATCTATGTATTAATTCCTGGTCAGAGAGCTGGCTTAACTGTAGCTTGGCTTAGCAGCTTGCTGCCTCCCTTCTGGCATGCATTGCAGATTGTGCTCTAGTTGGCATTGTAGTACCCGACCTGCTGTAATGCATTAAATGCAGCTTGCATTTGTTTTCAGTGATATTCTGCAGAATATACAGATATTTTTTGGAAATCTGCATTAATATTTCACTCAAAATTTTTAAACACTTATGACTTCTGCTAAGTATTTTTATAAAATTGTGGATGTACTGCTCTGTCACATTTTATTGTCTTTGTGTACACCCATTCTATTCAGGAATTCAGAAGGCATGAGCAGAGCCACAGTTATCCTACACTGCATTAAATTATTGCTTATATGTCTCTTTTTGTGGAATCATGTCTGCTGCTAGTCCATTGAGATCTTCCTTTTAGCATATACATGACTTTCATTTCAAATCTGGCCCATTATATCTTCTTGTAGGATTATTAACTATTTGGTCCAAGGAATTTTTATTTATTATGTCCAGGAACTTCAGGTGGGCAGCCACAGTGGTGCAGTGGTTAGCGTTGCCGCCTCACAGCAAGAGGTTCTCCAGTTCGATTCTCGGCTGGGGTGCCTTCTGTGCGGAGTATGCATGTCCTCCCTGTGGTCGCATTGGTTTCCTCCGGGTGCTCCGGTTTCATCCCAAAGACATGCAGTAGGTGGATTGGACACTCTAAATTGGCCCTAGGTGTGAGTGTGTGCATGTGTATGCCTACTGTGGAAGGTTGGGCACCAGGCTAGCAACTTGACACCGTAAAACTCCACTGCCAATCATGAGCGGACAGATGATCTGCTGTGGTGACCCCTAACTGGGAAAAAGCCGGAAAAAGAATGTCCAGGAACTTCAGGTCATACCATAGTATGGTGATGTGCTCCAGGTCATTCTGGCTTAGTTAAAGTCTGCCAAATATAAAGGGACACTTGTTAATAAGAGAGTTCATCAATTACTTTCAGGAATCTAGCATGATCATCAGAGGATGTGTAGGGTGTCTTGTGGCAGGATAAAAATTAATAGTTTGTCTTATTTATGGTGATCCAGAAATCTACAAGTTATTTTTGGCAGTCTCTGGGAATCAGTCTGGAGGTCACATGATCCCTGAAATCTATGGAGACATCAGCACAGTTACCATCAGGTCTGAAAACATAGCAGGGAGAAAACCCATCTATGCAGGGATTGCCTTCTTTACAGTTAAAACAAGTCACAGTAAGTATGCAAATGGATATGTCCCAGATGCAAGACAACATCAAGATCAGGTAATTTACCATTGAGAATTTTGGCCTTGAAAACAGCTATCTTAGTGTTGTCTAAACCATCATTTAATGAATTTACAACTCTGACAAGTGCATCAAAAGGACTCCACCAAAAAGGCAATATGGGGCAACAAAGGGTTAGCTAGTGGGCAGAAAGTCTTTGAACAAGAAGTATAAGCCATACCATGTGAAGCAAGTTAGATTGTATTTCCCTATTCTATTTTAGATGTTTAATACTGATATTCTAAAATAAGGATAGTTTTTAAGCCTACATCCTTAAGTTGCAAACTGCTGTCATAAAATGTGAGGTATACTTTAGCTATTTTACTATGCACACTAAACATGCATATATAAAACAGTTTTACGCTCACAGACCAGTACTTCATAATGTTTCTATTCATTGTGGCCAAGCAAGATATGTTAATTGGAGATTTACTATTTTATTTTTGTTTTATTTTATTTTACATTTGTTGACCGGGAGTGTCCAACTGAGCTAAAGCCCTTTTTCAGCGGAGGCCCGGGGAGAAAAGCTCCAAAATATACAAAAATTACTAGAGTGATATTCAATAAGTTATAAACCACATAGAGTAGTTGCTAGGATTATACAATACTATAAACAAAAGCATGATACCAATTAAAGCTTAAGAAGCAAAAATGTTGTAGTTTATGAGTTATCAGCCTGGATACAACATAAAGTTAATATATTACCAGATGTATTAAAGCAGGATCCGTAAGAAAATGATTTGAGCTACAGAATTTAGTGTCTGTAATCAATACGTAATTATTGCTGTGAAATAAAAAAAAAGTTTCTGTTTTGGTTCATTACATATGCATGAAATTATTGTGCAACACAATGGCAGCATTAGGAAGAGATAAGGCATTGTTCCTTAAATAATTATTCTGCAAATCATGTTTTGATGAATCTGGTTTTCTCAAGCGCTGTTTTGTTGAAAGAAGCAGTACTTGGACAGAAGACTAGCAGGAGTATTTTTTGCAGTAGTTTCATTTTTAACACTATCTCTTCTTTAAACTCTCATCCGTGAAATCGTGACATCTAAGAGCAGAAAATACATATTTTTAACAGCAGTAATACAAAACTGAAACACTTTTTGGAATGACAGTCCATTCATAACCTGCAACTAGAAATGCAGTTTGGATCATGATTCATAGAGCTGTCTGTGACATTCAGTATATGTACCAGTGAAGTAACATTTCTTGAGAGTAAGTTATCAGTGATTTATTACATTTTGAAGATATTAATGCTATGTTGTCTTACATGGAAGGTGTGAACAGTTGAAATGAGGTCTGTGATATTTATCCTGACAATATTTCTTATGCACCTAATCTAATTCTGGTATATGCAATTATGTTGTGAACTGATGTTTTGTATCTGTGCTCAGTCTTAGAAGTGGGAAAGTTTTTTTTTCTTAGATTAAGGTCATAACAGAATATTTATATTTAACTTCACCTCTGTGCCAGGTACATACACATAGACGAACTACTCAATGGCCTAGGGAATCGTGCTTGTAAGGCTGTTGTTTCTCTATTTATTTATTTTTAGATTAGTGTTTCTTTGCTCTAAAAATAAATAAACAAACAAACAAATAAATAAATAATATATAAATAAGCACACTTAGTAAAAGAAAATATACCTGTGGAACATCTGATGATTGAGGGGGCAGTGCTCCACTTGACTTGACGTTCAGTTTAGGTTACCTTAGCTTAAACCTTGTCGGGCCATGGTACTGGCGACCACACAAAGCCATCTGAAGGATGTTTTAAATACATATATATATATATATATATATATATATATATATATATATATATATATATATATGAGAAGTGGAAGTAATGCCCATTGGAGAGGTCAAAATCAGGGACATTCTGAGGAATTCTGGACAGAAAGGAATGAAGTGGTGTCAATCAGATGAAGGATGTTTTAAATATATATATATATATATATATATATATATATATATATATATGAGAAGTGGAAGTAATGCCCATTGGAGAGGTCAAAATCAGGGACATTCTGAGGAATTCTGGACAGAAAGGAATGAAGTGGTGTCAATCAGATGGGTGTATGTTTACAATAATGCTGCTGTCAATTATCAACCATATATTTTGGGAATATTTTTCTTTCTTTATGATTTGTATGAAGCAACTTGAATTGGAATACTTTAATGTGTGGCAACTTGTTTGTGTGGACTTTGGAGATTAAATAATAATATTACATAGCCATCAGATGTTGTGGTTATAATTGCTGGATGGGGATGGCTAGATTTAAGTTACTGAAATTCATGTCTTTGGTCAGTTTAAACAGTCACTATATGGCTTTGAAATACTAGAGTGCCTTTGTGAGAAGTAAGACGGACTACTTAACTGGACACCTTATATGCACAGACTCACTAGGTATAAACTTCTGTGACTGTTTTGAAAAAATAACCAGCTGACCGATGCTGTATACTTGTTATGTTAACTTTCCTGGATTACTGTGATTATGTGAAGCAATGTGCAATATTTTAACATGTGGCAACTGTTTGGAACAATGGTGTAATACATTACATGGTCATCTTTTATCATAATCAGAGAAATGAGCTGCATATAAAATGGCTATAACTACTTGGTGGCTATTGCCTGGGTGAAAGTATATGACCCTGTTGTTACTTTCTCAGTTTAACAGTCATCTCTCAAAAATCAGGAATAAATGTATCACAGAATACCCAGACCTTCAACACTTCTGGGGGCTGGTGGTCTCTGTACACCAAGGTTGTATAAGTGCATTTGACATGGGCTTGGCAACTGCCTCTGCACTAAATCCTACTGAGTCTAAAACCAACTCTACTAATGGGTGTACCAAGCACTTGTGTGTGGGGCTGGTGATATTATCATTATTTATTTAATGTTGCTCCCAAAGTTTAGAGGTCACTATCTCATGTTAGAATGGGAACATTGTGGTCATTATTTCTTTAACTATTCTCACAAACTTCAGAGGGGTGCACAGATGTTCACTATAGCTTGCACATGAACACTGTACTTTCTCTAGAAATAACAAGTTAGAAATATTATTGCAATCATTTTTTTTATTTTGTTCACAATCAAGTATTTGATATGTACACAGGTGGCAATCTTTTGGGGAGAGTAAATAAGCACGTATGTCTGATAGGAAATATGACACTAGAAGGGTACACAGAAAGTGGCTGTCTTTTGAGGATATGGGGTGTGGAGGCATTCTTAATAAAAATATAGCAGCAGCAGCTTGAAATATGATTATATTCCAATTTAATGCCTGAGGGAGGTACACAGAAATAAAAGTGTTAAAAAAGAGGGAGAGCCTCATAAATTCACTACTTACTTTGAAGTGGGGGTAGGGAAGCAGATACTATACCTAGCTATGATATATGTATCCTCAAAAATAAATCTTCAGTTTATTATAAACTAGAGCATGATAATCTTGGAACATTAAAACATGGATACAACTTTATTCTTCCTTGAAATGAAAAAGTGAGATTGAAAGTCTTTTCTGTAAGCATAATTTTATTCAGGCCATCACTGGATCTAAAGGTTGGATAAAATCTTCAAAATGCATCTCAGAGCACCTATAACCAAATGGTTTCTGGTTGCCTAGCAGCTCTCAAACTCTTAGCTTAATTTGGTTATTACAGGGTACTTTTGGTTGTTAGGATGTGTTGAAAGGATGCAGGAAAATGCAAAGTTGAAGAGTGAGACTGAATTTCTTTCTTTAATCATGGCTTTCATTCTAGCTATCTTTGGATGAAAACGTTGTTTAAAAAACTGCACAATGTATTCAGAGCATCTGGAAATTTCATGGATTAATATAGTTATTTCCACTGCAGTTATTACAATGTGGTTTTGGTCAGTTAGGATGTCCGGAAACAATGTGGTACAGAATTTTGAAGAGTAATAAAAGCAATGTCTTTTGGCTTTTCCCAGTTAGGAGTCACCATGGCGGATCACTGGTTGGCAGATTGACTGGCAGTGGTGTTTTTATGGTGTTGAGTTGCCATCCCAGCACCCAACATTCACAGAAGGCACACACACACACACACACACACACACACACACACACACACACACACACACACACACACACACACACACACACACACACACACACACACACACGCACCTACTGCATGTCTTTAAAACTCACTCAACCTCAGGGAGGACATGCAGATGCCACATAGAAGGTGCTCCAGCCAAGAATCAAACTGGAGAACCTCTTGCTGTGAGGTAACAATGCTAACTGCTGCACTACCACAGACAACTGAAAGTTTGAATAGTAATGCTAAATGTAGTTCTTTGATTATGATTTTTGTTCAGGCAATCTTTTGACAAAAAAAGTGTATTTACAAAAACTCCAAAATGCGTCATACAGCATTTAGAAACCTTATGGCTTCTGAGGACCTAGCTACTCCCAGACCCCTAGTTTTTTACAATAATTATTTCCAATGCAGTATAGTCTTGCTGGATTAGGATGTGCTGAAAGGATAGAAGGAAAAATCAAGTTGATGATCAAGTTTAGTTCAGGCAATCAGCGGAAAAAATGTCATTTAAAAAAAACTGTAAAATGCACTTCAGAACATCTAGATTCCTTGTGGCTTCTGTGGTACTTGTAACCCCCAGATCTCTGGCTTAATTCAATTATTTCTTCCATAGTCACCAGAGTGCAGTCTTGTGTAGAAATAGCATGTTGACTGAATGAATGAATGAATGAATGAATGAATGAATGAATGAATGAATGAATAACTGCAAGAAAAAACTGAAGAGTAAGACAAACTGTGAGGAAAAAAAATTGAAGAAAAAAGTAAAAGGTACTCTAGATAGGGTGAGTAGCCCAGGATGGGATGGGCAGTGGCAGTGGGGGATTGGGAGACACCATGGAGTCTTTTTACCTAGGGTGTCAGTTTACCTAAGGCCAGCCCTGCTGTGTGCATGTTCTGAAACAGTTTATAATATAAATGTCCATGCCAATGGCACATAGGTTTTATTTCTGATTGTAATTATTGACAACAAGGCTGGATGCTGTTGGAGACACAGGGGATAAGGGACTGGGTGACCATAAGCCTACTGCGTGAAATTGAAAAGCAAAGAATCTGGCATCATGGACCTTATTAACAAGGACATTGGCAATCTCAAATACTTAATCCCACACAGTTTGGCTTCTTCAAGGGGAGGTCATGTCTACTAAATTTGGTTGACTTCTTTGAGACAGTCACCAAAGCCATGGACAAGGGGAAGATGGAGCACACTGCCTACCTTGACCTGATCAAAGCTTTTGACACTATTCCCCAGTCAGGCATAATAGATAAACTCTCTCAACTAGGCATCAATCTATATGTTACTGGCTGGGTAGCAAACTGGCTCACGGATAGGACCCATGTAGTCAAAACAGGGGAAGCCACCTCAGCAGTAGACCCGAAACAAGCGGTGTACCCTAGGGTTTGGTCTTGGGGCCTCTGTTATTTGGGATATACTTTTCTGAGGTGCAGGCTAAAACCAGTGGGCTATGGTTGACCAAGTTTGCAGATGACTGCAAGCTGGGTGCTGTCATCAATTACCCTAGTGATGTCGACATCCTCCAAGAGGGTCTCACTCAGACAAATGACTGGTGCCAGAAACATGGCCTCAAGATGAATACCAAAAAATGCATCATCATCCCCCTTTGGGAGAGTGACATCCTAACAAATTATCACATTAGTAACAATGTCCTAAGCACTCAATTTGTTGTGAGGGATCTGGGCACCCAGGTTTATAGAAACCTGACTTTTGACCACCATGTTGCTTCATGGTACAGAAATTTTTCTACATGGCCCACCTCATGCATAAGGGTATCTCATCCAGGGACAAGGAGGTCATAAAATCCCTGGATTCTTCCTTTATAAGGCCCATTGTTGAGTACAATGCACCTTTCGGCATGTACCTAGCAAAGCACATGCAGCAACTGGAGAAACCACAAAGGTTCCTCACCAGGAGAATCCAGGGCCTCAAACATCAGCTAGGCTAAAAGCCCTATCCTTCTACTCAGTTTCATACAGACAACTCACAGGTGACCTCTGTCTGGCATACAAGGTGATCATAGACCCCACCTTGAGTGCTGCATATCCGCAAGTCAAGCTCCACTTGAGTAATCCGCACATGCAGCCTCTACCTGGTCAGTGACATCAACAAGATTTTTTGGTGGGACAGATTTGTGTCCCAGAGACTCCATCATCTATGGAATAGACTCCCTATCCACATCAAGCAGAATACCTCTTTACCCTTTTTTTAAGTGGAACCTGGATAACTGGAAGGGAAACAGAAAATATACCCCTGGCATTCAACCCATGTCCCTGCTGGACAGGGGCATTGGGTGCTGATTTGTCTATACATGGGCTAAACTCTTGGCTAGGCTTATAAGGGCCTCAGGGCCAATAGCCTAGTAACTTCCTATGATCCTATGATCCTATGCTATGTGTCTGTCCAACAAGGATACAGGCAGAAAGTGTAGGTGTACGGAATGTAATCTTCATGTTCAAAAATCCCAAAATAGAATAATCCCAGAATATTTTTACATTTGTTTTGTATATTGAAAGATTAAAACACATGTGAGCAGGGTGTTGAATTAATGTTCATGATTCTGGAACCAAGGAGTTAATTGATTTAATAAATGATGTATGGAGTAAAGTCTTCCAAATGGTGGTGGTGGTGGGGTGACTTGCAGAGAGTCTTGCTTACTGCATGAACTACAGGTTGAGTGATTACACACAGGATGTGTGGGTGTGCATTATGATGGTTTTAGATTGCTGAGTTTGCTGTCAGATGGTTACGTGCAGCATCTTGCACGGGATCTGTGAAGTTATGTATGTATAAACTTTGATACAGGTAGTCATTCAAGAACATTTTTGGTAGCATGCACTTTTCATGCATTATCTTTGTTTAAGTGAAGCAGGACAGTCAGGTAATATTTGCGCAGCATATCTCAGAAATTTCATTTCCCTTTTATTGTGCATGACCGCAGAATGTTGCTTACTGCCAGAAGTCAATGGCGATGAATGCTAGCACATGCCTAGCTGTGGAAATAACATATGTGGTGCTGAAAATAATTTGTGGTACCACACACCAATTCACACATACACATGATGCACACACATTTACATTTCAGCTTCCCCTGCTACAAAACTGATGTTATGCCACTGAAACACAATCATAGAAACATGTGCCCACACACACACACACACACACACACACACATGCACGCACGTGTGCATACATGTATGTGCACATATAATCGCAATGCAAAGGCCTATTAAGTTGATAAGATGCAGTTATTTTATTCATTTTAAAAGGATCAAAAAACATTAATTTAAACAAATAAATGAAAAACTGGATAAATAGAATACTTAAAGGTTTACTTCATGTGATACACGAAATAGCTACTATAACATTATTTGAAAAGTCTGTTTCAATACTTGTGCCATTACCAGTCATCATGAAACAAATCCTCTCATGTTATGGTACCCCATATTACACAGAACTTTCTGTAGACTGTCACGCATTTCAAAAGAAACCTCTAATTCTGTATTCAGTGACTGATCATACCAGATGTGTGTTACAAATGCATATCTAGTACACTGCATAATTATTTTTGTTTATCTGTACTTTTTTCATTTCAAAAGTTTATTTTAATCCCTGGCATTTCATCAGACTTAGTAATATTCCTGTAAAGCTGTCATATTCACATTAATTAGTAAAAGCCTGCTTTCACGTACTGCCTTTACCAAAAGATAAAGCATACAACCTGAAAACACCCTCAGCCACCCAAAACAAATGCCTTAAATCCAATTCTACATTATATTTTAAAGACAAAGGTAGAATAAAATTAAACAAAGTACAGATAGATTAGACAGGTGGATGGATGAATAGATAGATAGATAGATAGATAGATAGATAGATAGATAGATAGATAGATAGATAGATAGATAGATAGATAGTATATATATTGGTAATTGTGGAATCCAGATCATAGGTATAATAAAACATGAATATGGTAAACTGCAATGATATTCTTTGTCTACCTACATGCCTGGTACACCATCATAAGTTTATTTACATCATTATTATAAAGTGCATACCTCACGTCTTATATAATTCAATGTAATAGAATAAAATAACTTCATATACTGCACAAAAATACACATACACAACCGCTCCCAACCAACATTACTCACTTAAATCAACCCATTCAGAATTAAACTCAGCCATGTTAGAATGAAAAATATTAAATGTAAAAAAATAAAATAAAATGCTGACCACAACTAGTCAGCTGTAAAATAATATACCGGCACAATGAAAAATGATATTTCCAGCATGATTGATTACATTTTAAATGTCTAAATTAACTAAAATAGTTTAATTGAATATAAATATTCTAAAAACCTAACCAATCATATCATACCTTTAAATAAGAAGAAAATTATACCCTGTTCCACTTTTAAAAAAATAGCTGCATGTGAAAAATATAAGACCTGTGGTAAAAGAGGAAATCCCAGAATTTGAAACAGAAGAAGATACATGAGGGAAATAGGGGAGGTAACAAACAGTTTATATATATATATATATATATATATATGCTGGGGAAGGATGTAACAGAAAGAAAACATATAGCAAGAGGGTGAGATTCAGCACAGTGGACACATGCTTACATAAAACAGTGAAAATACAGATACAGATGTTACTGATACACTCTGAGATGAGGGGGGCTGTTGCAAAGAAATAGACAAAGGGAAGATACTGGAGATGGGGAAGATTGGACAACAAACAGAAGAGTGTGGTGATACACATGGAAGGGGAGTGTCAGGATTGGTGGATGGTTGGTATTACCTACTGTACTGCCTTGTCTGTGGGATACTCAGAGAGAAGTCAGTCAGTACTCTGTCCACCCTTTCCGCTGTTACCTGCCTGAGGTGGTAATGACAAAGATAGGCAGTTATTCAACTCTGATAGCCTTAAGAAGAGCCTTTTGTGGTTGGTGATATAGTCTCCCAGCCACTGTTCTATCAGCTGCCCACCACTTCCACCGACTCCACTTCCACCCACTTTCTGTCAGTGACGTTCTGTTTACCCCCTGCACTGCTTCTATCCTGTGAGGACCTACCAGAGGTGGTGCAGATGGAGCTCCCTCCTACCCTTCTAGTTTTTACTCTTATAATGTTTATAATATAAAGACTTCTCAAAAGATACAACAAGAATGGAAATTTTCCTACATAATACACATACAGTGACTGGGTAGAGAAGTGAATCCAATAAGAGGTAAGCATTCAATTGTTTACGCATCATACTCCACACTGACAGACAGTGAATCCCTTGTCTGTGTGCCCATGTCCTTAACTGCTGACTGAATGTCAAAATTTTGTTATAATATTTCTGCCGTGGTCGTGCAGCGGTAGTGTTGTCGCCTCACAGCAAGAGGTTCTCCCATTCGATTCTCGGCTGGAGCACCTTCTGTGTGGAGTCTGCATGTCCTCCCCACAGTCTAGTGGTGTTCAAAAGACATGCATGAATGGGAGTGTCTTCGTTGAAGGTTGGGCATTGGGCTGGCACCTCGGCACCCTAAAAATCTACTGCCAATCATTAGGGGACCAGAGTTCTGCTGTGGTGACCCCTAACCGGGAAAAGCCAAAAGAAGAAGATTTAGGGCAGTATTCAAAGTCATTATGCAAAAGTGTAAAGGGTATCTGATATGCCTCTGTGTTTCCACAGCAAACGCATGGCTCATAGAGACCAGAATGTGTAAAGGCTATCTACTATGTCTTTATGTTTTCACAACAAAGGAATGATTCATAGAGGCCATTTACACTAACATGTGTGATGCCCATGAATAACCTTAAGCAAATTAAGTTATAATGAGATGCAAAGGGGAAATGGTATAAATCACAATATGTTAATTAATTTTTCTCGCCCCTATTTGCAACTCATAGTCAAAATTTCATGTTTCCAAACTGTCAGCAGATTCTTTATGAAATGCAGAATCATACTTTTTCTATCTAATTTACAGTCCATTATGATGATACAACTTGCTGTTGGCCTTGCTATTTCCCAGTGTGATCAGTTTGTCTTGGCTGAGCCAAAACCAACTACTGCTAGCAGCAGTTGAAGGCCAGGAAGGAGAAGAGAGATTAGATCACTACTGTTTTGGTAATCAGGAGATACTTGGCAGATTTACAGTGAACAGGGATATTTTAAGAGTCTTTTCAGTATGTGTGGCCCCCACATAGCACTGGGGAGATGCATGGCCTTCCTGTCCCTGTGGATACAAAGTTATGTAAATACCTCATTATATTTGCCGCAGGGATCTTCCAGAGATAGAGTGGCTTTTGCCTTGAGGATACTTTGGCAGTTCCTGGATGTAATCTTGGCACATATGGATCAGTACATCTATTTTATAGAATAACCTCAAGACCAAGCCAGAACTATGAGTGCCTTTTATGGAGTGGCACATTTCCATAAGGTGCTTAGTGCGATAGATTGCCCAATGTTGCAATTAGGACAATATCTGGTCCACTGGGGAGTGGTACCATAACAGAAAAGGCTACCATTCTATGAATTGTCAGGTAATATGTGATGCAAGGAGGTGCATCACCAATGTCTCTGCCCAGCATGCTGGCGCTGCACATGATTCCCATGTTTGGCATGCTAGCTCACTTTACTTCCTCTCCCTGCATGGTAGGATGCCCAGTGGTCATCTTGTTGGTAAGTGGAAAATAGTTTTGTATTTTTTTTATTTTACTTAATTACTTAGTCATTTTAAAATGCACTATTGAATACAAACACACTTTTTCTTTTTGTCTACTCACATTTTCTCTCTTTTTTCTTTTCTTTCAGGTGACTCTGGATAGCCAATGAAGCCATGGCTCATGATACCAGTGAGATATCCAAGTGGATCTGCTGAAGACAGTTATAACACATCCCCTGTCCTAGACCTGTAGTCTCATTGAGAGGGTGTTTGAAATGTGGAAGCCCAGATTTAGATGCCAGGGTGAGTCTGGGGTTACTCTTCAAAATGACCCAGCTGTTGCAGGCAGGATGTTTACCGCATGTTGCATTCTGTGTAACATGATCATGTGCCAGTCTGATGCTGATGTGACTTGTGCTTTCACTGCACTCTCTTTTCCACTCTAAATATAAATAATGATAACCAGATGACAGAAATGGTAAGGGACACAATGTGGCAGGTTCGTGCATGGCATGCGGTTGTGCTGGTAAAAAGGTGGTATCTAGTCCACAACTATGGACCAGGACATTCAAGTTAGTGTTTCTTACATATAACAACACAAACGAGTATAGCTTATTTATGAAGTGATATCTGGGGGGGATGCTACATGGTGCATGGTCTACTGTCACTATTCATCACACATTTTCTATCACCTTTAAATATTTTCTTTTTTTTTTCAAAACAGGTACTCATATTATTGTTAGCAAATGTTAAGCCTGAGTGCTTATTGAGTCCTATTCAGTGCTGTTGTAAGGTATCATATAAGAAATAAACACATTTTTATCTGTGCTGTTTTCAACTGTTTTGTACAATACATTCTGCTGTGGTGGTGTATGCACATACTAAATGTCCTAAAGTGGTGCATTTAATAAAAAATCATACTTCAGTATTTAACATATGTTTATACATTACAATTAAATAAAAATGTATTTTTTTTATTTTACACAGTATTTTTTCTCAATTTTAGCTATTTCATATAGTTAAACTGAATTAAGGTTCTCTGTTAAAGTATTGCACATCAGATTATTTCATTTTGTCATACACAATAATCTCTGCTCTCAGAGGCAAAAATGTCATCTTTTGTGTAGTGGTGAGGGTGAAGTAGCAGCAGTGTTTAGTTAGATGGCAGGATACTCATTTTAAACTTTGTTAATGTTTTTATTTGTGTTTCTGTGAATACTTCTGTATTACTATTTTTAAGTTGTAGGAACTTGCCATTTGTAACAATGGTAATGCATACAACATTAATGGTTACAATCATCTCAATTTCATTTTATGATGTACAGCTTTCTTTCCACAATTCCGTTAAGTTTTCAGCAATACCATTACAGGAATAAAATCCATGCTGTTGAAAAGTATCCTAAGCATGCACTTTTTTTACTTTATCTAATAGCTTATTTACTTTCAAGTTAAATATGGAATTTTCAGTGTGAAAGTCAAGTTTTAGTAACAGAAATGTCACACTTGAATCACAGTATGTCAAGGTCAAATGTGTCATACACATCTCCTAAATATAAGTTTGAAGAGGGCTATCATGACAGCTGGACATTGAGTTGTTCCAATGTCATGACCTTCTTGATGCAGGTGATCCAGTAGACACTGATCTGACAGTCCTGCAAGAACAGGACCTGGAACAACAGGTTCTGATAGGTGTAGATTAATGCTCATGAGGTCTGCAATAAATTTGCTGTGCTTGCCCCCTGCCCCCTAGTAATTACAGTTCTTTCTTCAGAAGCAGTTGCAGTCTCATGTGATCTGCCCCCACATGTCTGAACTGTACTGGTCCTCTTCTCCTTCCAGTACTAACTCCGACTTAAGTCAGGCAAATCCTAACTAATATACAAATGGAAGCAGCCATTGATGCTTGGTGTGCCACCATAGTGCGCATCAGTGTGATCAAGGCATTAGCCCTACTCTCTGACCCATGTCTATGTTTTCTCATATGCACCCTGGAGGTCTCTGACCATCTCTAGATGACTGTCTGTGGCAGTGCACTGAGCCCTAACAATGTCAAGGCACATTTACTGCTGGGCAGTCAATACTTTATGTGCTTCATGAGGTATCTGTGACAAATTTCTGCATCTGACACCCACTTGTAAAGGTGTCACTGTGACCAATGTTACCCCTGAATTTATGTTATCATGCTAAAAGTGTTCATCTGGATTTGGAGATACTGGTGTGGAGGTGCCTAGATTTTCTTCTTGCACTATCACTTCCTGCAGAGTTACTAAAATGCTGTGGGGTATGAGATCCTGCCACTAAACTTGAGAATTGTGAGCCATTTTCCTTCTGCTGCCTTGTAAATATAACTTTATTATCATTATCATCAACATCCATTCTGCTTCTGCCGATATTCTCCAAATGTATTAGTATAATGGAACTGTTTCTTTCTGCTGCTTCCCTACAAAAGATTAATTGAATGCATTAATAATAAATAAGTAACATACACTACTGTATGCTGAGTAAGGAGATGCTGAGGACACTTAGCATGGATACTTCTTTCACTGGCAATATTTGCAGAAGTGGAGGGTTCACCTGTTAATAGTGATAGTCGTGCATTAAATCTAATCATTCCATGTCAGTATTTAATTCTCTATATAAATATATGTTTTTAAACCAACCTTCCTGAGTAGACATGTGTTGCTGTTGCAGATGTTGATAATAGACAGTATCCACGCCACCTCTGATTATTCCAGTCCAATCATCTTCTGTGTCATAGTCATCCACATAAATGGAAAGGAGTTATTATTCCTCATCTGTTGATAAAAATATAAGTTTAGGAGGTCCTCCAGTACTACTACAGGGCAGTCGCATTCTGCTTCACTTTGGTTCTGGCATGCCCTACCATATCATTGTCCTTTTCTAAATTTTTTGTTAATATGTAGTACCTTCCAACAACAGCATTTCTATCCATAACCACTTGATTCTGAGCCTTTGCCTTCTCAGTTTCTTAGGGCTCCCCTTTTCCAAAAAGGCATTTGCCAAATGCTCTAAGGACTACCATAAGAATGTGGTCTTTGCAAGGCAAAAATGATCCTTTTCTGCTTTGATCCCTGGTTTTGCATTATTAATGCACCTAAAATAATATGCCACAGTCATATGCATAAAAGTTTTTGATGTAATCATCAATCAAACAGCACAACAATAAAAGCGCGCCTGCTGTCATCACATAAAAAAAAAACAGAGGTTAGGTGACTCAAAACCTATAATTATATACACATTCAGAGTCTCAATACAGCCAAGTGAGATTGTTTGAACTAATGTTTACATTTTTATGAATACATTCAAAATAGTAAGGCGAGCAGTTTCTTAGCAGGCCTATAACGACCTTCTTCTACCATGTTCTTGTATTTATACTGCCATTCCCATTCAGCAGAGACACTCAGAAATCTCCCAGTAAAGAACCATGCATGCTTGGTGAACAAAACATCCTTGAAAATTCAGTATTGCATAATTAAATCACTGCAAAGTATGTAATTCTACCATGTGCACACAATCACTAAATGGCAGTAAAATAAGCTAATCTTTCCCAGTGATCACTAAACATTTTCATTACTGCTGTAATGAATTTCCATGTAGAAATGACAGTTTTCCAGTTTTCAAACAAGTCATCCACTCAGGTGTAATTCTCCAAAAAGGCACTGACAGCAAGGCACTCAAGCATTAATAGTTGTAAGGAAGACAAAATCTGATGCTTTTATTAAAAAAAAACTTTATCCACCATATAAATGAAACATGAATGCATTCCTTGAAAAAAATGTAAGTCACAAAGCATTTTTGGTAAAACCAAACTTGCCAATAATAACAGTACCAGGCTTAATGCTCCTGTTAGTTAACTAGGTTTTGTTAGGGTGATATAACACCCCAGAGGGAGTGGTTCTAAACATGTCAACCACAACACTGCTTAAGCGTTCCTCATTCTTGTACTGGCATTTCTAATGATGGCAGCATCTGTGAAGAAACAAGGCAGACATTTTGTTTTAGGTAAATAAAGAGCTAATAAAAATAAAATTAACTGCTAATAAAAATTAGACTGTGTAACACTATATGTAACTTTATTGTCTGCATTTCTTCTTTAAACCCTTTTTCTCTTTTTTCCTATTTTAATTAAACATTCCTTTATCCTTCCTTATTTTCTTTTTCTCCCATTTATGTTCTTTTTCTACATGCCTAGAATCCTTAGAAGAAGCTGAGCTGTCTGCCTCACAGGTTAGGGAATGTTGACCCCTATCCCTCCAGGGCTTGTCCTCACAGGGTTGGGGCAGTGGCATCATTCCTGTAGGCTCAATGGCACATGGTAGCCTGGCAAGCCGCACTGTCCACGAGCTTATGGACTTGGCTGTGGAAGTGATGGAGAAAGAAGTGGAGAGATGCCTTCAGTCAGTCCAGGATTTTCTTCTGTGGGTAGAAGACTCACTGCCTCAGCTGGAGCTGACTCTGCACCAGCACAGGCCCCTGTATCCTCATCATTGGGGTCTTCTACTGCAATAATATTGGGCTGTGGAAACATTTGAGGTCCTATGGACACAGAGTTCTTATTGGGCTGGACTCCTCTTCTCTTCACCCCCCCCCCCCATCCTCTCTCCTACATCCTCTTACCTTTTTTCCACCCAAACTACCTTCTTATATAAAAAAATTTTGAAAAAAAAAAAACATAGTACCCCTCCTCTCCTGCTTCCTCCAGAAAACCCTTGATGTTTTCCTTCTGTGTTCCTCTCTTTGTTGTTCTTGCCTTTTTTAGTCTTTCCTGTCTCCTACCTTTCATTCTTTAAAGCAGTCAACAGGATGCCCAACTAAGGACACTCCCATACAAATCATCTTAAACCCCTTTAGTTTTTAACATTAATGATAAAAGCAGTGTTCTTCACTACTTGCCTTCAGTCTTTCCAGCTTGACTGCACATAGCTGTGCTTGTCCTCAATATCCGAGCATATATAAAATCAATACATTACCTAAGGTTTTCACATAGCCCTTCACACATACTAAGCATTAACTTTAGCTGCTTTATTATTTTTACGTAAGTGGGCTTGGTTGTTAAAATGCCTTCATATTTATTTTGTGAGAATAACCTGCATATAAAGGCATAGCAGCACTCTTCACAGGTAATACCAATGCAAATATGAAACTAGGGACTATGAATACTACCTGAAAGATTCCATATTAGGTATTTGGATGATTTTACTAATTTGATATGCTTCGCTTTCTTGTAAGAATGTTAGATAATCCTACCATGTTTTGTTCCATATCCAAGATGAAGGAACTTCTAAGATTGTGCACTGCAACATGAAATATCTTTAATCCTTTTTAACCTAGTTGAGGTGTTCTTTGTATATAATTTCAAGCAGGCATGGCACTGTCACAAGGTCACTTTAATGTTCACTGAGGTATATGTCTGGCTAATGCACAATGGTAGTTTATTTTTTAGCCCTGATTTGGACTGTTTGTTTATGCTGTTTGTTCAAAAGAGTAAAATTCATTAGCATGAGTGACATCTAAAGGCATATAGGGACTGCAAATCTGGTATATGAACTTTGATCGCACATCATATCTCTTTCATAGACTTTTCATTTTAAAGTTCATGAATACAGAGTTGTCCATTGTAGTGAGTTTAGATTCCCTAAAGCAGAAGATTACTTATTTTTGATTGGCTTTGACTATAGATGAGGGTACTATATTAATAATATAAGTAGGTGTGATTTATGCGATGATAGGTCAAGAAGATTTTGACCCCCTATTGGACCGGTTAACTTATCTCTGGGCATATTCAACCTTTGGGGTCCAGGTGCTCCAGGTAATCAATGGGCAGTTGAGATCACCAAAAAAAACATATTTTTTATTTCTAGGCAGTACAGTGAATGTATATAGAAATCATTTATCACTCTCAGGAGACATGGAGGGACTATATCAGGCTATGAATTGATAATATGTCTTGCTTAGTGTAATTTGAGTTTTAGAGGAATCTTTGGAGAGATGACTGGGTCTCTAAGAAATATTAATATCCCCTCTCAGTTTCCAGCAGGTTAGAATGCATGATTAGTGCTGAACTCCTTTATGAAGCTGACTGTTGAGTTAGAATCTGAGCTGGTGCTATAACTGGTAAATGTTTAGATTTTGTCATGCAATTGTATGAGGGTTGTGGGTTTATTTATTTCTTATTTATCTGACATTTGTTAATCAGGTTAGTCTGACTGGGCAAGGAACCATTTTTCAGCAGAGATCTGAGGAGAAAAGCTCTGAATACATAGAATAAAAAACACATCATGTAATACAGGATGTAACAAACAGTAACAATGTAGAACTCCAATGCAATAACAACAGTCAACAGACTTCTAAACAGACACTTTCAATAGTTACATATAGAACAGAGAATAGTAGTTTGTAATTGGCAAAATAGCAGGATTAAAAATATGCAATGTTTTAACATTTGCCATCAAACATTTTTCAGATACTTAGATAGGTTATCTGAAGGGAAGAAAAGGCATTAGGGCAGAGATTCTCATCACATAGTATTTAGCAAGGTCAAGCTGGAGTGGGACATGGACAAGTCCATGGTTTGAGCATGTTATCTTTTAGCATTTTTTAAAAACAGAAATTAGTAGTAGTAGCTCTTATGTCAGAGGGAAGTTTATTCCAGGAGTTAGCAACTGAGTAACTATACAGCAGTTTGCCAGTTTGTTTCTTGGGCATATAGACTTCCAGGAAATGTTGGTCTGCACTACAAAGGCAGTGATTAGGAGTGTAGGGTAGTGTGGAGATAGCTGGACAGTGGGATGAATTTCGTAGAATAGAGTATGTGAGGCAGAGCTGTGGAAGTAAGAGTTGCCTTTGCGCTTTGGGCCATAGATGATTTTGTAAGGCAGTGCGGTCGTGAGAGGGGTAAGGAAGATTTGCTGTGAATCTAGCTATTTTATTGTAAGTGACTTCAAGTTTGGTCATGAAGTTGGTTTGTAGATTGGTGAGAATAGGTGCAGCATAAAAGGGAGTAGGAATAGATAAGCTTGGGTCAGAGAATGTTTTGTGCCTTTAGTCAGATATTTTTTATTCCTATATAATAGCCCTAGCTATTGGTGAGTTTTTTTGATTGCCTGTAGAATGTGGATGTCCAACTTAAGTTGGTCATCAATAACAGCACCAAGGGGTTTGGTATGGGTCTCGACAGAGATAGTAGTATTGTTGACAGCTGTGATAGGGGAGGAGTTTTTACAATGTTGTAGAGATTTAGGGAGGAAGAGAAGTATTTTTCTTTGGATTAAGTAAAAGTTTGTTGCTGGTTAGCCATCTTTCAACTGACAGAAGTGAGTCTTGGGTAAGGGATAGTAGGCGAGGAAGATTGTTAAAACAAGATATTATACTGGAATCATCCACATCCTGGATAAGAGAGGAGTGGGGGTAGACAGTGAGAAGATTATTTGTAAAGATGTTAAAGAGGATGGGCCCTAGTATTGAACCTTGGGGTACACCAGTATGTACCGGAAGGAAAGGAGAGGAGGCTGATGACCATCTGACAGACTGGAGTCCATCAGTGAGGTAGCTGGTGAACCAGAGTACAGTAGAATGTGAAAGATTAAGGTTTTTAAGTTTAGCTAGGAGCAGATTGTGAGAGACAGTGTCAAAAGCTTTGGATAAATCGAGAAAGAGACTAGAACCTAGTTTGTTTTCATCATGAGCTTTGGCAATGTCTGTATGAAAGAAATGGGAGCCATGGCAGTCCTATAATAGGGACAAAAACCATGCTGAGTAGGGGATAGGAGGTGTTCTTGTAACAGGTGGTCAAGGATCTGTTTATGTATACATTTCTCCATTATTTTGGAGAGGGGAGATAGGATGGCAATGGAGTGATAGTTGGAGGGGTCTGTAGAGTTCCCTCCTCTGTGGAGAGGAAAAACTTAGAATTTCTTCCAAATTTAGGCATAGTGTTTTCAAGGATGGATTGGTTAATACGTATGGAGACAGGATAGGTTATGATGTCAGCAGCAATGTTGAGAAATGTAAAGGGGTAAGCTGTCAGCAGATGTTGAGCATGGTGTAAGTTTAGAGAGAAGCGATCGGATATATATAAAGTAGAGGCAGGTTTCAGTGAGAGCAGGGTGGTGGGGGATGTGGGAGTGAGGTCGATGGATGAAAGATTTATATTTTTATGTTTAATGAGAATCTTGATAAGTGTCAATGAAGACGGTGTTTAGAAGAGTAGAAGTGTTGAGGTCTGAGCTATCTGGACACTGACAGGGTGTAGTGGGCTTACCTGGATAGAGGAGCTTATTTATACTGTTCCAAAATAACCTGGGGTTGGAGTGCATTTTACTTAATGATTTATAGTAGTATTGCCTTTTATCGTTGTCAATTTTCTTTTTTGGTATGGTTCCTGAGTTCCCTATAAGTTTGAAGGTTGGTTGGCAGATTAGTTTTTTCCAGATCTTCCAGGCTTTGTCTCTTTGCAGCAAAAGATTATGAGTGAGTTGTGGCAGCCAAGGTGAGAAGTTAGATTTTAGTCTAATTTTTCTGATAGGAGCCAAGGAGTTTAAGACGTTAAGGAAGATTTCATTGAATTTGGATACAGCCTCATCAAGAGGAAACAGGAAACAGGAAAGTATATTGTTGAAGGTGACTGGATTGAAGTCGGAGAGTCTGTGACAGTCTTTAAAATGGTAGAGTCTATGGAGTTGAGGGGAATATCTATGAACAAGGGTGTGAAGATGGTCACTGAGATAAACAGGGAGATTACAGGGATTATAATAGAGGTTTGGGTTGGAAGTAAGAATCCAATCAAGAAATGTGCCAGTGTTAGTGTGTTTATTATAGCGAGTGGGATTAGAGATGAGCTGTGAGGAAACCATAGAGGTTAATGCAGCTATATGGAGAAGAAGAGTTTATAATAGTCTAGTCAATGTTAACATCACTCAGACTCTTAAATTCAGAAATGTTGGTTTCAGGGATCTTAGAGATTTTGACGGCAAATGTCACAAGCTTATGTTCCATCTTAACTGGAGAAGGAGAGACCAAGGGGAGTACTACATTTATTTATGTATTATTTATTTATTTGCTTTTGTTAACCAGGAAAGTCCACTGGGCTGGAGTGAGGCCATTTTCAGTGGAGGTCCAGGGAGAAAAGCTCCAAAACAATGTACATAATAACGAATTTGTTTAGAAAGTTAATTACAGCATATAGCAAAATACAAGAGTAATGTCAAAGATTCAGAAGTAACATTGACAACATAAGGCTCTGTTCAGAAAGACATGAATGCATAGCAAGGTATTTGGCATATCAGACTGATTAAAATAAGCTTCAAACACACACACACACACACACACACACACACACACACACACACACACACACACACACACAGACACACACACACACACACACATATATATATATATATATATATATATATATATATATATATATATATAAATAAAACATCATACATACATACATAATCTACACATTTTTTTAACCATGTGAGACAGAATGAGGCACGCTGTGCTGTAAATGTAATTTAAAAGTGAGCACTTACCTAGGGAGAGTGAGGAAGAGTGTGGGTATCTAAGAGAGGAGTCAAGTCAGGAATCAGGTTACTGAGGAATTGGGGATAGTGCATGGGCATAGCCACTGAGAGGAGAGATATTGGTGAAGTGATATTTTTAAGATGAGCTAAGAAGTGGCTCAGGCCTGGGGCATGAAGTTTAAACCCCTTTTAGGCACAGGAAGAACAAATGTAGGGCCTAAAACTGTTTCATCAACAAAGGAATTTAATAGCAGCATGGTGGTACATTTTGGTGAAGGTTCAAAAGAAGTTAAACAAATCATGAAAAAATATTGGGTAATTTTCAGGTGTAACACAGAATATACACAAATTTTGGGGGAAGAGCCCAAATTAATTTATAGGATGGGTAAACATGTCTAAAGACATGCTTCTGGAGCATTTCTCCCTGGGCCTCCGCTGAAAACAGGATCTGTGGAACCTAGTCAGACTTTTCCCGGTCAACAAATGTTAAATAAATAAATAAATAAATAAAAACTTGAAGTATATGTTTGAGCACAACACTATAGTAGTTAAGCCATCTGAAAAAGATACTACAAAATGTGGATGCTGTTCTTTTTGTAAATACATTTTAGATGAAAAAAGCATTAGCTTACCTAATAGGGTGAATCCAGTAGTCTTTAAACTGGTGTATTGTGCAACAAAGGGCTTGGTGTACCTTGCTGTATGTGATTCTTGTTCATAGGTTCATACTAGGCTATTTGCCCTAGGGCATTTATAAGCCTAACCAGAGTGTGTTTGGCTTTCGCCACCCATTTTAAATGAATTTTGCTATGCCCTTTTTTGAGGTTAGTATACTTTGCCTCTGTCTAACAGTGACACAGAAGTGATACCCGGGGTAAACCTACTATCTCCCACCCACTCATCAAGATTCCTCTTGAAGAGAGTCAATGCGGGACTCTGCCTAACCTGGACTGGGATTTTATTCCAGAGTGAAGGGAGCCTCTGGGTTATGAATCTGTCCCTCCAGCATGTCCGATTTATTTCAGTGCTGAGGTTCAAGTCTCTCGCGCGTGTAGTTTGATGGGATTTGGATTTTCTGAGGTGCAGCATGTCCATTAATTCCGGGTTGGACATGGCTTTATACGTCAGGCACAGATCTCCTCTGAGCAGGCGGGATGCCACTGAGTAGAGCTGGAGTTTCTTTAACCGGGCAGCATGTGGCATCTGTTTGAGCCCTTTGATCCTCTTGGTGAGGTACTTTTGGGTCTTTCCAGTTGCTGCAGGTGTCTGGTAAGGTACATCCCAAAAGGGGCATTGTACTCAATTATGGGCCTGATGAGGGATGAGTAAAGAGGCACGATGACCTCCCCTGATCTAGATGTGAATCACTTCATGATTAGGTGGGCTATATAAAATGTTTTTCTAACCACTTTTGCCATGTGGTTGTCAAATGAGAGATTGCTATCAACTTGGGTCCCCAGGTCCCTAATTACTTCTTCCGTACTTAATGGATTACCACCTATGTGGTAATTTGTGGGCACTTTGTTTTTGCCAGAGGGGATGACTATACACTTTTTGGAATTTAGCTTGAGGCCATGGCTCTGGCACCAGTTGTCTGTTTCTATGAAGTCCTTTTGTAGGATGCCTGTGTTGGCTGGAGAGTCAATTATAGCACCCAGTTTGCAGTCATCTGTGAACTTGGTCAGCCACAGTCCTTCCGTATTAGCCTGTACCTCCGAGAAATATATACCGAACAAGAGAAGTCCCAGGACTGAGCCTTGTGGGACACCACTTGTAACTGGTTTGGAGTCTGACATGGCTCCAGCAATTCTAACCATGTGGGTTCTGTCCTTGAGCCAGTTTGCAACCCATCTATTGACATAGGGGTTTATATTTAAGCTGGTAAGCTTATCTATAATGCCCGAGTGGGGTATTGTATCGAAGGCTTTTGCAAGGTCCAGGTAGGCTGTGTGGACCACCTAATGGCCTTGGTGACTGTTTCAAAGAAATCAACCAGGTTTAAGAGGCAGGATCTGCCCTTAACAAAGCCGAACTGGGTAGGATCCAGTGTCTGTAGGTCACCAATATCTTTATTTATGAGGTCCACGATGATCCTTTCCATAGCTTTGCAGACCAAGCTAGTCAGGCTTATGGGGCGATAGTTTCCAGGATCTGTTGAGGCACCACCTTTGTGGAGAGGGACCACTGTTGCTGTATGCTACTCTTTGGGTACATATCCTGTAGTAAGGCTGAGATTGAACAGTAGTTTTATGTTTGGGTTTAGTTCTTCTTGGATTTCATGTAGGACGCAGCCCGGGACACCATCTGGTCCCATTGATGCTGTGTTTTTTGCTTTGGAGAGGGCGGCTCTTACCTGAGCATCTGAGATGTCAGGGGGGCAGCACTCTGCTAGGAAAGATATTTGCCCTTTTGGTGGGGAAGGGGGGGAGAAGTTTGCGCTGAACCTGTCAGCTAGGATGTTGGCAATGTCTGTGGGTTTGGTGTATTTTTTGTCATTTTGGACTAATTCTGAGCATATCTGGGAATTCCCACCCAGGTTCCTAACATAACTAAAGAAAGCCTTGTGATTATCCTTAGTGTCCTGTGCAGTTTTTCTCTCAAAGCTGGTCTTAGATGATTTTATGAGTGCCCATAGTTTTTTGCTAATACTGATCAGAGATGCCTTCCCTTTTTGGGATTTTGCTCTATCATGCAGTAGCTTCCTCCTTCTATTGTATAGTTTGTTTATGGCTAGGGTCCACCAGACAGGACGCCTAACTTTGGAGGATTGGGTCTTGGTTTTATTTGGGATTGCATGATCCATGCATTCCTGAAGGTGTTCGTAGAATGCATTTATAAAGGATTCTGCGGTCTGGGCCGTATTTTCCACAGGCCCGGGGGCTTTGAAGGATTCCACCTCAGTTTTGAGGAGTGTGAAATTTGATTTAGAGAAGTTTTTCACTGTGGTTTTCTGGGCAGGGGCTGGGGTCGGGATGTGAATATCTAGTGAGATTAGTTTATGGTCTGATCTTACCAGTGAGTGATACACTTCTGGTCTGGAGCATAGAGTCCCCATGTTGGTGATGATCAGGTCCAGTATGTTTTCCCCTCTTGTGGGAGTGGCAACAAGTTGTTCCATAGCATTTGAGTTTATAAATTCTAGGAACCTTCGGGCTAGGGTGCTGGAACTAGAGTAATGCTCCCAGTCTATGTTAGGGTAGTTGAAGTCGCCCAATATAATGGTGTTTGGAGAGACCTTCATATTTTCCAGTGTTCTCAGGAAGGCCGAGTGGGGTTCCTGGGTTTGGGAGGGTGGTCTGTAGCAGGCTATAAACTGGAAGGCAGTTTTACCCACTGTTAGTTGCACATGGGTAGTCTCTGACGCTTCGTGCTGTGCCACCAACCTGGAGGTGTGGGTATCTTTGACGAATATTGATATTAACCCTCCTTTTGTGGTTTGGTCCAAGTTTTGGGGCTGAAAAACATGGTATGAGGTATAACCTGGTAGTGCTGGGGTGCTCCCAGGAGCCTTGAACCAGGTATAAAATTAATGCACATTACTCCAGGTAAGGTTTATAGGTTAGTACTAGGCTAACTGCCCTTCTTGGCCATTTTAAGCCTAGCCAATTTCCCCATCTGAGAATCAAACATTACACCTTGCATCTGTAAGGTAAACACCTTAACCATTATGCCAATGCCCCACCACCATACTTTTACTTTGGCAAAACTGAGAGACAGCTAAAAAAAGTATATATGAACACGGTTATGCTATTGTACAGAAAAATGAAAATAATGCCCTATATAGACATTCAGTAAAATGTATAGGTTTTAAAAGATTTAGATTTGGCATTTTAGTAGTGATTCATAAATCTTTAAGGGGGGTTGGTGGGAACTTAACATTGAGTTATGTGAATTAAAATGGCAATTTCTGCTGAATTCTTTTCAAGAACCAGGTTTAAATGAAACGTTGTCATTAGCACCAGTTTTAAAACTAAGGGCACTGTCCAGATGGACTAGAATATAGCAGTGCCTGTTCTTTTAAAAATGTCTAATTATTTAATTAAGTAAGTAGGTGTAATCAGTTATTTAGCATATTTAAGCTGACGTTTTTAGTTGTTTTTATTCTGATGAAGTCTCGGGATTGACCGAGACGAAAGCGATTAATATTTCTTTTCGAGTATTGAGTTTGGATTCTATCATTTTGCTACACTTTGGAATTTGGCTTGTCTTTGTCATAGTTCATCCTGTTTTTCTTCAGTTGTCATTTGGTCAGGATTGAATTTTCTGCCTTTGTTCTGCAAGAGTATTATGAAACACTAAAATATTTGAAATTGTACAGTGTCTCTTACAGATGTCTAAGAGTAGATCTTATTCAGGTTATTGGGAATTTCGAGACAACTATGTCTGGGAATGTTTGGGGTTATCAAAAGTTCTAGAGAATCATCAGACAGGTAAGTACCTAACCAGGCATAGCCAACAACTGGAATGTCCACAGAGGTTCTTCACTAAAAGAATACAGGGCATAAGTAAAATGTCCTATGCAGACCACCTCAAGGCCTTATACCTGTATTCTGTCTCCTACAAGCTTTTGAGGGGAGAGCTATGCCCGACATACAGGGGATTGTCAGACTCCACTCTGATAAACCACTTGCATATCCACAAAACAAACAGCACTAGAATTACCCATTCTAAAGATTTAACCTTGCCTGTGATATAAATAGGACCTGCTGGAGAGATAGGTATGTATACCAGAGACTACCCCATCTATGGAACAGGCTCCCCATTAATTTGAAGCAGAGTTCCTCCCTAACCCAATTCAAGGGCAACTTGGACAATTGGATGAGAAACCAGAAAATCATCCCTGCTTTGGCATCTATGTATCTAATGGACTCAAGTAGCCTGTAAATGGTTAATCTCCCAGGCCCACGCTTACACTTATCAGGGGTATCAAAACTTGTCAAAGATTTGGGATGCATGGCGAGGCCCTTGGGGTGATTAGCCTAGTAAACACCTATGAACCTATGTACTTAGTAAATTATCAGATGTATTAAAGCAGGATCTGTAACAACATGATTTGAACTTTGGGATAAAGCATCTGCAGTCAATGCATTATCATTGCTATCAAATTAAAAACGTTGGCATTTATGATTCCTTAGATGTGTATGAAATTATTCTGTTAACACAATGGCAGCATTAAGAAGAGATGTAACACTGCTCCTTAAGTACTTATTCTATAAATCATGTTTTGATAGCATAATTTTCCGAAGTGCTGGAAATATTGATGGTGTCTTGTGGCAGGCTAGGTAGGTTTCCACTGAAACAATCAGAAATTGAACAAAAAGAGTTTTTTTTTTGCTTGTTTGTTTTGCAGCAGCTTCCATTTTTTCACACCATCCCTTTAAATTCTCATAACTGAAATTGTGACATCTCAGAGAAGAAAATACATTTTTCTTAATAGTGATAATAAAACATTGAAACCCTTTTGGCAGGTCAATCCTTTATGCAATCTCCAATTTGAAATGCAGTTTGGTTCATAAGTTATAGAGCTGTGGCATTAAGTGTTGCAAGTAAATGTACCAGTGAAGTAACATTTCTCTAGCAGGAAATTATAAGCGTGTCATTACTTTCTATTGTCTATTTGGATTCAGTCTTAGTAATGGGAAAGTTTTTCTTGCATTCATAACTATTTATTAAGTTAGTACTCTACTGACTATTAGAAGCCCAGTCATATGTGCGGGTAGCATACATCTTTCCACTCTGATATCATTACATGCTTGATACTATAATGGGAGGTCTGGTGCTAAAAATGAAAATATCTTTCATAACTCCTGAGTACTAATGAAGTCCTTTGCGTTCTCGTGTCCATTTCCTTGGCCAATGATGAGACTCT
This sequence comes from Protopterus annectens, assembly GCF_019279795.1. Lineage (NCBI taxonomy): Eukaryota > Metazoa > Chordata > Ceratodontiformes > Protopteridae > Protopterus > Protopterus annectens. The sequence continues at coordinate 239,884,945 of NC_056727.1, forward strand.
GACAGATACAGGAAAGATAAGATGATAATGGTGCTTTATGGAAGTAAGAGTGGTCTCTCTCTCTCACACACACACACACACACACACACACACACACACACACACACACACACACACACATGTACATGCACACACACACACACACATGTACACGCACACATGTACACACCCACACACACACACACACACACACACACACACACACACACACACACACACACACATGTACACGCACACATGTACACACCCACACACACACACACACACAGTCACCATGCAGTGGCCTATTAAGTAGGTTAGATGCAGTTATTACATCTCTTTGAAATTAATAAAAAGCAGTAATTTAAAGAAAAATGAAAAAAAAAATGTATAAATGGAATATGTGGAAGTTTACTTCGAGTGATTCTTGAGATGCTGATTATGGTAGGGTTTGGAAATTCTGTTTCAAGACTTATGCCATTACCAGTTATTATTAAACGAATCCTCTAATATTACAGCACCACATATTCTATGTAACATACTGAAGACCCCCACATATTGCAAATGAGGGCTCTAAGTCTTCATTCCATGACTTTGATCATAGCAGATATGTGATACAAATAGATAACGATTTCACTGCATACTTTTTTTATCTGCAATATTGTTGTTTGAGAACTTTATTTCTATCCTTGGAATGTTATCAAAGTTACTCAAATTCTTATAATATATTTACACAGCTTTCTTAAAATCGAATTTTCACACAGCATATTCAAAAAGCAAACACACATAAAAAAAACATCAAAACACCAACAGCCACCTAAAACAAATACCCTAACTCAAATCTTCACTATATTTTAAAAAGAAGGTAAAATAAAATACAGATAGATAGACTGATGCTAGCTAGATAGATGGACAGATAGATAGATAGATAGATAGATAGATAGATAGATAGATAGATAGATAGATAGATAGATACTGCCCTTAATTGTGGGATCCAGATCAAGTATATAATAAAATACATATTCAGTAAAATTTGAAGATATATTTTGTTTATCAACATTGCTGGCATGTTATCATAAGTTTATTTAAATTCATGTACTGCATACATCCACCCCCAAAACAGCACTGCTCACCTAAATCATCCCACTTAAAATTAAACTCATTTATGTTGGAAAGAAAAAAGTTAAGAACAAAAAATAAAATAAAATGCTGACCACAACCAGTCAGTCATAAAAAGATAGATGTAAAAAGGGTCTATATCACTTCATCGAAACAGCAGAAGTTTCAACACCATATGTTCGAACTTCTAACCTCGAAGTGCAAAACCATTGAAGGCTTAGAACAGCGATTTTTTTCCCAAGGAAAAAGATCGCTGTTCCAAGAAACACACACACAACACAAGCACACCAAAAAAACAGCAATCCACACACATACACTTAAAATCCTACATCTAACCCTACACTAAACTGTACATGCACTACTATCTATCCACTTACCTTAATCCAAACCCTAACCCTAAGGTCCGTCACTATTGCACACTCACCTGACCTGTGCCCTAACCCTAACTCACCTATCCTGCTTTAACCCTAAAGTCTGTCACTATGGCAAACCCACCATACCAGCACCCTAATCCTAACTCACCTAACCCATCCCTAACGTCCACACAATCTCACACTTACCTGAACCCAACCCGTAACTTTCCACCACAGTGCTGAAAATCACGAAGCCACAGAAATGGCCCACCAAATTCTTTCCCTGGGAAAGAATTTGGTGTTCCACTGCTTCGCGATAATCAGTTTTCGAACTTCACAGTTTGAACATATGGTGTTCGAACTGCTGAAGTTTCGACGGACTGATAGGAACCCATGTAAAAATACTACCGGCATGATTAACCCAATTTTAACTGTCTAAATTAACTAAAATATCTTAATTAAAATATAAATAACCTTGAAAATTGAAAAAAAAATCTGCTCATACCTCTTTGTATACTAATAATATACACAAATATGTACCCCACATTGCAAAAGAAAGTAATGATGAAAAGTACCACAGAACTAAACTGGAAGGCCACTTATATAAGAAATTCCATTCATAAAAACCTGTACAACATACTTCAGCCCTAGAGTTGACTCATCTAGTACCCTGTGCCTGTCCCCAATATAGTTCCCATTCCCCTCCGTTTTTCAAGTGAAGAACAAAAAAAAAAAAAATACTACAGTCAGATCCACACCTCCCAACTCTTCAGTTGAAGTGCAAATAATTTCTACTTTTTTAAACTAACACACATAAACCTCTTGAGTGCCTTTCTGTATCAGCATTCTGAAATGCCAATACAGAAAAAAATGCAGGAACTCCACTTCCCGACATACCTCTCAATCTAAAGTAGAGAGTCGATTATCCAAACTAATTGGGACCTAGGGTTGTTTGAATAATCAAACTGTTCAGATAATCAAACACATAATTGAACCAGATAAAAACTTTTAAAATCTTGTTTCTTCTGCACACACTTTTCAACCATTCAGCAATTCCAGTGGACAATAAAGAATATTTTTTACACACAAGCAGGCTATAAGCTCAAGAAATATGCGCAAGCAAATACGCATAACATTTACATATTCAGACTTTATGATTTTTCCACATGAAAACTTTGGAAGACTGATTTCAAATAATTGATGTTTCAGATAATCGGTGTTCAGATAATAGACTTTCTACTGTATTAGCTGAAGAAATCTGGACAAAGCCTAAAATAAAGGGGATAACACAGGGCCAAAAATAGGGGCAGATTTTAAATATTGCTCTTAAAAATGTATTGCTCTTATAAATTTAGAATGTTGCTAGAGTAACAGGTTTTGCATTAGCATGCATTTTTTTCAAAGGATATGAAGTCTGAAACTCACATGTGTCATTATTTTGTGACTTCAGTTCTCAGTCATTCTTGGTTATTTGCCAGAAAACCACAATTTTTATCAGGAACAAAGCAATAATATGAGGGGAAAAATTTGGACAGTTGAGAAGTATGATTTTCGATTGCTCCCCCTAACACTTTTTGCCTAGGGCAGCTGCCTCCTTTGCTTTACCCTTGCTATGCTTCTGATCTACTTAATTGTGTATTACACAGAAACTTACCCTAGGAATCAGAAGCATGCTTAGAATAATTGCAATATGCCGACTACAGGTAAGGCTCTTAGTACGATGCAGCCTAAGGTTAATTATCAATTACTTAGGTGGAAAACCTCAGCTCATTCCATTGCTAATTTAAAAAAACTGCCCTGTTAAAAAACACATGACTTGTGGTGAAAGAAGAAATCATGAAATTTGCAGCTTGGAGCGAGATGACAAAAACAGACGAGCAGGGAGCATGCACATGCTGTACTGCAAGCACACGCATTACATCATGGCAAGAGGACAGGAGAACTAGTACTGACATTAAAGGGCCTGCTGCAATGTTTACATCTGCATTATGACCATAAAAAGCAGTACAAATTGGTCTATATGGCAGTAAGAAAAAGGAGTTAGTAAGAAGAACATACTTGAGGGAAACAGGGAATAGAAGACTGTGAGTGGGAGAGGGAAGAAGGGTGTATATATTTTTGTTACGGATGGTTGTTCAATGTTTTTTTTTCTTTTTCTTTTTTCTTTTTTTTTTTTTGAGAAGGGATGAAGGGCAAGGATGTAAATGAAGTAAAAAGGCATGGTAATAGGGTAAGGTTCACAAGTAGTCACCTGCACAAAAATAAAACAGACACAAAGACATACAGGGAAGGTGTTGTCACACTGTGGGGGTGGGAGATACAATGGAACTATAGACACACAGACAGAGGGATGACATTGGTTATGTGGAAGATTGGACTACAAACAGGATCAAGCAGTCATACACAAGGAAGTGGAACATCAGTGCAGAGGGTGGGGTGAATATGGTTTCTATATTGCACTGTCTGCATGATACCCAAGGAAAAGTCCATCAGCACTCTGATGACTCTCTGTTGTATGCCTTGTCTGAGGTAATGATGGCAAATATAGACAACTCTGATAGCCTAAAGAGGAGCATTTGAGGTGGCTGATGTAGGATTCCAGATACTGGTCTATCAGTACTCCCATTACCTCCAACAACTCCCTGTAGATGATATTCTGCTCACCACATGCAGTGCTCCTCTCCAGTGAGGTTTCTGCACCCATCTGGAAGGCAGGTCTGGATCCAGTGGAGTAGACACAGGGGATATCTGGAATTTCTAGGTAGCTGTTAACCATGGTCATGCTAGCATCTATAACTGGGAAAAATGTTGTAGAACATTATACTATAACTGGAAATAAGTAAAAAGAAAAAAAGAAAAAAATGACAAAGGGATAGAGCAAAAAAAAAAAAACAAAGGCATGAGCCATACACATGTCATGTATTAACAGCCCTATGCTGTGACGTGCAGGCAGGACACAGCTATCAGTCCCTGACATGTGCAAGTGTGTAGAAGTGTTGGTGATTATGTATGGAAGACTACTGCTATGACTTCAAACACCATTGGTACTAGGGTGATGCTTTGTTCCCAATTCATAGTCTATGTACTGTCAGCATGATGTCATCCATCCCTGGTAACTATCATACTGATAACACACCCCTTAGAGCTGACCCAGTAGTCAGGGACTTAGGGACACACATAGACAGGAATCTATCCTTTGACCATTATGTGTCTACATTCATGAGGAAATCATTCTCTGTTGAACAACTTATAAACAAAGGTATAGCATCTAGGTACAAGGAAATCACTGTTCCACTGTATTCAGCATTCATGAGACATATCACTGAGTACAATACCCCTTTTGCTATGTGCCTACCCAGGTACATCCAACAAATGGAACATCCACAGAGGTTCCAAACTAAAAGAATACAGAGCATAAGGAAAATGTCCTCTGCAGACCACCATAAGGCCCTATTCCTGTATTCTGTCTCCTACAGGCTATTGAGGAGAGATCTATGCCTGGCATACAGGGCATTGCCAGACCCACTCTGCTGGACCTCCTGCATTTCCACAAAACAAACAGCACCACAATTATATGATATAAATAGGACTTGCTGGAAAAACAGGTATCCATCCCAGAGACTACCCCGTGAAGCAGAGTTCCTCCCTAACACAATTCAAGTGTAACTTGGACAGTTGCAAAAGGAACAGGAAATTCCTAGCTTGGCACCTATGTCTCTAATGGTCACAGGCAACCTGTAACTGTTTCATCTCCCAAGCCTCTGCTTGTAAATATTTTATCTCCCAACCCCAGGCATCTGTTTACATTTATCAAGGATACCAGAAATTATCAGAGATGTGAGATGCATGGCTAGGCTTAAAAAGACCCTTGTGGGTCATTAACCTAGTAAACACCTATGAAACTATGAACCTATGTTATTAACCTAACATGTATAACAGCAATATAGCACTGCAAAGGGCACAAACATTCTTATCTGTAGATTTCTATGTTACATATTCATAATCCCAACCATGGTCACTATGTAACACTCACCTTCTAAGCTAGGCAGCAACATCTATACAAAGCCATGCTCTGGCACTGTATAGATATCAATTAAATCCACAAAACTCCTCCAGCAGACCGCCATGGCTAGAAAGGACTAAAGACCTTTCAATTCATCAAAATCCTAAAATAAGGCTCACATAACATGCCAATAAAATAACAAATGCTTTAACAGACATAGTGCTTATTCTTCATATAAAAAAGACCAACAAATATCACATTCCCCTGGATTTAATAAACTCCTTGTAGGAATAGTGTAATTCCTACATGGAGTGTTTGGTGGCCATGGCTGCAGCTTCTCCTTGGCAGCATGCCTTGCATATCAATGAAGGCATGCTACTGAGGGAGAGCCATGTACACTGCTACTGAATCATTGCTAGAGGATGTGTTACAGTGCTCGCAGATGTGTAACACACCCCCTGCACTATGAAAGTGCTGCACAGCACAACATGACTGTCAGACACCTAATTATAGAAGGTTTGCATTTATTTAACACAGAGGATGTGTTACATTGCCCATAATATACCTCCTGTATTGTCAAAGTGCCGTAAGACACTATAAGAATAGTAGAAAGTGTCCTCAGACATTTATGTATTTATATATTAATTATGTCAGAAAGGGCATGTGTTACAGTGTCTGTAAAACACCCCCTGTACTGTCAGAGTACTGTAGAGCATGGAAATTAAATGTCCCAATGTCATTTTTCCTTTTATGATTTTTTTTCTTTTTCCAGTTTAAGCATAGCTGAGCATGTTTGAGTTGTGCAGCACATTGCTCACCAGTGCTTAAACATAATGAAAAGCTATATGGAAAAGTATAGCTGAAATCTTCACAGCCTAGTTAGCTGAATGGTTAGAGTCATGGTATTGTGTGCAGTTGGTGCATAGTTTGAATATCAAGACAGGCCCTTCAGCTTTTACATCAGAAAGCATTTCTATTTCTATTTGTAACTTTTTTATTGCCCTAGTTATTGATAGTTGTCAACCATGTTAGTACAACTGGTCCAGAATCCCATTGTCAATGGAGATATGAGTTGATACACTCCAGTTAAACACAAGTGTCTTGTACAGTTCAGTCACACCAAGGTACTGTAATTAAAGTAAAATGCAAACACATAATAATAAAGTATCAGTAATGAGTAATTAATGTCAATATATATGTATGTTATTAATAGAACTGTTGTTTGCCAAGCTAAGCAATGCTTAAACAGGACCTGTCTGAGCAATACTTAGCAATGCTTAACTCTGCTTAGCCAGTTTGAGCATTGCTAAGCAGTCCCATTCTAAGCAGTCCTCAGCTAAGCTGAGGAGATTCGTGCACCACTAAGGACTGCTGAGCATTTTCTACTTTAAGCACTGCTTAACTCAGCTTTGTGGGTTTGCGCACTGCTGAGCTGTGCTTAGCATTTTTAAAAATGGTCCAATTGAGGCAAAGGGAAGGAAAATAGCCTTATTTAGGCCACACAGGTGGGAATACAGCCAGCACCTGTTGGAGTTTTATCACTGCAGGTGCTATGGCTGGAGTTGGAGATGGAGTGCAATTTCAGGCTCAGCACTGGGGCATGCTTGAGTCCAGAGTCATGGCTGGGCTCTTTGTTGAAGACCACGATGACAGACTGCTGCAGGGCCAGTACCAGGGCTCTGAATACAAGTCCAAGGCCTGGGACCATCTGGCATGTGATCTCAGCAATGCCACTGGAATCTCCCACACTGGTGAGCAGGTGCATCATCATTATGATGACCTGAAGTGGAGGAATGCAGCACTTATGGCTCAGTGGATCCAGGATGCACAGGACAAGAATGCCCAGGCAGTTTGTATTGTATACGACTCATTGCTTTACCAAATTCTAACATGAATACTGATAGACAGGTGTGCATAATGGTGTGTTTTCTCCCTAGAGCTGTAGAGGAGAAGACTTGCAATGTAGAGGCCCACACTGGGCACCTAGTGAGGATATGCTGACAGTGTGGTGAGTACAGATCTAGCTTGCAATATATAGTTCAATAAATAGGAAAGAGTGCATTGTTTACTGACAGTACGTATAGTGTGTTCTGAGTGTACTGCAATAAATGTGTTCTTAGACCCACATTGATATAAGTGACTAATGCCAGGTACTGTGCAATGTAGATCAAGGCATCAAGCTACTATTGATGAAAGAAAGCTAAAACTGTAGTAATACTGTGTAGGACTGACATAAGTATATACTGTAGCAATACTAAGGATCTTATAATTAAGTACACAGAGACTGAGACTGTGAAGGTAATAAATGACATTCATTCATCATCTACGGGATATGCAGTACAACCGAAGTCTAAATTTTGAATGTAATAAACCACTGTGTCATGTCAGCCTTAACAAAGGTATTTGCAGCAATTGTTGTGTTTATTCTGGTCTGTTGTTGAAGAAATACAATTGCACAGGCGCTCCACAGCTAACATGGCTATGACACCATGAATTGAGTGAAGTTTGGCTGATAAAGAACTGTTATGCTAAAGTGCAAATGTGGAGCTGTAAAACAAGATACAATGCAATTTGATAAATGTTCTGCACTAAGATCTGAACCTTGAATAGTAATGTGTAATGTATTATAGTGTATTCCCTTCAGGATTGTCTTGTGTTAACCTTTGCATTTCAGCTATATGTATTCCTGAATGTAGGTACACTGATGCAGACAAGTATGGTACTGTAATAGGTGGAGACTGCAAATATATAATGTGCAAATGTATGTGGGTCAGGTATGCAACCTACCATCCTGCTATGGTTTGTACAGATCACACATATTCACATCCACTAGGGGTTAAATGTGTACACCTGCATTCAAAGTATTAATACACATTTCACCAGATATCTCTGTTATGCCTGAATCTCATACATGTATGTTCAACTGTCAGTCTACTGTTACACTCTACTTAAATTATCAGGTCAGACTTTGTAACCAAGTGACTTTTAGGCACAAATCAGTCAGGCAGCTGACAGCAGTGGCTCATAGGTTCATAGGTTCATAGGTTCATACTAGGCTATCTGCCCGAGGGCATTTACAAGCCTAGCCCATAGTTTTGTGGCTTGCGCCACCCCTTTAGTATGGGGAACTATACCCATTATTTTGCTGTGCCTCTGTTGAGCAGTGACACTGAGGTAATCCCTGGAGTATATCTGCGATCTCCCATCCATTGGTCAAGATTTCTCTTGAACAAGGCCAGCGAGGTGCTCTGCCTCACATATACCGGGATTTTATTCCACAGCATAGGGAGTCTTTGGGTGATGAATCTATCCCTCCAGCACGTCCTATTAATAGCCGTGTCGAGGTTTAAGTCTCCGCCCTTGTGGCTCTGACGGATCTAGATTTTTGAGGTGAAGCATATTCATCAAATCTGGGTTTGACATGGCCTTGTATGTTAGGCAAAGGTCACCTCTGAGCAAGCGGTGGCGACTGAATAGAGCTGGAGTTCTTTCAGTCGGGCAGCATAGGACAGATGTTTGAGACCCTTTATCCTTTTGGTGAGGAACTTTTGTGGCCTCTCCAGCTGCTGCAAGTGTCGGGTCAGATACATTCCGAATGGGGCATTGTACTCAATCATTGGTCTGATGAGTGATGAGTATAGGGAGACTATGACCTCCCTTGATCTAGATGAGAATCCTTCATGATAAGGTGGGCAATGTAGAAGGTCTTCCTAACTACTTTAGCTACATGGGTGTCGAATGACAGACTACTATCAACCTGGGTCCCCAGGTCCCTGATAACTTCTTCTGTGCTCAGTGGATTGCCACCTATTTGGTAGCTAGGGGTAACCTTGTTTTTCCCGAAGGGTATGACTATGCATTTTTTGGCATTTAACTTTAGGCCATGGCTCTGGCACCATTTATCCATTTCTGTGAGACCCTTCTGAAGGATATCTGTGTCAGATGTGTTTTCTACTATGGCCAGTTTGCAGTCATCTGCAAACTTTGTCAGCCATAACCCTCCTGTGTTTGCTTGTACTTCGGAAAAGTAGATGCCAAACAAGAGTGGGCCCAGGACTGAGCCCTGTGGTACACCACTTGTGACAGGCTTTGAGTCTGACATGGCGCCAGCAACTCTGACCCTGTGGGTTCTGTCACTCAGCCAGTTTGCAACCCATCTTGTGATGTATGGGTTAACATTTAAGCTGATGAGTTTTTCAATGATACCCGAGTGGGGTATTGTATCGAAGGCCTTCGCCAGATCGAGGTAGGCTGTATGGACTGCCTTTCCCTCATCAAGGGCTCAGTAGCTCAGTGTGGTAAGAAATTGCTATGTTGTTCATTGTTGCACACACAGACCATGGTTTGAATCCAGGGACTGGTACTTAGATGTATTTATAGTTACAGACAAGTACCCCTGACTATTCTTAGAAACAGTCATGTAGTGTTAACAGATATTTTCTCCAAAGAGCTTACAAGTAAAGAAATGTTTGTATTTGCTGTATGAAAGGTATAGTAATAAACTGTGTACAGATGTACTAGTGTATGCCTGGTGTGTCTGTCAATGTATGCAGATAGTCTAACCCCATACCTACAAGTGACAGCAGGATAGGTATATACACCATGCAGTCTTCCCGGTACATGTCTCTCAAATGTCACTTGTCACGGCTAGTGATCACTGTTGCCAATAACCTTGGACACAGATATAAATCCAGTTGAAGTGTGCCAGTAGCACACTCATACAACATCAGTGCAGAGTACACCTTGTTAGTTATGTATGAAACCCTGACATGCACATGTCCCCTGTAGTTATGCACCTATAGTTCTCACAGCTTGGCCCATACCATTCCAGGCTGACAGCTTAACAGGTATGTACATGCTACAGAAGCTATAGGGCACAGGTAGATGTAAAGTAAGTGCAGACCTGGAGAGTATTGAGCAGTACTGTTGTGAAAAATATAGCCTGTCCAGTTTGTAATGGAATGTTTTTCCTCTCCCCCACCCCTTATCTGCATCATTAATTATTCATATACTATGGGTAACTTGTTCTCAAAACATAATGTTGGGACTTGTGTTGTGTTATTGTTCATATATTTCAATGGTTGCATACTAACATACCTTGATGAAATTCCAATGTTGTTGGCCTGTTGCTGCAACTGTTACTGGCATGCTGTTACAATAATTACTATTATTCCATATATGCATGTGTTTCATTTGCTATGCAATTGTATTCAGTTCTACTGTTCTGGGTTAATTGGAACATCCATGCATGCTGTCATAGCTAATGTTGAAATTTTTTGTTCATGACTAACCAATAGACTTTGACAAACCTCAACACCATAGCATGTTTGGGTAGGCAGATCCCAGCAGATCCGCCTGTCCTGCCTCATCTGCCCACAGCACCAGGTCCCAGCACTTCTTTGACCCGACCTTGAGCTGCCTCCTCCACTGGTCCTGCAACAACCTTGGGTGGAATCACCCCAGGGGATGGGGCCCATCCCCCCTGGGCAGAGGCATGGAGGAGACCCTGTCACTCGACACCAGTTATGAGATATGGTGCACATGGTCAACCATTGGGATTTGAATGACCACCTGTGCCAGATAGAGAGCAGACTGGTGCAAATTGAGGGACAGGCTGGTCCCAGTACCCAGCCCTCAGCATAGACACCTTCAGGGCCATGAAGGGGCAGTAGTGACTGCCCATGGGTGGGGACCTCAATCCCACTGTTTCCATCTGGGGGCACTTGGTCCTCTGATTCCCAACCACCCTCCCTGACCAAGGTGTTTACCCACTTCTTGTGTCATACAATGCCCCATCTGCTGTCTTGTCTGTCTGCAAATACAACCTCTCCTACCCAACTTACCTCCCCAAATGTACCTACAGCCCTACCCCAACATCCCACTCTCACCTTAAAAAAAAGAGCATCTGTCCCCCAAACAAATTTTGTCCCAGTCATAGCTCTCCATTTTGCCCCATGTACACTGACATTAATCAATTTCCCCATGAATTAGTCAACAAATTTATGTCACCCACACCCATCCCTGTGGGGTGTGAAGCTCTAAATTCCAAATTGCCCACATCATGCACAGCTGTTGCTGCACAAGAAATGGAGAGCTATATTCATTTCCTACACCCATCCTGTACATCCCTAGCTGCCTTTCATAATGTTTTCCCCCTGCTTGCCCCCATTTCACCACTTTCCTACTACCCCTTTTTTCTTTTTTTATGGAAATAGTGTGGGTTTAAGAGGTGCTAAGTGAAGCTAAGCAGGCCTAAGTACTGCCTGGTATCACTGCGCATTATGCAAAACCATGCAAACCCTCTTAAAACTGCTTTAATCACTCTAGCTCATTCAGGCACTGTTCTGCCAAGCGATAAAATAACCAGCCATGGCAAGTCTTGAACCCAGGACCATGTGCATTACAGTCAGAGCAATGCATCACTAGGCCAAATCAGCAATGGGGCATTGGAACTGGTTTTGCAAATATATCATGCTGTACATTCATATAACATTAAGAAAAAAAAGACACTGCTGCTAAGTATTGAACCCAGGACCCAATGCACTATAGTCAAAGCAGTGTAATACTAGGCCAAATCAGCTCTGTAAGTGTAGCACTGCTTTTGTAAATATATCATGCAGTACAGTCATGTAACATTAGGGAAAAAAACACTGCTGCCAGGTATTGCACCCAGGAGTTTGTCAACTAAAACATTGTGCATTACACCAGTAGAGCATCTGAGCTCTGGAGAAAAAATAGTGTTTTCACAAACATATCCTGATTGCCAGTGACACACTGCTCCTATATATACTCGGAATAATCACAGTGTACTTGGGGTAGATTTACCATCTGTCCCACTGTGTGAGGAATAGTCCCTCTTTGGGCAGTTGTGTCTTGCAAAAAAAATTGTAAAAATGACAAATGTCCAGAGATATTAGGACAAAATTATTTCCTATATTTTATGTAATAGTTGCATAAAACAATCATTCTGTATCTGAAACACCTACATGTTATAAGAAACAGAATAAACAACTAAAATGCTACAAGAATAAGCTTTTATTTAGGCAAAGAAGTGAAATTCTGTCCTTTGTACTGGCCATGGGTATGTTTCTGCCTGACCAAATCTGACATTTGTACCACAAATGTCCCACTTTGGGCATTTGAAAAGCTGGCAACCCTAACTTGGGCCTCTGACACAGACATCAAACCAGTACACAGACAAATAAATGCTGCTGGATGTACCGGAGGCCTACAATATCAGGTAGAGCTCACAACTGCACAGACTGTTGCTGAATGAACACAGTTGTGTCCCCTACTTATGGCAGGGTTGTCATAAAACCTATTCTGTGTGCTGACATACTAGCAATGCAGTACAGACTGGGGTTACAAACCATGACAGAAAGCTCACTGTCACACGTCATACTCATTTGGACACACATGTCCATGCCAATCATGTCTAACACACTGTAGTCATGCACATATGTCTTACAAAAACACCTGCCATAATATAATATATTACTAGTAATAAATCATATAATATATATTATTGTATAATATGTTAATATAATATTATGATATATATATATATATATATATATATATATATATATATATATATATATATATATAATATATTATTATTAATATACAATGTATATTATTCATTTATTATATATAATCTATCTGTGACATTCCTAGCATGTGTCACATCTGGACACCCACAGTCCTGGCCCACAGCCCAGTCTATAGCACAATAACTACATGCATGTCAATGCAACATAGGAATAACTGAGCCATGCAGTGTCCAGCAAAACTGGTTGCTCCCACCGCAGTCACTGCCACCCACACTAGCATGTTAAAGGCCTGCAGGGTGGGACACATTTGACAACTATGAATATGTGTTCCAAATGTTGTCTACCACTCTCTGGGTGGCACTATGATGTAACATATGTACCAGAGGCACATGCTTCACCTGGACTGTTATGGGTACCATCAACCAGGACATGCTGTGACACAACAGCTGACACAACTCCCTCACTGGCAGTAACAGCCTGCTGGCCCCCTATGTCTACACAATCCCTAGTCGCACTCCTGGCCAGAATGCAGCAGCTGTGCTCTGCTACACATCAAGCAGTATGTCCAGTTACCTGCTACAGGCCTAACATACATCCCAAACACCTGGAACAGAGCATCCACACGACACCCATACATCAATGGTTGGGGAGGTGCTCATGTGAAAGGGGCATGTGTCACAGTCTCGACCTACAGACATACACAGCTGATAGAACAGCATCAACTGTAGCAGCATGCACATTCAGACAGAAAGGGTGCATGACACTCACATCTTCCTGTCTTCTTACTGACCCCAACACACATTGTTAAACAATACACTGCTACAGAATCTGAAAGTCTGTTAACAATGGCCAGACATAGCATGCAAAACTGTTGACATAACACATCAATCCAAACAGAAGACAGTGTTCCTACTTACCCTCTGTAATCATGTAGCTCCTACACCTGGATAATGTCCTCCTCACTGGCAAGAAAAGGGGCAAGGCCTACATGAAGGCCTTAATTATAGCACTGTGTTGTCATACCATTGGCTAATGGAAAAATAACCCAGCTGTTCTGGATGCAATTAGCAAGTGTGAGTCACTGATTGGTGCACAGGCAATCATCTGTTCTTGAGCATTACCTACAAAAGGCAAGCTGCTGCCTATAGTAAACAGGTCTGACACTTTATTCATGAAGACATACTGTGATTCTCTAAAATACTACAACTGGATTTCTTCTCTCAAAGAAGTACAGCAGTATACCAGGTATGTCATTGAATGAAGCATGTAATGGAATGCAGATGGGGGGATGTAGTCATGGGAAATAAGAAGTTAAACAGTAGGTGTCAACAACATTGCCTGGACTGACATGTTGCTGTTAGTCTGCTATCCAGCACCTATGGCCATCCCTTATGGCTCCATCTACAATGACATAGATCACAGCTCTGGCCTCTCAATCACCCCAGAAATGGTCAGCTCACATATGACTGCTACTTGTATTGTCTGTTGTACAATACTAACAGTAAGTACTGGTAGATACAGCAGGCATATGACATCATGTGCTGTCAGTGAGCCCCTCTTAGTCTGTGAATGTCATATCAAAGATTGTCTAGCTGTTTCTGACCATTCATAACGTACTCTGGCTAGGTCACTGTGTACCTCACACCTGTATCTGATTGCCTGACACCTATGGCTAGCATACCTAGTGACCCCCTGCAGTAGGACAGCAGATCATAGGTACTAGTAGTGGGGGGACATTGGCTCTGGCTCAGCAGCAGTGCACACATATTGAGCATACAATGTAATGGAATGTATACAGTACCACATATTCATGTACCATTAGTGTGTTCCCAGGGCTCTGCCATGTCACAGACACATTCCCCAAATGCTGGGGACAGCTATCACGTATTGTCCAACTGGTGTGTGGAAATACACATTTGTCTAGCGGGGGGTCTGCATCTATCAGGCACATGTACACATTCTGTAAACATCTGGATACTGCAGTTGTCAGACAGCTATGAGGAGGACACCCTACACCACATATGCACTGCTCTCAGACATTGTGTAGCACAGATGTTGCTGGAATGTCCACATTCACTTGTAGTACCACTCACCTTTTTTTGGATGTAGGCTGCATGACATGGTACAGTAATGTTGCCCATAGAGGATACCCAGCAGTCGATGACAGTGATGGGTGTGGACACATAACAACACAGTGTGTCACACCACTCTGACCATATCTTGTAGTCCTTATACCATATGAGGTTATTAGGCTATGGGCTCTGAGTATCCATATGCCTAGGTCAGATGTTAGCCCATGTGTATGCAAGGCAGCACCCAATGCCTCCATTCAACAGGGTCACAGGTGGTATCTCAATGGTGTATGTGCAGTTAACCATCCAGTTAACCAGGCTACACCTGCAAAGGTATAAATAGCTACCCTGCCTGATGTGGACAGGGTGCAAATTCCACTACAGTCTGACTGTGTGAGACACACATCTGAGCTGTCAACAAGCTCACATCATGTCACACACCAGGTTGAGAGTGTGTGTGTTAATAGTGTAGAGCATGACTTGCACTTGTACAGCAGTGCCAGCAATGTGGAGTCCATGACTGCCTTGCATGCCACACTGAGGTCACCCATGATGATTATGTATGAAACCGGGTAGAGGGTTGGCCTTATAGCCTATCGGTGTGTGGCAGATGTTTGATGCCCTGGTATTCCCTGGTGGGGAACCTCTGTGATGTCCCCAGCTTCTGCATATGCTGTGTGATGTGAATGATGAACAGGGAATTATATACATTAATGGTCCTCACTGGGGAGAATGCGGGGAAGTTCATACCCTATGTCTCGTGATGACATACCCTTAAGTATGACATGGGCCACGTAGAAGGTTTATCTCACAATGGAAGCAACATTGTGTTGACATGTCATGTTGTCAAAGACTTGTGTCCACAGCACCCTCACAACTGATTGCGTGCCTAGGATGTTGTTCGTACTCTGATAATATGTAGAGACATCACTCTCCCCATAGGGGTCACACTGCATGTCCTGGTATGCAGCCTGAGGCCATACATCTGGCAATGGTCATGTATCTGTGTGAGACCCTCCTAGGCAGGTGTCTACATCACTAGGGAATCCATGGATGGCACACAGCATGCAGTTGTCTGCAGACATGGTCTCCCATAAGCTACTGGCTATTACATGCACTTCAGATGTGTACATCATACATAACAGAGGCCCAAACACAGAACAACAGGTTGCATACCTACATATTGGTCAAATGCTTGCGGTGCATTTCCATACGTGGAATCGGTGGGTCGTGTTAGTGCACCTCTGTGCTACCCCTATGGTAACATATGGTGTGATGCATACTTGGGATTGTTATAGCCATAATGGCCATGTGGGTTATACTGTCACATAGTTTGTCCAGGTCAAGGTAGGCATTCTGCACTGTCACCCCCCATGCCTTTGGTGACTGTGTCATAGAGGTCACTTGAGTGTAGCAGA
Organism: Protopterus annectens; assembly: GCF_019279795.1. Taxonomy (NCBI): domain Eukaryota; kingdom Metazoa; phylum Chordata; order Ceratodontiformes; family Protopteridae; genus Protopterus; species Protopterus annectens. The sequence continues at coordinate 239,901,442 of NC_056727.1, forward strand.
CATGAACTTTTCCTTGACAAAGCCTAAGCACACATAATGGCATGTGGCCAGGTTGCACATGTCCTTATGAATGGGGTTCACTTAATACTGTGCTATGGCCTTGCAGAATAGCCTAGTTAGGCTGCTGGGTCTATCATGTGACTGAGTGGGGATGCCCAACCTTAGTGTAAAGGGGTGGCAGTTGTCCATCAAACAGGTGGGACAAAGCTGGTACTCAGTCCTCCTTTCAATACATTTCCTTATAGTGTTGCAAGATTATGCTTGGAGTCAGGTAGGATGCATCCTGTGATGTGATAGGCTCCCATGGCAGATGTCTACCATGAGTATCACATGGCAGTCGTGAACTGTTCCCCACATATAGGAGATGGGGAGTTACTGTGCATATGCTGATATACTGATGTGGAACCCAGGGGGAGAAGCCTACACCAACTCCATCAGGCATCCAGTATGCTCTACCAACAGCACTGGTATAGCTGGTGTCCTTGCACACCACATGTGAGCAGCCACTACCTGTGCTGTTGCAGGCATATGTTCAGTAAGGGAGATGACTGTTTGTAGTGGATGTAGACAATGCAAGCACTGAGTTTGTTGTGCATGTTTGCAGGACCAATCCCATTGTCATGTACAAGCTATGGAGACATTGCCCCAGAATGGACACCTGCCCCTAATTTGTGTTGGACAGAGGTATGTCATCCCTGTTATGGGCAGTATGTATTGCACATGTCCACCAGACAGGATGATGTAGGCCTGTCACATATACTTGACTATATGCATCTATACAAATGCACATATAGTGCTTGTGTGTATATGTGGATATTGGTGCCAGTCCGTAATGAGGGGTTGGGGCTGTGAGGCTGTGTAACCCCCCAGAGGATGTATTCCACATCAGAGTTGTATGTATTGCTGAGACTAGCTAGTTGGGTATTGTGGGAGATGGTGACTGCAAACATGACTGCATGATGGTTTCTTTGCTATGGAGGATGTCACTGCAAGGATGCTTTAGTGGTAAGCCGTGTTGTCTGATTTCAAGTACAATACACCTTCACCTTATGTGTGTGTAGCCCCTGGCCACACCAAGGTCTTTGCACTTTCACTGTTGATGGCTTCCTGGCCATTTGTGTGCTGGCATGGCTATGTCTTACCATGTATGTTAGGTTTGTTCAAATGACCCAGGATCAGGGTACAGACACAACTCATAATACAGTTGATGAGGTCCATATAGGCAGAATGGTCTTCCTGGTCACATGTGGTGGCTAGTACCTACCTGTGATTTGCATAGTTATTTTGTTGCCAATTGTGAATTGCCCCTGCAGTATCCCCTGTGCATCTTACTGCCTGTACAACATGGAGGTGTGTATGTGTCTCATATATATACAGAAACTCCATGTTCCTTGGCATTACTGGATACACTTTGCCTTCTGTATGTATAATAGGATGGTTAACCATATATGGCTAGGGTGCTCTCTGCAGCTTGTAACCATGGTCTGTGTGAGTGATTAAGATGTCTGCTGTTCCCAGGGTAGGACTGAGGGCAAAGTCATGTGTACACCTCTAGTGCTTAGCAGCATGGCCTTCTATGTGTGCTGTAATGACACTTGTATGTTGGTAGTGATAACTTTACCAGTGTTACTAATGGAGTCTCTATGGGTCTGGTGGGAACCACTGACACACGCATGAAGACCAGTGAAGACAGATGGAGGCCATCTCCTGCAGAGCATCATGGCCTGTGTACCATATCATCCCAGACTCACAGGTACTAGAACTCCTGGAATATCAGAGGATAAATGTAAACATGTTAAGGCAATCATTCCCTGATTGTATTGCGGCATCCGTCTGGGTGACAGCATAATGCTGCATAAGGCTATGACATACTTGCTTGGGACATATAACCAGTGTCCTCACTCATGTCTCGCTGCATATAGTCCAGGGACGTACATGTCAGATAAGGTCAGGCACACCAACATGTACAGTGACAGACCCATGACAGTACCTGTTGATGAGAGGCAGCAGTGCTTATGCAATATGTCCGAATCTGACAACTGTCTCAACAGTAACTGTGATCATCCACATACCCAGCCAGGTCAGAGGTACACCAGTGTGTCTCCACTGGAGTCTCCTATGTGTAACATGTTTGACATGGGCTCACACCTGCATGGCTGTGGGACACAGGTGTGTGACCATGTGTGGTATGTGCTGTGTATGGCTGTGGCATTCATGTGTGTCTTTTCCTCAGAGATCCCCTTTGTTTGTGGATGTGAATGTTGAGGACCACTGCAGATGTTTGTGTGTGTTATGTAGGCGTGGGTGGTGTGTGAGGTGTATTGCTTGTGTTGACAACCTGTTTGGGGACAGATATGCAGCCTTGACTGGCAGAGAGTATGGACTGCAGGCTCCTACAGTCATTACATCTCTCACACAGTGTGTTCATTGGTGGTGTCTGTAGATAGCTGTCCATCCATGTACATGAGGCAGGTGCTACACAGAGCCAAGACACCAATATCAACCACACTTGCTGGGGAAACTATAGCACATTTTCCAGCTATATAGTCCAGATTCTGATGAAGGAAGGCCAAGGAGACTGGAAGGGTGGGTCTACAGACCAGGTGAGTATTACTACAGTAGGAGGCTGACACCACAGCAATCCATGTAGACAGCCTATTAACAAGCAGTAATAGGTGCAACAGCTACAGGCAGTGCAACACCTCATAGCACATGCAGCAAGTAGTATGTAACATCAGGATCAGGAGGGCAATGCATGCTGTATTGCCAGTATGTTGCCAATACCCACAGACATAATGTGTTCATAGATGGTGAAGTATGATGTGAGGGATAGCGGTGGATAGTGCTGGCAAAAGTGGATGTGCAGGCTCTGTACATAATGGTGAGCAATGTATGCAGTCCTGTGATGTAGTCCCCTGTTCATGTCTTTCAGGTGGGATGTACAGACGATGCAACCCAGCCTTCTCAGAAGCTGAGACCACTGCGATTATCGATTCCCTGAGACTCCATCACTGGGTGCTGTTGTCAAGGAGCTGCCATAAACAGCAACAATGCACTGCCCTGTGGACAGAACTGGTAGCAACAGTGAATAATGTGGGCCACCAGGACAAGAGCTATGAATAGGTCTGACACCGTGCTACTGATCTCATACACCATGCATGACAAAGGGTTGCAGCTGTCGCCAGGGACTGTGCTGGCATAGGGGAGGGGCTGATACACAAACAACACTCTTAGCCACAGAGGAGTTCCTGGCAAACCTGGTGTCAGCCACCAGCTCATAGGAAGCCATCAGTACATATGTCTTGGAGGAGGGTTGCACAGAGTCCACAGCCAAGGAACATCCAGGTGAGCCTCCAGTGGTAATCACGTTAATACTGTAGCATTCATACTGGCAGCCTCTGCATAATTGTATGCATATATGTCAGGTCAAGCTGCATTTGTGGTTGGGGTTTATTAATTCACACATATGCACACATATTGTGAATGTCAGCAATTTGGGTAGTATCGTAGCTTGTACTGTACATGTTGATAATTGCACATATTATTCTATACCATTGTCATATGTGTGTGTGGTGACACTATCACTCTCCCACAACTCCATAGGGACCTGTGGTGTAGCTGGGGAATATCAGTCTGTAGCCAGTGAGTGTGGAACTGTCATGTTATGGCTCACCTATACCCTAGGCATGTTAAGAGCTACCATTTTGTCATGCAAATATTTGTTAAGTGTACACATATTATAATATGTGCATGTTAAGTTGTGGTGGGGTTCACTGCAGTGCATTACACTGGTAATCACAGTAGCATATTTGTAGGAGCTGTAAAATATTACCACATAGTTTTGTACTGGTGGAACCACTGTGCTATACAGGGGTGCATTACTATTGTGTACGTGGGAGCAGTGTGTTAGGTGAAGGTCCAGCACATACTCCAACTTATCACGTATCTCACAGGTGTATAGTACTAGCACTAACTGGATGTAGCTGCACTGCATGTTGTTGAGGGCCTGTCCAGAGTGTGTCTGCTGTACTCTGATTGTGTGCTGTGCATAGTATCAGTCAGAAGGTGTGATCTGTATAATTTCTTTGTGGCACCTCATGTGTGTGTGTGTGTGTGTGTGTGTGTGTGTGTGTGTGTGTGTGTGTGTGGATCAGCAATCATTATAGTGCAGGAAGTAATGTAATCATGTCATCTTCCCCTCACAGGTGACCATGGGGGTTGGAGTGTGTCCCCCTCACAACCTGATGTCAGTGTCCCATCAGACTTTAATGATGATGGCCATGGTAAGGTGCAGGTGGGGTTGTTGGGGGCTGAATCTGTCCCATTGGTTGACATTCCACTCCCACCCACAATGTCCCTGCACATGGTCAGTATGCCCATGCATACCCAGTCCCCAGCAGCCACAGATATTGGGCAATCAGAGAGTGGTGGCATGGAGCAAGGTAGTGTGGCAACTATGGCATCAGTGACTGTAGACACTAGATATAGCCAGAGAGCTGCCGAGGTCCCACACTGGCAGATTGTCAGGGCTGCTCAAAGGAAAACTGCTGCCCATCCAGCCCCTTTCAAAGTTGTCACAGCACGTGTCACCTGATGCATGTTTCAGTCCATCATGGAGGCACAGGCACATTATGAACAGTACACCAGACAGATGCTCAGGGTCATGGATGCAACACTGCCTTGCATGCATGACACCCTCCACAGCATTGATGATGTCTTACGTCATTTTGCTGACATAGTGGATAAATGGTGGAGTGAGACATTGTCAGTCCTTAACCATGCAATATCTGTGCTTGAACATTTAGTGGAAGTAGAGCATCGGACATGTGGATGTAGGTCAGCAACAACATCAGCTGAGAGCCCGTGTGGCCGTGCACAGTCACACTCCTATAGTGACAGTACCACCAGCACTAACAAAGGGAGGGTGCTGTCCACACCACAAAGTGGCAGGCCATGGGCACGTGGTCCTGGGCAGTCCCATGAGGGACACAGACCCAGCAGGCACTGGTCACAGTCAGGAAGTAGTACCGCATCTGGCCTTGGGCATGGTGGTGCCACTGCCACTCCCATGAGAACCAGTTTCCATGTTTGTGGCCAGAGACGGTGAACTGTACATTCTGCCATGTAGGGTCCATGGCTGTACAACATACCCTCATGTAGTGCTATCACATGGCTTGACTGTGTGCATGCACACAATCACACATCACTGTCACATGCAGGTCAGTGACAGATGCACACAGGTCCTCTCCATGGCCCAGCTCACCAGCACCCCTCCAGATGCACATGCACATGATGTCAACTGTATGGTACAGCCTAGGCTTTTGTCAACCCACACATCACACTGTGCATGTGATGATACCTGTGCCGCATCCCTGTTATCCATACCACCGATGCAGGGACATGCTAATATGTGTCTGTTGCACAGGGTGAATATACTAGAGGTAATGGCAGTGTGTAGTGTAATAGTGTTATGGCCTGTAAGGTGCTGTCTGCTGGCAATTGTCATGCATACACATCAAAGTGTACGTACCTTTGTGCCATGATGCATTATTGCTGTTAGTACTGCTGACTGTTGTCTCACAGACCTTATTCAGTTTTCATTCCAGGTGTCAGTGTGTGTAAGTCGTGGTGGGCTGCTGCCAGTATGGAAGCTGAGGATGGCAGAGTGGCAACACAGAGACATCTTCATTGGCAAAGTATGGCTGCATGTCTCCATGTTTACCTAGGTGTGTATGTGTGGAACAGTGTGTGAGAGACAAAGGGGGCAGACAGCGTACCTTGCATGCATACCTCTTGACACAGCATGCTACTCTTACTACATGTCACCTGGGGGTTCCATAGGATCAAAGGTTCATAGGTACAGGGGAGGTTACTACAGTACTGGCCCTGGGCACCTTGTAAGCCTATTCAGTACTATATCCCCATCAGAATCATCTGTCAGCATCTGTTGCCCCTGCTATTGCTTTTCACACTTTGGACCCTTGGAACAGATTTTTTTTTGACATCCGTTCAACCTTGATGAAGTTGATGAGGCTCTGAATGATAGTCTGTTTAACATTTTTGGGGAGTGCATTCCTGACACAGGGCAGCCTCTGGGAGACAAACCTATCTCTCCAGTTGTTTATTTTGCTGTGTCATATGTGATTCAAGCCTGTCATGCTGGTAATTCACACAGAGTTATACTGACATATATGGCTGAGCACAATATTGCCATCTAGGCATGCCACAGCCCACCTGTGGACAACCTGTCCAATACCGAGTGGTGCAGTATGGATTTGATGCTGTCTGCATGGCACAGATGTTGAAGGCCATGAATACCCTTTGTGTGTGTTAACATAACCTTACCATTTGGTGCAGATGTCTGCACAGGTACATACCAGTCCAGGCAAGATGCTAATATTTTGTTGTATTGACTGAGGACTATACAGAGGTAATGTCCACCTTTTGTCTGGATGCAGTCCCTTTACCTATGTGGTGAACCACGTGCAAGCCTTTTCTGACCACTGCCACTACTTCATGGGTGACTGCAACAGTGTTATCAACCTGAGTAGCCAGGTCTGTCACCTCAGTCTGTGCGTTTATGGGGTTGTTGTTGATGTGGGAAATAGTGGGTCCATGTCTTTGCCATATGATATGATGGTACAGTTTTCTGCATTCAGCTTGAGGCCAGGACCTTTAAGCCCACTGTGCCAGTGGATACCACATCACACAATGCCGAATCCTTCACAAATGCTTTCTATGGACATCTCCAAGAATGCATGGATCATGCAATCCCAAACAAATCCAAGTCCCTCTCCACCAAATGTAAGCGTCCTGTCTGGTGGACCTCAGCCATAAACAAATTGTATAACAAAAGAAGGAAGCTACTGCATGTCAGAGTGAAATCCCATGAAGGGAAGACATCTCTGATCAACATTAGCAGAAAACTACATTCTCTCATAAAAACATCCAAGGCAAACTTTGAGAGAAAAATCGCTAAGGACACTAAAGATAACCACAAAGCCTTCTTCAGCTATGTTAGAAACCTGGGCGGAAACCCTCAGATATGCACAGAGTTGGTTCACAACAACAAAAAATACACTGAACCCACAGATATTGCTAACATTCTGGCTGACAGGTTCAGTGCAAATTTCTCGCCTCCTTCACCCCCAAAAGAAGAAATACTTATCCCAGCTGAATGTAATTTCCCTGTCTTCTCAGATGTCCAAGTGAGAACCGCCCTAAACAAAGCAAAAAACACAGCATCAATGGGACCTGACGGTATCCTGGGGTTTGTGTTACGTGAACTGCAAGAGGAGCTAAACCCACACATAAAAATTCTATTTAACCTTACCCTTACTTCGAGATATGTACCTGAACACTGGCGTACAGCAACAGTGGTCCCACTCCACAAGGGGGGTGCCTCTACAGACCCTGGAAACTACCACCTCATAAGCTTAACTAGCCTGGTCTGCAAAGCTATGGAAAGAATCATTATGGAACTCACAAACAGAGACACAGGGGACCTACAGACACTTGACCCCACCCAGTTCGGCTTTGTAAAGGGCAGATCTTGCCTTTTAAACCTGGTTGACTTTTTCAAAACAGTCACTAGAGCCATTGATGAGGGCAAAGCAATCCATACAGCATACCTGGACTTGGCTAAGGCCTTCGACACAATACCCCACTCAGGCATCATAGATAAGCTAAACAGCTTAAAAGTAAACCCTTATGTCACTAGATGGGTTGCAAACTGGCTAAAGGACAGAACCCATAAAGTTAAAATCGCTGGAGCAATGTCAGACTCAAAGCCAGTCACAAGTGGTGTCCCACAGGGATCTGTCCTGGGACCCCTCTTGTTCGGCATTTATTTCTCAGATGTTAAAGCAAACATGGGAGGGCTGTGGCTGATAAAGTTCGCAGATGACTGCAAACTAGGCGCCATAGTCGATACACCAGCAGACACACACATCCTACAAAAAGGCCTCACTGAAACGGACAACTGGTGCCGTAGTCACGGCCTTAAACTAAATGCCAAAAAATGTATAGTCATCCCTTTTGGAAAAAACAAAGTACCCACAAATTATCACATAGACAGCAACCCACTGAGTACGGAAAAAGTAATCAGAGACCTAGGGACCCAAGTAGACAGCGACCTCTCATTTGACACCCACGTTGCCAAAGTGGTTAGAGAAACATTCTACCTTGCACACCTCATCATGAAGAGATTCACATCCAGATCCAAGGATTTCATTGTACCCCTATATTCCTCCCTCATCACACCCATGATTGAGTACAATGCCCCATTTGGTATGTACCTCACCCGGCACTTGCAACAGCTGGAGAGACCACAAAAGTACCTCACCAAAAGGATCAAGGGTCTCCAACATATGTCTTATTCCACCAGACTAAAGAAACTTCAGCTCTATTCAGTAGCATACCGCCTGCTCAGAGGTGATCTCTGCCTGACGTACAAGGCCATGTCCAATCAGGATCTGATGGACATGCTCCACCTCAAAAAATCCAAATCCATCAGGACCACGAGAGCTAAAGACTTAAACCTCGGCACAAGTATGAATAGGACATGCCGGAGGGATAGATTCATAACCCAGAGGCTTCCCATGCTTTGGAATAGGATCCCAGTTCATATTAGGCAGAGCCCCTCACTGTATCTCTTCAAGAGAAATCTTGATGAGTGGATGGGAGATCGTAAGTTTACCCCAGGGGTCACATCTGTGTCACTGCTAGACAGGGGCACAGTAAACTAATTCTATTATATAAGGGGACCTTCATTGTGTCACTACTAGACAGAGGCACAGTATTCTAGATTTATTCTGTACATTTTTGTACCATTTCATGGGGTGGCAAAAGCCACATCACTATGGCTAGGCTTGCAAATGCCCCAGGGCAGATAGCCTAGTACTATACTATGAAACTATTCCATAACTGCTGTATGAACCCATTGCAATGTGTTAACATCAGTTTGTGTGTCAATGACAGACACACTACTCAGAGTTGCCACAGCTTTAGGCGGTACCTACATATGTGGGAAGTGGCAGCTTGCATTCATGCCTTCATAAATGTGGGTCATTGTGGCCAGAAGCTACTCACAGGTCATATACATGTCTACATATTGCACACACATACGCAACACAGGGTAGGGCTGCCACCTTATCAAATGTGGAATGTGGGACACATCTTATACTATTGTGAAATTTGGCAGGACATACCATAACTCATGACAAGTGCACCATACATGACTTCCCTTTGTTAGAGTGTATGACTGCTTATTTATGTCACATCACCGTAGGTTATGCTAAGTCTCATACCAGTAAGGTGCTTCTTATGTGAAGTAATTGCCTTATGCAGGTAGTAGACAACTTTAGCAAATCTTTGTTGTCCTTCACTCTGGGGACCTCTCTATTGTTTGTATAATTGTCACAGGTCACACCTGGCTAAATATGGACTGCAACCTGCATGGTGAGACAGGTGGTGGCCATAACCACCACCTCTACAGATGTGTTCAGAATGCCCTGCTGTTTGCCACATATTTGTGTTAAATTTGGCATAACATTGTGGTTTTCTGGCAAAGTTGAGTGAATTCATTAAAGACTCATGTTACACAATACTAACAGATATTTGCCTATCAGACTTCATACCCTTCATAAAATGCATGTGAATGCACAACCTGTTATACTATCCCTTGTGTATGTTTGTCAGAGCAATATTTAAAGATTGAGCCTAATATGTGGGCTTTGTTCCAATTTTCTGTATGGCTCTCTCCAGATGACTTTCTGTAAAAGGCCGAGAGGTATGTTTGTGTCCATAACACAAGCACAGTGCTATAAGGGGCTATACATATGAATACACACACCCCACTCATAAACCACCCTTGTTGATAGTGGATCCCCTCCCTGGTTAATTATACGTATGATCCAGGCCTTAATGAGAAATGTTCACTAATGTGTCTTTTAAAATTAAGAAGCTTAGAGAGGTAATTGATAGGTAATTTTATGCAAAAACAGTATAATAGTGATTTGAATAATCAATTGGTGGAATTATCTGTTTATGTTTATATATATATAATATATAAATATAAATAAGAAATAAAAAAATAAAAAACAAATATAAGAAATACTTTTTTAATAATTCCTATATAATTTAATTTCTATAACCTTCCTTATTGTCTGGAATAGAAATACTTAACAATAATAACAACAATAAGAATAATTGTAACAATCATATGACCTCTGCAACTCATTAAATTCAATAAATAATAATTTTAGATAAATAATAATTTTAATTATTAACATACAAATAAGTAATTCATTTATTTTTAAGGCAAAATAATTTTAACGTATCGGCTTTTTATACATATTGTTCAATTTTTTATGATTTAATAATTGCATATGTTGAGTTGTAATCGAGACATATCATAGTTGTGATTCAAAAGGATCACAACTTATTATATAATAAACTAAAGGGTTTATCATTTTATTTCAGAGATTTCTGCACATCACTCATCCATTCAAAATAGAACACTTTCATTTATAAATCATTCATTTAATTTTTTAACTTTCTGGTTATAATTTATCATGTTATAATATATTTACTTCTTAACATGCAAATGTGAGTACTTTTAACATAAATAATAAATTTCAGGAATAAACTTATGTTCAATTTAGCGAACATTTATATTATTCATATTAGTGTTTTCAAGAATGTAGCAGTAGTGTCACTTTAAGAAATTCCATCATGGGTTTGAATTTTGGCGGGTTTCCTAAGGAAGGCTTGCTATATAAACAAGTATGCACTACTTTTAAGATGTTTGCCAGTTTATCTGAAGAAGTCTAACCATTGAGTTAGACGAAAAGCATTGTATAACTTTGTTAATGTTTAATTTTATTACAATAAAGCGTGCGAAGTAGCGGTTGCCTAAGTGGATCTGTTTGCAATTAAAGACTGATGTTACACAATACTAACAGATATTTGCCTATCAGACTTCATACCCTTCATAAAATGCACGTGAATGCACAACCTGTTATACTATCCCCCGTGTATGTTTGTCAGAGCAATATTTAAAGATTGAGCCTAATATGTGGGATTTGTTCCAATTTTCTGTATGGCTCTCTCCAGATGCCTTTCTGTAAAAGGCCGAGAGGTATGTTTGTGTCCATAACACAAGCACAGTGCTACAAGGGGCTATACATATGAATATACACACCCCACTCATAAACCACCCTTGTTGATAGTGGATCCCCTACCTGGTTATTTATACGTATGATAGTGAAATATACATAGGGCATGAACCACAGAAGTTATACAGTTTTACAGTGTCTGCCACTACTACTCTGGGATTAGCAGGGAGGCACAGGCACAAAAAATAGTATAGGCATTGCACATACACAGGCAAGACAGCCACACTGCTACAGAGGATATGCATACACAGACACACACCCACACAGTCACCAATATTGAGATTACAACCCCTGCCTATCTAGATGTAAGTAGTATATTTCTATGTTTGTAATGCACATGCCATGGAGCTGATATGCCTGGGGCATACCTCTCAACCTGTTAGAACAATACACGTGGACAAAGCCTTCAATAATGGTGTGATACAGGCCCAACAATAGGAACAGGTTTTACATATTGTTCTTACAAACATAGATAACTGATAGAGGGATCAACTTCATATTAACTTTACTTTTGTGAAGGGTATGAAGTCTGACACTCAGATGTCTGTCTCTATTGTCTGACTTCAGCTCTTTATGATTTGCCAATGATTGGCCAGAAAACCATAAGTTTATGACACACAGCCAAAATATATGAGCCAGTCATCTGGACATTCTGGAAAACTGTATACATTTGAGAGGTATGGCTTGCAGAGTGTGAAACAGTGCATCTAAGGTTGATGACATCAACAGGCCTTGTCAATTAATGCAATGGGGGTGTCAGGAGGGCAGAACAGGCCTCAAAATGGTATAACCAACCCCCACACACAACCACAGGGGATATGCTTCACACACACACACACACACAGACACAGACATACACAGTCGGCAGCTTTAAGAGTAGAACCTCTACATACCTGGCTTATTGTACTATAGTGTTATGTATTTATCTCATGCACCATGGAGCTTATATGCCAGCAAAGTGCCCAATGATGTATCTAAGGTGGATGACATCAGCAAGCCCTGTAATATAGGGCAATTGGTGGTTTACAGGGCAGAACAGTCCTCAAAATGGTTTAACCTACAAACGCACACATTTGGCAGTGGTAAGATTAAGACTCCTACCTTTCTAGTTGTATGTACTATAGTGCTACAAACGTATTGCATGTGCCACAAGGCTTATTTATGTGAAGAGTGTCTGACACTGCTGTTGTGGTGGATGACATCAGTAGCTGCTGACAGGTGGGCCAATGTTGTGGATGACACTAGTATCAGGCACATAAAATGGGTGACCATTACACAGACATAGACCTGCTGGGTGTCTGTATTCCTGTATTCTGCTGTAAATGTAATAGATACAGAAACACACACACACACACACACACACACACACACAAACACACAGCAGATGATGTGACATTATAACCCCTTTGTCACTACTATTACACAATGGAGCTCACATTCGTACTTGCACATGCCACTGGTTACAACTGGTGTGCAAATGACTGCAGCAGTACTTCACTGTATGCCTTTCAGGGTGTCTGTCTCTCTATCCTTCTCTCTCTCTCGCTCTCTCTCTTTCTTCTCTATCTGTCTCTGTCTGTCTGTCTGTCTGTCTCTCTCTTCTTCTGTGTCTGCCTGGCTATAATTGTTATATTTGTATATGTTACCTGTATATATGAATGTATATCACACTCATCAGATTCAGATATATCTTATATGTGCCACATACAGATAGGTGAGGGTAATCCTGTCTTACTGGGTGGCGAGAGACAGTTAAGATGTACATAGCTGTGTGTAAGCAAAGGCATATATGGACAACACAGCTCAATAGTCAGATGTGGATTTAGACATGAACTGTAATTCTCTAAGTGTAGGAGCATGCCCAATATGACCTGCAATAGTAACAGTGGGACTCCAATCCAGAGCTACCTGTAGTCCGGTCCAAGATTTTTTGTGCTACAGCAAATTGGCTGATGAGCCCGTGTAAACAGTCCAGCACCTCAGTGATATACTGGCTGAGGGATCATATGACTGTGTGCTATCCTTATTAACTGGGTAATATCCTGGAGTGGGTACAGCATGCATTGGACTGAGCAGAGTTTTCCATAATATGTGTAGTATATTTTACATAACATTGTGATTTCCTGGTATGTCAGTGACAGATCAGTATAGAGTAATGTGAGGGACCATTGACAGATATTTGTTTACTGACTTCATATACTGCAGGGAACTATGTTACAGTCAAAATTGTTCTAGTGTGCACATTTTACATTTGTCTGGCCAGTGATTCCCCTTCCCCTTATATGTGTCTCTCTCTTTTTTTTTTGTCCAGTCACAGCCTTTGTTTACAGTTGCTGTTGTTATGTATTTGTAGTTATGATGTGAGTGGGGTAGAAGTCATAACATCACACACAGGGTTACAGACTTCACATCTCTGGCTGTACCTGTTTAGCAGGTTGGCCATCATTGTGCCCCATACATCTGCTGTGGTCCTCAGATGGTTTGTGTTGAACTGTTATTATAAGGGAACATGTTGGCCATAGCTCTCAAACTCTTACAGACAGGCATCTGCACAGGCCCATATATAACAATTAGACAGATGACCAGACATGCAGGCAGGCTGTTAATATTACTCTTCCAAGTGTACACAGTTGGTAGTATGGCTTTGTATTAGCTTGCATTTACTTATGGGTATGACATCTGCATCTCAACTGTCTGTCATTGATGTTTTCATATCAACCTTTATTGGTTTGCAAATAGCTTGCCAGGCAAATGCAATGTAATGACAAGCAGAACAGATATGAGGCATATGTGTGGACATTTTGTAAACCCTGTCATTCCATGGGTATGGATGGTGCCCACTGTTGTGGTCAGTACTGACACAGTAATGTGTTAGCCTTTATAACCTGGCACTAGATCACCCTGTCACAACCTGATGTTGTGGTAAGCACTGTGTGGGTTACTCAGAGCTGTGTACTGTACATATGTGTAGCCCCCTGTCCCTCCAGTGTCCAGCTTTCTTGCAGTAATAAATACTGATGTGTGGACAGTGTATACAACTCCTAACATTGGTGTAGCTGACATACAAAATAGTTGGCATGGCCAGTCTCGAGCCATGGACTCTGACAACCACAGTACTGTACTTAGACCAGTAAGCCACAACAGCCATCAGTAAGTGCTGTCTACTTCCTGACAGTATTAACCAACCAAAAACATACATAGCACATTGACCCCTGCATGTTATAGAAATGGAATAAGTTATCAAGTTGATTGTGACAGCTCTGGGAATGTGAGGTCTGCTGCTATTACCTTACAAACATAAATGTTACTGCAGTTCTATGTGAACACGGGTGTGCTGGGAGGAGGGGAGCATACCTCTCAAATGTACACATCTTCACAGACTGTCCAGATGTTTGGCTCATATTTTGGCTCCATCTTTCATAAAGTTGTGGCTGTGTGGAAAATAATAGTGAGATCATTTAAGACTGAAGTTAGAATGTAATGACAGACATTTGGGAGACAAAGATGGCCGCCTTTCTGTAGACACTGTACATCTACAGCTCTCCAGTTACTCGCAAGAATAAGTAACCCTGAGGATATACTACAAGTCTTTTTGCATTAATTACCGGATATAACTATTCTACTACAACCAAACTACGACTGAGAATCAAAAGAACGAAGGAAAAACTAATTAATTTCACAGGATTAAAGCTGATTGTCTGCCTGACTCTGAATAGAGCTATAAACAAAGGATCTATCTGATTTCTGTTTCAAGATGTCAAAACTGGACAAAAATATGGACACAACAACAACTAAAACTAAATTATCAATGCTGATGTCACCAGAGAAAGACTCTACATTTAAAAGACAGAAAACTGTAAAACCACAAGATCTTTTAAAACAGGAGGAACAAACCAACGGATCAGCTAGCTAACATGGAGGACATTAAAACAGCACTGTTACCCATACAAGAATCTTTAAATGCACTTTCAAACCAGATACTTGCTTTTAATGCCACATGCAGTCAAATTCTCGACAGAATAGATAAATCTGAGGCTAGAATATCTGATAATGAGGACAGAATAACATTTCTTACAAAAAAAACAGATATTCATGACCTGGACATTCAAACTATGCAGACCAAGATCCTGGATTTAGAGGCAAGATCCAGAAGAAACAACATAATTATTAGAGGAATCCCGGAAAATATTCAATATAATGATCTAATGCCTACCATTACACAGATACTGGAAATATTGTTCGAGGACTCGGGTATGGCTAAGCAAATAGTCATAGAAAGAGCACACAGAGCTCTCAGGGAATCACAAGCATCAAATATTCCTAGACCGGTTTATGTCAAAATTCTGAATTACCAGGATGTAAATAAAATAATTCTAACTATGAAAAGAAAGGAGGTTTTGTAATGTGGCAAAATAACAGAGTTTCTATGGGTCAAGATCTACCAATGCAAATCAGACAAGCCAGACAAGCATTAGCCCCTTACTGCAAATTTCTTATTGATAAAAATATAAAATTCCAGATGAAGTATCCAAGTACATTAATCTTTACATTTGATGGAGCCAAATATTCTGTTTCTACAAAAAGGAAGCAAAACTCACCTTTTGAAGACTTTTAAATCCTTCCAACTTCAGAAGCTTAACTGGAACATTCAGTCTGTGTACAGCAATACAGATTCTGGGATTCCATGGCTACTATACCTCAAGGCTTCAAAATCCTTTGTTTGCTTCTTTTTTCTCACCAGGCCCCTGTTTAATCATTAACCAGTATTTTCTTACAGGTCCAGCTTAAATCTAAAGATTTCATGAACTCCTGCAGCCTTGATGAACTGTGTGTGTCTGTGAGTCAACAGGAAGTCCTAGAAATGCTCCAGAGGGTCAGCTTTTGTTGTGGCACTTCCGAAATCTGTCCACATAATGGGTCCCCTTCGAGAACTCAAAATCAAGATTTTATACCAGGAAGTAGCCAGAGCTCTGTGGAGCCAGGGGAAGCTTTTAGAATGGCAAAACGAGGCTCCTGGACTATTTTAGAGAGGTTTGACTTTTATTTTGTATAAAGAAATGTCAGCTTATTCAGGTAAGGATTTAAACTGGGCTGTAACATATGGTTAAATAGAGTAATTTAACTACAATGTTAGAAACAATATAAAGTTACTACAGTTATTCTATTTTGGATCTAGATAGTGTGCCTGAAGATAGAAATGCAGTTATAATTATATACTATTGATATTTTGCTTTTCTGCCTTTGAAATGACTGTTATATTGTTTATGTTACTCCAAAAAAAAAAAAAAAAAAAAAAAAAACTTTCTCCTTATTAATGCTATGATAATCTATATGTGTTAACATGTATAATTCACTCTCCTATTCCTAAGGGAATGGAAGGATATATATTTTATGTGGTTCTAGAGATTCTGTGCATTATGTTAGCTATATATTTCTTACAGTATTAATACATTAATGGTGAAAAAAAAAATGTTACTGATGTTGTTTTTATCAATGCTGCTGTTAACATGTTATACTTACCTAGGCAAAGTTAGATAAGACAGTTAGTTATTCTAGGATAATATAACCAATTATTTAATTAATAATGTATGTAAATCATTACAGGGTAGAATAAGAAATTGGTATGTAAGACATAACAGTGTGTTAACTAACTAATATGTTCAAGAGCTGTATATAGGTACTAGTGTTTAATGGGGAATATGTAGGTTAGTTTTGTAGGGTTAGTTGTAGTTATCATAGGTTTTGTATATCTTGTTAGGGTGTTATTATATAATAGTCATTTAGGATTGATGTATACCAATAGAAGTATAAACAGTGTTAAAACCTATGTTTGTCCTGGTCCAGGAGCATAGTGCATAGGCACTGGTTAGGGATGGGGTATTTAGTTTGCTTCCAGATATTTCAAAATCTGATATGATACCGAATCTAGTATCGTTTTCAAATTCAACATATACACTAACATTTTAAAAGTATTTTTATGTGGATAATAGACTCATGGAATGTTAAAGGTTTCCAGAATCTGAAAAAAGGAAACTATTTTTTCATTTACTTCTTCAGTCAAAAGCACAATTTATATTGTTACAAGAAACCCACTTGGCTAATGATCAATGGACTGCCATTAAAAATAAAAATGGATCAGGGGTAATAGCTTGGAAGGGACAACTAATAGTGCAGGTGTAGCAATAATCATCAAAACTCAGTTCCAAGAGAGAATTTTAGATTTTAAAATGGATAAAGAAGGAAGATGGTGTTATGTAATTTTATAACAAAATTTTACGATAAACCGGTGATTCTTCTTAATATATATGCCCCATGTACCAATCAGCAAACCTTCATAACATCACTTTACTTTATTTTAAACCAATATAACAATTATTATATAATAATAGGAGGTGACTGGAATACATACCAAGACCCTAAACTAGATAAAACAAGTCCCCATAGATCTTATAATAATCAGGCAGTGATAGCACTGCAGGAACTTAAAGCAGATTTTAAACTTTATGATCCATTTAAATATAATAAGGACCAAATGAATCCAAATAACTTCACATTTTATTCGAGCTGTCATAAAATGTGGTCCAGGATCGATTTCTTTTTAATATCAGATACACTAATGTGTTTTGATCCCTATATATACATACAAGCTCGTTATTTGTCGGATCACTCCAGGATCACATTAACCTTTAAGAAAGATACTTGTCATAAATTGCATGCTAGGGGTTATAATTGGACATTAAATCCATATCTATTGCATAAAGAGGATGTATTAAAAGAAGCTCAGGAGTTTTTAATCAATTATTAAATAAGCTTTTAGAAAACCGACATCCATCAGACATAGAATGGGCAACTATCAAAGTGCAAATTAGAGGAATGTTTATCCAAAAGCTACTTTCTACAAGAAATTACAAGTGAAAGATATGCATGACTTGGAATCAAAAATTGAATTATTAGATCAGGAATTAATTAGAAATTATAGTAAACAAACCGAAGCGGAATTATTAAATTGTCAGAAGAAACTTTTTTATTACAAAACAGTAAATTATCATTCCATGAACAGAAAATGCTGGTAAAATCGCTAATCACATACAGACCCGTCAAAAGCACTAGCACGTATTATTAATCAATCAAGTCACCTTCCCAAATCCCTGAAATATACTTCAACAATAAAACATACACCAATACGGAAGATATCATAAAGGTTTTGAACTAATATTTTCAGAACTATATGGTGAACAACAGGATGTAAATCCAAATAAGAATAATAATGATTTTCTTCAGAAAATTATATTTCCAAAGATTAATGATGAGCTTCATATGAACCTGATTAAACCTATTTCTTCAGAGGAAATAACTGATGTTATCAAGAAATTGAAGCCATACAAAGCTCCGGGACGGATGGTTTGACTACAGAATTTTATAAAACTTTTAGTGATATTCTGAGGAAAATACTGTCAGTGGTCTTTAACTATATTATTAACAATAAAATTACTGACCCACACTTTAATGCATCGAAAACTATTCTCATACCAAAAGAAAATACTGATCGACAAAACCGGATAATTATAGACCCATCTCACTTTTAAACATAGATATGAAAATTATGACATCGATTTTGGCTAACAGGTTGAAAATGGTAATTAACCCTATAATATCTGATGAAGAAGCGGTTTTATAAATAGCAGACAAACTATAGATAATACATTAACACTGCATACAATGATTTCTCATGCCACCCATAAAACCATAATCTTTACGCACTTATAATTGATGCACAAAAAGCATTTGACAGAGTGAACTTAGAATATTTATTTGACATTTTAACATGTTTTAACATACCGCAAGAATTCACTTCAACTTTAAAAATTATATACCAATCCTTATACAAATCTAGTCATTAACAGGAATCTTTCAAA
The DNA here is from genome assembly GCF_019279795.1 of Protopterus annectens. Lineage (NCBI taxonomy): Eukaryota > Metazoa > Chordata > Ceratodontiformes > Protopteridae > Protopterus > Protopterus annectens. The sequence goes on from NC_056727.1 coordinate 239,920,535, forward strand.
AGAATTCAAATTAAAATGGTACACGTCAAGGCTGTCCTTTATCTCCCTTGTTATTCAATTTGTATTTGGAACCTCTATTTTTGCACATTAAACAAAATATCTATCATAATGCTCCAAGGATCTATGGTACGAAGATCACAATGGCTGCTTTTGCAGATGATTTGAGTATTTATTGCACAACACCTGTTTGGATACTAATAAAATATTAAAGGCAGTAGAAGAATTTGCAAAAATTTCCAATTATAAATTAAATTTTAAAAAAACTAAGATATTCCCATTAAAGACATCTACACCTTTTCACTATTACCATTAGTAGGGCAGGTAAAATCAGAAGAAAAATAAAATACTTAGGAGTGGTTTTCTCAACAGACAACAGAGATTTTTATCTCAATAATGTTAAGGTTATTTGGGAGCAGATAGTATCTGACTTGAAAAGATGGGATAATCTGAAATTACCAATAATGGCGAAGACTTCAATTATTAAAATGAATATACTTCCTAGATTACTATATATTTTTAGAGCATCACAAGTTCAAATCTCCAAAAAATTCTTCAAACAGCTTCATACAGAACTAGCTAGATTTCTATGGGAACCTAGAAAAGTTAGGATATCGTATGATAAATTGATGGCTCCAAAAATAGGGGAGGGTTGGATCTACCTAATTTCGAAACATATTATTTAATAATAAACACCAATAGACTTTTAAGAATAATTAACTTTGATGGGGGTAACTCGAAATGGGTTCCCAAATGGCTGGTTCTTAATCATAAACATGTCAAGGAATTGGATATTAACTGCAAGGCATTACCGGTTTTAAACAAAAATACTCTTAAAGTGTACTTCGTGTTGGAACATATCAAAACATATATAGTTTCAGTACAAAATCTCTTTAACTCATTAAATCTTTTGCAAAGTATGATAATTCTTCAACCATTTCACAAAAATCCAAATCTGAAAATTGGTAACCAGCTGATAGACCTTAAGAAATTCCCACTTATAATTAATTTAACCCTACTTGATTTATATCCTTTTTAGGTATCCCGATTCACAATATTTTAGAAGAGTTGAATCTCCCAAATCGTATCTAATTATAATAAGACAATTAAAAGACCTATCAATAAGTTACCTTAGTAAAGGGAATGACATAATTAAAGAAGAAGATTCAAACATGTGTCTGAACTTATGGCAAACCCTTACACAGGAATGTAAATATATAACTGCAGCATATGGTTTGATTAAAGAAATAAAATATAATAATCAAATATTAATTTCCAAATACTGGAGAGAGAAATTGTTGACAATTGAAGAAAGTAAAATACTAAAAGCAATTCACTTAACCATAAAATCTGTGTCCCTTCAGAAGCTATTATTTACCCAATTTATGATATTTAATAACGCGTATTATACGCGTCTCACTCTACAAATTTAACTCAAAGAACTCACCAAAATGCCCATATTGTATAGATCAAACAGCCGACCTCCTACATATGTTTTGGAGTTGTAAATGTATTTTCAAACTCTGGAATTCCTTGAAACTTCAACTACAAAAAATGGGATATCAACATTCCACACTCTCCTGGGAATTTACGATTTTACATATTCCACCACCCAACTTGGAAAGAACCCAAAGAATTATACTAGTCAATATTTTTTTGTTGATGAAGTTATATATAGCTTCCAATTGGTTGAACCCTTTACAGACATCATGGCAAAAGTTCAAGATAGTAGCCACCAAACATATTCTAGCACATAAATTTCTAATTAGTGATCATAAGAAAAATGTAAACAATACAAAAATATGGGAACAAATCTTTAACATTGTATTAGCTTAAAGTTCCATTCCACTATTCGCTGGGAAAAACTGAATAACTGTTGAATTTTATTGAGATAAGTCTTATATGGTTACTAGTTCTTTTTTCTTCATTATTTTTTTTTTTTTAGAAGTGTATAGGTATGTATAATGATTCTATGTAACTGTTGGAAGCATTCATGTACATATTGTAAGTAGTTGGTAGTACTGTAGTAGTGGTTTGGAAAAAATAAAATAAAGAATTATTATTGAAAAAAAAGAATGTAATGACAGACATTTGAGTTTCAGACTTCTTGCCCTTCAGAGAATTCATGCTACTGCAACACCTGTTATTCTATCAACTTTCTATGTTTGTAAGAGCAATATTTAAGAGAGGTCCCAATTTGTGGGCCTTTGCTCCACATTTCTTTATGGCTTTGTACAGATTTCTTGCTGTAAGAGGTTTAGAGCTATGTATGGGACTCCAACATTGACATCCATGCATTTGTCTTATGACCCCACTGTTTGTAAGTCCCTCACATAGTGCAGTAGATTTTGCTGACTTAGGGCCTACTGCATATTGTGGGGCAGACAATATTTGGGAGAGAGTTCCTGTTGTTCCACATAGCTGTCCGTTGTCTGCTGCTATCCCGGTAACCCACTCCATTCTCATGCATACATGCAGCAATACCATACATATGTTACCACAGTCTACTACCCCATTCATTTGTTGCTAAGAAGAGTGACTTACCTTGTACCAGCAACATTTGCAAGGACAGTGCTTCAGGGCTGACTCTGTTGGATGCACACAGTACACAGCCTATACATGGTAATATATAGGTAGTGTGATGTGGCTGACATCCAATCTACTGTGTGTATATGAGTCAGAGTGAGAGGTAAATCCCTGGGCCCATAGGGTGCTAGTTTATGTGCTATCCCATGCCTCTTTGGTAAGGCCAGGGCATACTATGCACACCTACATCTGCCTACTTGGACAGGCTTAGGGGGGGTCCTCCTCCAAGTCCCCCTGTGCCTGCTGGGACCTTGGCAATGGTGGGAGGATGTGTCTCCCTTCCCTGTGATGCTCCTGCCGCAGCTGTTTCCACAGGATCATATTGTGTAGCATGGCAGATACTATGAACATGTGTGCACATGTGGCTGGAGAGTACTGCAGGGGTCCACCAGATATGTCAAGGCAGCAGAAGTGTGACTTAAGCAGCCCAAACACATGCTCTATGATTTTCCTGGTTTGTGTGAGTGCCTCATTATGGCATTCTTCAGTTGGTGTGTGTGCATTTTTGATGGGTGTCATCATCCATGGTTCCAGTGCATAACCAGCATCCCCCAGTAGATGGCCGTACGGGCTGGCCCCCTAGCAAATGCCTAGCACACATATTGATGATAATGCCCTGAGCATTGCATACAACCTGGCAGTTGATGGAGTGATACCCCTTGCGGTTGATGTAAACTCTACCCTCCTCACTGGGTGGTGCTTTGGTGGACACATGCATGCAATCTATGGCACCCAGTAACTCTGGGTATTGAGCTACATGGCGGAAGAGATGCATATTGCTGGTCTTCTCCATAGGGGTGCTGGGGAAATAAATGTACTCACTGGCATGTGTTAGCATGACATCCAGAAATTGGTGGATTACCCTGGAGGCGGATGCCTGTGAGATCCCCTTGATGTCCCCAGTAGATCTTTGGAAAGTACCTCTAGCTAGTATTCTTAAGGCTGCATATACCTTTGCTTCCATTGAGATGGATTCCCCTCTGTTGGTTCTGGGTCTGAGGTGAAGACGGCAGAGCTTTGTGAGTTGCTGTAGTATGTCTCTGTCCACCCAGTAGCGCTCCACTATCTCCAGCTCATGTAGCCCCTGAACAGGTTACCCTGGGCCTGAACACCTTTCTCCTCCTCAGTTTGGACCTATTATCAGCATCATCATCATCACTGACCTCAGCCTGTAGGGCATATAGATGTAGCAGAGTAGCAGCAGCCCCTATCATTTTGTCAGTTAAAATTCCCAAGTGTGTACTCCAGTTGTGCAGAGTATGTAGGAAAAATCAGATTGATGGGCGTATGCATACTTTATACTGGTGTGCTGCAGATGCAGCCTGTGTGATTGGCTGATTATGATACATTCCACCTGCCAGGTATATTATTGAGGGGCTTGAATGGGCCAGTGTGAGTGGAACAGGGCTTATCAATCATTTATGCTTCATTGGCTTTCCCAGGCAATTTCACTTTTTTTTTTTTTTTTTTTACATTTCTTTCACTGCTAAGCCCCGCAGCACTCTGTGCAAACCTGTGGAGCTAGTGTAAACATTGCTGAGCAGAAAGAGCCCTTCCCTGTACATGGTCATGCTTAGCTTTTCTTTAACCAGCTAAGCACAGCTTAGCAGCCTCAGACACACCCTCTGCTTAGCTGTGCATAGCTAAGCACAAACAAGTGCCACTGGGCTCCAAGCTGCTTACACAAACCCAGACACCCCCCGTCCATGTCAGCTGTCTCTTCTGCCTACACTACCATGGTTCTAGCCCTTAAGTAGTTAGTACCTGTGGACAGAGTGGCCAATTTTGCTATTCAATAAACTTGCTTAATTTGCATATATCTAACTGCATATACCCTGGATATTGCACTACACCAAATTCTATGTCCTTAGTAACCACTATAACCTGCCATTGTATGAGTCTGCATGCTGGCCAGTATAATGGTAAATAGTCTAGTCCAGATATAGACTTGCTGTATCCAGGACTGTTAGAAAGCTTCTGAGTGGTGTCAGAGCCTGCTCTTCAATTTTTCCCTTAGATCTATTAGCTCTCACCTCTCCTGCACTACTAGCTTATTAGTCTAGCACATTACCAGACTTCCTGTAGCAATTATTGTAGCACACAAGTGCTACCAGCACTAAATGTTCTACAGGGAAACAGATCTAGTACTTATTATCAATGTCCACCCCACCAGGCATGTCTAAAGGTCAGTTCCCTGTGCTTTCTCCTATTGACATGTTGAACTTGGGCATCCTGAGACAATGTAGCAACTGCCTCATGTACACCAACAACTTTCTCCTCTTACCTTCCAACACTCAGACTTGCAAGAGATGCACTTATATATCCAAATTGGAAGCCACGCACTCTCTAGCCAAGACAGGAATAGCTGGTTAAGAGGAGAGGGTCAACACTTGCACCACACCACATGGAACACATAGAACTCCGGAACACACACCCGCACTGCCTTCACATAAAAACACAAACTACACACCCACCTTCACAGAGGCTCTCAATAAAAATCTACCCAAGCAGCAGAGCCCTCCAAGGCAGAAATGCACTTGAGCACCACAACACAACACTAATCATGAGACACATAACTTTCCTAAACAGTGTGCCACTCAACCAAAGCCCCTAAGGCAAAACAACATGCCCAACACACTAGTCATAGGTGACTCGATAGTGAGACACACTGATGTCCCACTCACTAGGTTGAATAAGGAGAACATAACAGTCAGCTTCCTGTCTGGTGCCAGGATCCGACACATAACACATCCACTCAGGTCGCTCAACAACAGGTGCAAATATGACTCTGTCATTGTACATGTGGGTATTAATGACCTGAGATGTACCTCCCTGGACTACATGAAAAGAGAGATGGGAGAGCTCTCAGATAATGTAGCTCAGGTGGGTATGACCATAGCCCTCAGCAGCATCCTACCATCAACCAGAATGATACCACAGTACAAGCAGAAAATGATTGATTTTAACAATTGGCTAAGTTTCTGGTGCCATTCTAAGGGGATCCAGTATCTGTCTGCCTGGGAGGACATGATATTCAGACCTCAATGCTTTGCCAGAGATGGCCTGCATCTGTCACCCCTGGGCTTTCGGATACTAGCCAAGACTCTTGCCACCCCTATAGTGCCTTTTTTAGGTGGTGTTCCAAAGACAAAATTACTACCATAACAGCTACAAACAAATGCAATCTGAGGGTCATGTTGCTCAACGCTAGAAGTCTGAATCTCAAAATGCACTCACTCGAGGCCCTCCTTAAAACAGAGAACATCAACATTTGTGCTGTAACAGAGACCTAGGTCAATGCAGCAGAAAGCACCCCTGCACTACCAGGCTATAACACATTCCACACCTTTTGGCCCCAGAACTTAGACCAAAGCTCCAAAGGTGGTGCTGTTTCCATATTCATAAAGGATGTGCACACCCCAAAACTGGTAGTCCAACATAAAGCATCAGAGATACTTCAGGTGCAGCTAACATTGGGTAAGACAGCAATTCAGGTCATAGCCTGCTATAGGTCCCCAACCATGTCCCAAGACTTGCACTCCACGTTCCTAAGCATCCTGGAGAATATTAGGGTCCAACCTAACACTCTCTTACTAGGTGACTTCAACTACCCCTCCATTAACTGGGAAAACTACTGATGTACCAATACACTTGCCTAATGTTTCCTGGAGTTCATTAATTCCAATGCCTTGGACCAGCTCGTTCTTACCCCTATTAGAGGTAGCAACATCCTTGACCTGGCCATTACTAACATGGGTGACCATTGCTCTACACCAATAGTCAGCTCCACCCTGGTTAGATCCGACCACAAACTAATCACCTTGGAAATCCACATCCCTCTCATCCCCCCAGCAAAGGTAACCACCATAAAAATCTTATCCAAAGCTAACTTTGGGATCCTAAAAACAGAGATGCCTAACTTCACGGCACCCATGAAAATGGAGAATAGTTGCTTGACTGCAGAATCATACACCAGTGCACTGTACAAACACATACACAAATGCATGGATCTTGCCATACCCAACAGAACCAAGACACTCTCCTCTAAAAAAAAGGAAGCCAATCTGGTGGTCCCCTGCCATAAACAAACTCTACAACAGAAGGAGGAAACTAATGTGGAATAAGGTGAAGTCCCAAGACTGGAAAAACTCCCTTATCTGCCTCAACAAAAAGTTGAGATCCCTCATCAAATCCTCTAAAGCTAGGTATGAAAACAGAATTGCAACAGGTAGTAAAGACAACCACAAGGCCTTCTATAGTTATGTAAGGAATCTCCACGGCAATACCCAGATTTGCTCTGAGCTACTGCACAATGGTACCTCCTATACCGAGCCAACAGATATTGCCAGTATACTAGCCAACAGATTCAGTGCCAACTTTTCCCCCTCCCCCCCAAAGGACCAATCACAATACCAGTAGATTGCCAGGCACCCAGTATTACTGCTGCACAGGTTAAAACAGCACTATCCAAGGCCAAGAATACAGCTTCTATGTGACCTGACAATATCATTGGTTGTGCTCTACATGAACTACAGAGTGAACTGACACCTCACCTGTGTGCCCTGTTCAATCATAGCCTCACCTCAGGCTTTGTCCCTGCTGAATGTTGCACAGCTACAGGCATCCCTCTCTAGAAAGGAGGAGCGACTACAGACCCTGGGAACTATTGCCCCATTAGCCTGATGAGTCTGATATGCAAAGCTATGGAATGCCTCATCGTGGACCTAATAAACAAGGATATAGGGAATGTCTGGATCCCACACAGTTTGGTTTTGTGAAGGGTAGATCATGACTGCTCAGCTTGGTTGACTTTTTTGTCAGTCACCAGAGCTGTGGATGAAGGCAAGGTGGTTCATACAGCATAACTTGATCTGGCCATCCCCACTCGGGCATCACAGAAAAACTCACTAAGCTTGGCATCAACCCCTATATCACTAGGTGGGTTGCAAACTGGCTCACAGATAGAACCCACAGTGTGAAAGTAGCTGACTCCAAGTCAGACTGCCAATTAGTCACAAGTGGAGTCCCACAGGGCTCGGTCCTGGGTCCTCTCCTGTTTGGTATCTACTTCTCTGAAGTCCAGGCCAACACGAAGAGACTCAGGCTGACAAAGTTCACAGACAATTGCAAGCTGGGAGCTATTATTAACTCCCCAAGCGATGTTGACATCCTACAGAATGGCCTCACTGTGACCAACCACTGGTGTTAGAACCATGGTCTTAAGCTCAATGCCAAAAATATGTTGTTATCCCCTTTGTGAAAAACCCAGTTCCCATGAATTACCACATTGATGGTAGTCCACTGAACACAGAAGACGTCATAAGACATCTGGGAACACAGGTTGACAGCAATCTCTTTTTTGATCACCACATTGCCACTGTGGTCAGAAAGTCCTTCTATGTGGCACATCTCATTACTAAGGGTTTTGCATCGAGGAAGAAAGAGGTCATTGCCTCCCTCTACTCTTCCCTCATTGGGCCAACCATCGAGTACAATGCCCCATTTTGCATGTACCTCACTATGCACCTGCCATAACTGGAGATACTGCAAAAGTTCCTCACAAAAAGGATCTTAGGCCCTAAACACTTGCCCTATATGGACAGACTCAAAAAAATCCAACTATTCGCTCTCTCATATCCCCTACTTAGAGGCGATCTCTGCTTGACTTACAAAGGCATGTCTGACCCAGCTCTGTTAGAAATGCTACATCTAAAGAAATCCCAGTCCCTCTGCACCACACGCTCCAGAGACCTCAACCTCATTACCACAATAAACCGAACATGCTGGAGGGACAGGTTCATATCCCAGAGACTGCCCATGCTATGGAACAGACTTCCCATACATGTCAAGCAAAGCACTTTGCTGACCCTCTTCAAGAGAAATCTAGATGAGTGGATTGGAAACGGAAAATTCACCCCAGGGATAACACCAGTGACTCTACTCAGCAGAGGCACTGAGAACTAAGGTCAAGTGGCACTATGCCAGGATAATCCTATGGCTAGGCTTGTAAAGACCTCCGGGCCATTAGCCTATTACACACCTATGAACCTATGAACATCTAAATATGTTAAAATATCATATTTCTCAGTTTTATTTATTTATTTTTGTGAACTAGCATGCTTGTCTGTGGCTGCGCACCGATTAAATGTGGCATATGTCTTTAAAAAAATAAATTTTTAATATATTGCATTGCTTTTTTACATCACTGGCCATAGTTTTGGCCCTTTGCATGCCTACTGCACCTTGTATACTCTTTTATTTGGGCTGTTACAGCCTCTGTTTAATTTTGATCCTCTGGTACACAGTTTGTAACCACGTACATTTTTCTGCCTTACACGGCACCTACATGGGTGCCTTTAGGCTTCCAGGATTGCAAAATTACCTTATCTGCATGTTTTTTACCAGCAGATGAGGTGATTTGCATTCCACGGGCCATTCCATGTCCAAGCAGTGTCAGGCTGCTTGTGCATGCCCCCAGCTTTGTTTTCTGGATCCTCCGGTGGCCATGTTCCGTGTTCGAGCCTTACCACTATTCGTACATGGAAATTCTCTCTGTGTAAGGCTTATTGAATTACCCTCATTCTTTAAGCAAGCACTGTGTGCCTTAGTAATGCATTGGTAGCTTTGTATTTTTGATATTGTACACATGTTCATATATGTGCTCTTTGAGCATCCTGGTCATTTTGCCAATGTAGAATGCATGTCAGGAAGTACATATATAGATTATGCCAGTACTGGACTAAGCAAAAAACGTTATCTCTAGATGAAGCAGTTAATTGGTTTAATGCAACTTTCTTTGACACAATCAACAGTGTTACTCCCCTTCATATAAAAAGAATCAAAATCAACAATGCTCCACGGCTGTCAAAACCAACAAAACAATTAATCATTAATAGGGACAAAGGATGGAAGCAATGGCTAAAAAATAAGACCTCCACAGAACTAGAACAGTTCAGGCAGCTTCATAACCATGTCAAAAAAGCAAGTAACCAAAGATAAAAAAAGACTACTATAAAAAATTACAAACAAATCATAAACAAAATCCCAAGAAATGTTGGTCTTTTGTTACTTCACTACTTAACCCTGAAACAAAAAGCAATCCTAGTTCACATTCAGCTAAAACTCTCACTCAAATTGCCAGTTTCCTCAATGCTTACTTCATTGAAAGTATATCTAAGCTCACTGGACGTTTGTCCTACTCCCCTTTCTCCACTCCCCTAAATGCTACTAGCCCCACACCACAACACACTTCCTACTCTGATTACCCCTAAGTTGTCTCCTCCCACTCCTTGCTTTTTAACTCTCATCAGGCATCTCTTATTATTTCCACTACCTTCACCTTTCAGCTCGTCTTACTAACATTACAAGAAAACTACTTTATAAACTCAAACCTTCTTCCATCTCCACAGATAAACTACTAGTGGAATATTTAAAAACTAGGCACTGAAGCCATTGCCTACTCTATTAGCATGCTTATTAACAGCACCATCCTTGAATACTACGTCCTGCTGCTCTGGCAAAAGTATTTCATTATACCTCTGCAGTAAGGGGGTAACTCTACTGATATTTCCAGCTATTGTCCCATTACTATCCTGTCTCCTATCTCAAAGCTTCTTGAAAAGTGTGTCCACACACAATTTCTTAACAACCTCCTCTGTAATCAGCTGTTAACACCAACACAACATGATTTAGACCAGATCACAGTACCACTACTGTCCTACTATCCTTTATGGGTACCAGTAATAAAGCAAGAGATTCTGACAAACTTGCTTCTTCTTTATTTCTTCACTTATCCAAGGCCTTTTACACTGTTTCTCATCCTATACTTCTACAACAGTTATCTAATATTGGTATTTCTTTGTCTTGTCTCAAACGTTTAACTAGCTACTTATCAAACAGACAACAGGCAGTCGAATGGCAAGAATCTCTCCCCCCATATCTACATAATACCAATGGAGTTCCACAAGGGTCTATTCTCGTCTCCCTCTTATTGAATGGTTTCATAAATAACCATCACATTTCTTCCTGTCAGACCTCAGTTATATAATACACAGGGGACTCAGCTATCATCTGTTCCTCCAACACTTTGCCTCACCTTCACCAACTTACTTAAGAAGTCTTCACCTCTATTGCGATCTGGATCAATAATAACCAGCTGCTACCCAACCCCCAAAAAACTATGCTTCTCCTTTTCACCCCAAAAACATCCCTTCAAAATAAAAAAATAACATAATAATTGAAGTAGTTGCACATACTAAGCTACTAGGAGTAACAACAGATGAAAACCTTAAATTCGATCTTCATATCCAAAATAGCAATAAAAAATGCATCAGAAATTTGCAATTCTCTACGGGCACAAACAATTCCTAAAACAAATCCCCTAAACATACCCTTGTTATCACCTATCTGTTACCCTCACTCTTGTCCCGTGCCTCAACAATCACTAACATGCAATCTACACTAAAAACAAAGCTTGAAATGTGTTGCAACAAAACTGCCAAATTCACTACTAATACGAAACAGTCCACTCATCACTGTATAGCTCTGCACTCTCTCACATGCCTGGATCTTCTACAACAGCTCACCTACCTTCAACTTAAAACTGCCCACAAAATTATCCACAAACAGCTGCCTGTCCTGCCCTCAATTCTATATTTCACAGCTATTTACCCAAAAGATCCCTTAGATCAGAAAATAAACAAATTCATTCTGATCACAGACCGTATAAGTCTGCTGGTCAAAGTCTATACTCTTTCACTGTAGCCAATGTCTAAAACTATACCTTTAAGAATTAGAGGTAACACAGATCTTCTATCCTTTAAACTTACATTAAAATAATTACTTTCAAAAACATGGCTCTTCTCCTGCTCAGATCCTTGTTAAAATAAACACCCTGTACCCCTAACCCTTGTTACTTATTCTACTCTCACTTCCATCATTGCTGTTCTATTCCTCTTGCCTGCTTTTCTTAAAGTTACTTCCTTTCTCAGTAGCTCTTACTCCTTTCTCTTTCTACATACATCTAGCTTTCATGAACCTTTCACTATAAAGTGGTGATCTATCTCGCCAATGCAAATGCTTAATCCTGTACATTATGTATATAATATGCCAACATTAAATATATATTTCAATTCTTTTGATGTTAATACTGCAGCATTAAGTATGCATCTCAATAATTTTTCACATTGTATTCCATTCATATTATACTATTTGTAACAATACTGAAACAGTGTTCATCCTATATTTTTCTAATAACACTCTAATAGCATTGAAGCTTTTCTCCCCAGGCCTCCACTGAATATGGGTACAATTTGGCCCAGTTAGACTTTCCCAATATACAAATGTCAATCAGTCAATCAATCAATCAATCAATCAATCAATCAATCAATCAATCAATCAAATTAATTTTACTGCATGTGGCAGATTTATAATGTTGGGCATCACTTTATACATCCTGACAGTGGAAGCAAGCCTTGAGAAGACCAATCTCAGGTTTGATAATGATCTTGGTTTGTGAGAGAGCAACGTTTTAGACCTTCTCTGTCATGTTCTGGGGATTTTTGATCTATCATTAACCATGGCTCCAGGGCACACCTTCATTACCAGTAGGATATCTCTGGGAGAAATAACCCTTCATAAACCACTGATATATATCATATGAGTATCGTGCCTGGGAATCATGGGTACTGCCTTGCTGGTCTTCAGACTGATTGCATATTTACTCTATGCAGCACAGACCACCTGGCAGTTGGTGAAGTGGATCCCCCTTATAGCTAACATACCTCTTCCATATCCACCAGTTGCAACTTTTATTGCAATATCGGTGCAGTTGATGGACCATAGTACCTTAGGGAAATGGACAATGTTGTAAAAAGTCTGCATGCTGTTGGAACTCTCATCTGCAGTATATGGACACCACATATGATTTCCCCATATGTCGTAGTATGGCATAGAGGAACATGTGCAGTATCCTGAGACAGATCCATTATGATACTGTTGGTTGCAGAAAGGGCCTGATAGCATTCAAAAAACTGCACATACATTGGTATCCACTGGTACAGGTACACCATGCATTCCATAGGCCTACATATGAGTGTGAGACATCATGACCACCTCCTGCATGGTGAGTCTGTCCACAAAGTATTGGTCTACAATTTCAGTGCTGAGAAGGGCATTAAATTTTAGGCATGGACAGATGATATGGAAGCAATGAGGGTGATGACATGCAGCAGTGTGTCTAGTAGGGGCAAGTGCAGCCTGTTGCATATGAAGGTTTACTACTGCTGTGTCTACCCATACACATGTTCATGATTCAACTCCTGTAACTCCAGGGCATTAACTCTGGAGCATGGATCTATACTCATGATAGATGGATGGATAGATAGATGATAGATAAATAGATAGATAGATAGATAGATAGATAGATAGATAGATAGATAGGTTGTACATTGCTTTGCATACTGTTTACATTCATTTGCTCCTCCAGAGGCACTCATTTTCATAATGTTGCTCACTCCCAAATCATTATGCCACTATTATGTCATTAGGTCATCTGCAGAATTTCTTAGGTTTCCCTATTCACATTTTGCGTGCCTCTGAATTGCCCTCATCCTGCCTGTTTTTGCTCATTGCACAAAATTCACCTGGCACGATGAAGAAAATATTTCTGAATCCCAGGTTAGATGATTAACATGGTCCTTTGAAGTAAATGGAGCACAATATTCTAGACAGAAATTAACATGTAAATGCAATGTGAGATGGGATATGTTTTTTGATGCATTTATCTTATTTGAACAAGGAACTCATAAAATATGCAAGCAGTTATAAAGAACTGGTAAATGGTAAAAAAAAAATACATAGCAAAGCCCTACACAATTAATTAATATGGCCAATGTGTAATTGCGTACATAGATGTATGCCTGGCGGAATTCCTGGAGGAATTCAGGGTGCTGCTACATAAGCAGATGATCTGTTATCACCACCCAGAATACATAAGCAGATGAGATGTAGCAGTGAACTCTGGGATTCACAAACATATAGATCATGGACCGTTGTGTATTATGTAGGCAGACATGTAAAAGGGTACTGTTATGGGCCATCTTCATCATCATCATCATAATTATGTTCCCGATTGCTCTGCAAAGCTGAAGATGTGTGCAGCCAAACAGTGCTGTGATCACATCAACAAAAAACACTGAAGTCTTTCATAAATAGCGTAATATATTTACAACCTGATTTGTGCCCTAGTGGAACAACATACCAGTGAGAGCTACACATCACCTCAGCTAAGCTCTGTGGCCATTGACACTGTAATGTAACAGAGCTCTAAACAACAAGGACTAGTATGACACCAGATCTCTTATTTGAAATAACACATAAACCACTCAAATTCTGCAGTAGTGGCAACAGACACCTGAAACTTTATGAAATGGATACTGCCATGACTATGTGACTATGTAGTACAGAAACCCAAAGTTCATATTCTACCTGCTTATGTAAGTGACAACCTCAGCTCAAAGTCACTGCAAGTCTTGTGATAAATCAACCACTGATGTTTTCAGCATATACTGTCTGATAAGTTACACTGTTCTGTTGATGTGTCTTTCAGCTTTTCCTGGTTAGGGGTCGCCACAGCGGAACTCCGGTCCGCTAATGATTGGCAGTAGATTTTTACTTACCGAGTTGCCAGCTCTGATGCACAACCTTCAATGAAGGCACGCCCATTCACGCATGTCTCCACACAGAAGACGCTCTAGCTGAAAATCGAACAGGACAATGTCATACTGTGAAGCGACAATGCTACCGCAGCACTGTTCTGCAATTAGGAAATGGTGATGAATTCCAACTATCGTGTGCTTGCTATACAGAACAAGTAATTGATATGTCCTATTTGCATACGAATGAGTGACATCATAGAGAAGAATAGTGTTGTGAGTATATGTGTGTGAGAGGCATTATTTACTGAACTAACAGAAAGTTTGTGTTCTGTTCCCCAATGTCTTAGTTTTTAGAAGAGTCAGAATGCACGTGTATGCAGGTAGGTAATGACAGGAGAAGAGCATATGCACTTTACAAGGCATATTACTGACAGGCTGTTGTATGTACAGCTGCAGCCAGATCAGAATTTGCTGAACTATACCAATGCTATAACATCCAAAGACAAGCAA